>NC_092147.1:16843840-17146340 GCF_045791955.1 Oncorhynchus clarkii lewisi | reverse complement strand
CATTAGGAACACCTGTCTTATATTGAGTTGCCCCCCCCCCCCCCCCCCCCCCAGTGGAAAGCATTCCATAGGGATGCTAGCCCATGTTGACTCCAATGCTTCCCACAGTTGTGTCAAGTTGGCTGGATGTCCTTTGGATGGTGGATGTTCTTGACACCCACAGGACACTGCTTAGCATGAACAATCCAGTAGCTTTACAGTTTTTGACACAAACCGGTGCACCTACTACCATACCCCGTTCAAAGGCACTTAAATATTTTGTGTTGCCCATAAATTCTCTGAATGGTACACATACATAATCCATGTCTCAATTGTCTCGAGGCTTAAACATTGTTCTTTGAATTGTCGCCTCCCCTTCATCTACACTGATTGAAGTGGATTTAACAAGTATTATCGATAAGGTATCAAAGCATTCACCTGGATTCACCTGGATTCATATGTCATGGAGAGAGCAAGTGTTCCTAATGTTTGTTTTATATACTTGTATATGTGTATATCACCACAACATCTGCTCAGTAATCTGCAAAGCCTCCTCTCTACCAGGGATATTCTCCATTAGCACCCTAACCAATGACCTTATAATGAATGAACAACCTAATCTGACCTCCTCCTTTTCCGCAGCAACCAGTGATCCGGGTCAACAGCATCAATGTAACAGTATAGCTTCCGTCCCTCTCCTCGCCCTTACCTGGGCTCTAACCAGGGACCCTCTGCACACATTGACAACAGCCACCCTCGAAGCATCGTTATCCATCGCTCCACAAAAGCCGCGGCCCTTGCAGAGCAAGGGGAACAACTACTTCAAGGTCTTTGAGCGAGTGACGTCCCTTTTATTTTTGTCCACTTAAACTATCTGAGAACTGTTGGTTTCAGATTTTCTATAAAATGTTGTTCTTGTGCCGTTTTGCACTAATAGTCCTCATGCTTTCCTTCCCTTTAGGTCACCGTCTTTTTTATTTTGGGCTGGAGTGAATGTACACCTGCTTATATTACATGGCCTATATTCTTTGATGAATGGAATTACTATTTAAGTGGGGGCTGGAAGAAAATATAAAAATAGTGTATTCTGGGATAAAAATCCACGATACGATCTGAAAACAAATAACTGTATTTTCCAATTCAACACACTGAAACCTGTTTGCCACTATCTTTCTCACAAAGTAACCTCCCGACCTTGGATGGTGGGTCAATGATTTTCATCATTAGTAACAACATTCAATCAAACAATGGATCCTTTTTGTTCAATTATGTGTTGAAACTGTATTAGATATTGTTTATCGTTTTCATGCTTGAATACACTTGAGGCGTCCATGTCAAACCACGTTTCCATTCTTAACTGATTTATGGGGCAGCATGTCCAAATCCCCAAAGAACAGCTCAACCAATTTGTTGGGTAAGCATAGGTTCTTCAAATAAAAGTGCCTATAAATATCCTGTTGGTACTCGTTGCAGTGATGGTTGTCTTGTTGCTTTACCTCAGGGGCTTAACAGTCAATCCCTGTTATGCTACTGTTGATTCTGGATTCCTCTCCATGCAGATGGCCTTGCTTCATCTGGCCACATGAGCAACCTGCACTCAGGGGTAGACGTAACATAGTAAAGGTATTCCAAGAAACTCCAGTTAATATTATATGTTACGTTTTGTATGGTATGTATTCATTTGTGGATGACCATCATCCATTTCATATGATATGCTATGAATTATAATTAGTATGATATGTTACAAATCGCAACTCGTACAATTTGTTATGAATTTGCAAAACGTATGATGTTACATATTCCAATTTGTTGTGGCCAACATTAGCTAGGTGGCTAACACTAATGTTAGCTAGGTTAGGGGTTAGGGTTAAGGTTAGGAGTTTGGTTAAAGGGTTAAGGTTAGGTTTAGGGGAAGGGTTGGCTAACATGATTAGTAGCTGCAAACAGCTAAAAGTAGTAAGTAGTCACAAAGTTGCTAATTAGCTAAAATTCAAAAGTTGTCTGTGATTAGATTCGTACACACAACCTTTTGATTGCTAGACTTTCATTACACGCCCACCCATCCATCCATCCCGACCGACCAACCATCTTCCGTTCGTTTTGGCTTTAAGTAACCTTCTGTTTTGAGTAACCATACCAAACGTAACCTATCACACTCGTTTGATTGTCCCGGTTTGCTATGTTCTAGTCTATGAGACCAGGCTGACATGAGACGTGGGTAGTATCGCTCTTGATTAATGTAAACACTAACGAACATGGCACTGCCACCCGTCTTCTCTAAGGGCCCCTGCTGGAGGATGGGAGCCAGGGTCGTCCTGCTCTCTGTGTGGTAGTGGAGGAGGGAGAGGAACACAAACATGACGAATAGAGGGAGCAGAGTGGCCCCAGATTGCAGAGCCTCCAGTGAAGGATCGGGCAGTCCTCTGAAAGTCAGGTGGAGAGGGGACCAAGAAGCTGCTCCATTACCGGATATGATGTCACCCTCCATTGTTTCAAGGACATGTTTTTTTTTCTCTTCCTTCCATCGGCCTTGGAGGGGGATCTCTTCTGGGCTTAATTTGGCTGCCACACTGCCTGGCTTCCAGTGGCCAGCTCATTTGGAGAATGATAAATGTTGTGTCTAATTATTGTCTCCTCTTCATCCCAAATTTTTCCACCCTGATGAATTTGTATAAACATGCCGATTAATTACATGCACCAAAATAAAGGACGCAAATACCGTTTGAGATCAGAGGTATGATGGGAAATGGATGGACATAATCCAGTTCTCCATAATGGAAGAATGCAGGGCTGTCCAAATCAGCAACAACAACATCATCAACAGCAACAATAGCACAAAAACAACACTTCCAATAGGGTAATGAGAAAGCTGATATAACAGTCAGAATAAAGTCCTGCCCATATTTTTCCAAGAATAACAAGATTGGCCTCACAGCATGGCATTCATTCAAGATGTCATGTTAGGACACAGCCCTGGTGCGTAGCCCACACACATCTAGCTCATTATTCTCTGACCCTAACCTTAACCCCAGCCTTGACCCTTACCTGAACCTCTGATGTAAGGTTAGCCATAACAGATGGCAAAGCGTGTTACAAACTGGCCTAAACCCTGAACAGGTGATCATAGAGAGCCCACACTGAACATGTTGAGCTAGGATGTTGTTGAGCACAGCACTCTCTAATATGTTTGTTGTAAAGAGAGAAAGCTAAAGATGCAAATTTGGTTAGCGTAAGTGTAGTTTGACTTGCCTAGTTAAATAAAGGTTAAATCAAAAAGTAAAATAAAAAAGTGTAGTTTGACATTGTTTTTTAAAACACATCTTTGTGTCTTCAGCCTGCACTGTCACCACTCCCTTGTCTTAAAATAAACAATAGTTCCCTAATGTAGACGTTTCAAGGATTTTCCCTTCTGGCATACTGGTCTCCCATTGTACTCCAGTCGCACTCATAACATCTGGGTTATTTAAAGTACACTCCTTCTGACCTTCTGATCCCGGATCCGGGAGCGTAATCATCACCTCAAACTAATTAGCATAACGCAGCGGACATAAATATCCCTAGAAAATTGTCCTATTCATGAAAATCACAAATGAAATATATTGAGACACAGTTTAGCCTTTTGTTAATCACACTGTCATCTCAGATTTTCAAAATATGCTTTACAGCCAACGCTAGACAAGCATTTGTGTAAGTTTATCATAGCCTAGCATAGCACTATGCCCTGCTGGCAGCAGGCAACATTTTCCCGAAAATAAGAAAAGCAATCAAATTAAATAATTTACCTTTGAAGAACTTCGGATGTTTTCACTCACGAGACTCCCAGTTAGATAGCAAATGTTCCTTTTTTCCAAAAAGATGATTTTTGTAGGCGAAATTGCTCCGTTTGTTCTTCACATTTGGCTTCACGTTCTCCGAACTTTTTTCCAAATTAGCTCCATAATATCGACAGAAACATGGCAAACGTTGTTTAGAATCAATCCTCAAGGTGTTTTTCACATATCTATTTGATAACATATCCACCGGGACAATTGGTTTCTCATAAGAAACGATTGGAAAAATGGCTACTTCTGTACTTTACGCAAGATTTTCTGCGGGAGCCATCATGTGACCACTTGCTCAATGTGGTCCCTTACGGCTATTCTTCAACATAAATGCGTAAAAAGACGTCACAATGCTGTAGACACCTTGGGGAATACGTAGAAAGCGTAAGCTCATTCGTAGCCCATTCACAGCCATATAAGGAGTCATTGGCATGCAGAGCTTTCAAAATATGGGGCACTTCCTGATTGGATTTTTATCTGGGTTTCGCCTGTAACATCAGTTCTGTTGCACTCATAGACAATATCTTTGCAGTTTTGGAAATGTCAGAGTGTTTTCTATCCAAAGCTGTCAATTATATGCATAGTCGAGCATCTTGTCGTGACAAAATATCCCGTCTAAAACGGGAACGTTTTTTTTAATCCAAAAATGAAAATACTGCCCCCTAGTTACAAAAGGTTAAAAAAAAGTATCAACACAAAAACTACAGGCTGCATTACATCTTTAGCCTGGTTGTCCAAAATAGCACAACTAGTGTATTTTAATACCAATAAACTCAACCATTAAAAAATGTATTTAGTTTATGTCAATCTAGCAAACCAGGTAACTAAAATCAACTTTTTAAACAATGTTTTGGTTCGTTTCTAACTTGTTCACTAGCTAGCCAATGTTAGCTGGCTAGCCAGTTCAAATATTTTATATTTGTATTTATATTTTATAAGTTTTTTTTTTGATAACCATCACATACACATATTTAGCAGATGTTATTGCGGGTGTAGCGAAATTCTTGTGTTCCTAGCTCCAACAGTGCAGTAGTATCTAACCATATCATATAGCTAACGTTTTCACTTTAGCTCATTTTTTGTAATTATTACAGGAAAATAAACTCGTAACAAGATCATTATTTACAAGTTAACGGCGAGCTAATTACAGAAAATAGCTTACGATTGTGAGTGTGATTAAATAAAATCAGGGCATTCTACAGGAGAATTTTAGAACTTGGACACGTTATATCCTAATTTGACTTTGATGCAGGTCATGTTCTTCACATTACTCTGGGAAACACATACTATATCAAATAAAACCTTGTTTATCTGTCACATGCACTGATACAGAAGGTTTAGTGAAATGGTTACTTGCATAGTGCAGTCTTTTGTTTAGACATGTAGCTAGCTAGCTAAACAATTAACAATAATCCCAATTTATAACGTTACTACCGTGCATTAATCTGCAGGTAGTTAACCAACCAGGTTCAATGTTAGCTAGCTAGCTAACATTAGGCTATAACTATCAATGCAAATGGCTCTGAGATACAAATAATATTACTAGCTAGCTAACAGTAAGCTTTAACTTGAAATGAAAATGACTTCATGAATGGACGACTGTCCCTCTCTGTCACGGATGCCATTGTTGCCCTTTGTTTGAAGATGTTATCCGGTGTATTATACAGCCTTCTGTGTGTTCTCTTTTTGACTCCCTCTGCATATTTGCAATCAAACTCCAGATTTTCTCTCCTTAACTATCACAATCTAATTCCACCGGGCATTCCACTGGTTTCAAAACTCTGTCCTCCAGAAAATGGAGAGCAACACTTTTGAAGTTCTACTACGTGAGATCTTTCAGAAAGTTTGTTTTAGAAAGGATTACCTACACATACTGACCAGCTCATGCTATAGACAGAAGCGTGTTCCATGGCAGACCAATCTGAACTCATCTCTCAGCATGTCCAGCCCAGGCATTGTCTCAGCCAATCATGGCTAGCGGGAGGCTCCTGTCTTTTTCTGTGGCTAAACCAACTAGGCTCGTAATTTAACAATTTTATTTGTATTTACAGATGGCATTGTAATGTGGTCTGTGTGTAGCTTGTGCAGAGGAGTCAGGCGCAGGACAGCAGAAATGAGTAAATAAATGTAATTTACTCAAAATAGACAAATATGATACAACAAAGCAAGCCCACATAACGGACCGTATTACATAGAAACAATTACTCACAAACAAACATGGGGCAACAGAGGGTTAAATAATGAACAAGTAATTGGGGAATTGAAACCAGGTGTGTAAGACAAAGACAAAACCAATGGAAAATGAAAAGTGGATAGGCGATGGCTAGAAGGCCGGTGACGTCGAACGCCGCCCCCAAACAAGGTAGGCGACCGACTTCAGTGGAAGTCGTGACAGGCATACAAGTTTGTTATTAAGGCACATGAAAGTTCACATGTTCCAGAAGGCATTTCTACCCAAAAACGGATTTAGATTTTTTTAAACAAAGTTTATGTTTCGAATGCATCTCCTGTGAAGTAGCATACGCGCGACGTACACCTAGTTTCCTGAAACGAGTCACATATCTGATTAATATCACAATGTTATTACTGAACCACTATGTTGTAGATTTTGAGTGTTCGTCTAAACGCTGCGCCTCTATAGCTGGCTTATGTTTTTATTGAAAGCTATAAAGTAGTGTCAGCTCAGGGACCTAAAGGATTGATCCTGGATTGGTCCTGTTCATGTTAGAAGACCTCTATGGTGACATCAAAGGGGATGATCCCGCTTTGTTTGCCCGCAGTCTGCCTCCTGAGCCAGTAACATCTTCTTCTTAGCCTCGCAGTCGTCCAATGCGAGGAAACAGCTTAGGAGGTTGGAGGAGCTAACTATATCGTAAGGCGCTGGGCTAAAATTAGACGTCCCTCTCTTGCGGTAAAAGCTGACTGTCCACAGCCAGAATGCCGTGTGGCAGTGAGTCCGCCTTCATGTACGACGTACACCACTCAAAAAACACCCAAAGATCCCAAGCCCACACTCAACCAAAACAAAGCTCTTAAAAGGGAATCAGGATTGGTTTTATGGCGACCACTGGGGGTTTTGTGGCTGTGCAGTCACAAGCTTCCTGGTACAAGTGCCTTACTACTTATCATACACTATTCTAGCCAGGCACACATTGTATCTGAAGAAGAGTGGTTAAAGTTGAAGTTGAAGAATAGGTCTAACTCACTGCAGAGAGGTAGGACCAAAATAGAGCTCACCTGCAGTGTCCAAGCCTACACAATAAATTAAACTTCCTTCCTCTGTTCTTTCTCTCTAAGTACACGCTCACTCTCCTCCCTGTGGGGTTCTGGCCTGACGGAGAGACATTAAGGTTGAGAGAGTGAGAGAAGGAGAGAGAGTGTTGAGGACTGCTTGGGCTCAGAATTAATTGACTACGTAAAAATACATTTCGACGATTGCTTCATGCTTGTTTTCCTCCTAGTCGTCTCATATACACTACAAACACATAAGAGGATGATGAATAAAATGAAACATTTGAGCCAATGTGTCACGTCTTCGTTAATGATGTCTCTGGAGCAGAGTCTTAAGTAATCCTCAGGATTTAACTGCTGGGAGCTTTTAGTAGGAAGCAGCAGCGCTCATTGAACATGTACTGTAATCATCAACCCATTGACATGTAACAGTCAACAAAATGCAAATGCTAAACCACTTTATCCCGCTAACGCTGTAGGATTGAATTGCAATGGAATCTTATTAATTGTATTCCATTCATGTGTTCACTTATTGAAGTGATAGGATCATCTAGCAGTACTGAGACAAAAATTGCTGATCTGGCTGAGCTGACAGACTGTTAAAGAACTATAATCATAGTGAGGTGCTTTTTGAAAGGTTCCCTTAATCCAAGAAGTTGATGCAACTGTGCTGCAACAGGCATAACATATATATTGGCTCATGTCTCAGTGTGTTCATAGCTCACCCTGTCATCCAGTCACAAGTGGGTTGTTTCTCTCTCTCTCTCTTCAGTATCCCGTCATGCTCCCAGGCTGACATTTTTGCTGCCTGCCAACACACTTACCTGTCACACGTTCTATATATATCAATGCTGACACATAGTTACAGTACTGTATGAGTCAATGTAATCAATGTGAATTTGTGAATTAGTCGTTTCCAAACCCAGACTATGTGTTTTTCTGTGGAAAAATTCTGAAATACTTTGAATAATAAATACATTTTCTGTCTATGTTAAAACTTTTGTGGAAAATAGAATCAAACTGGATGGTCATTAGAAATAGATAGGAGGGGTTGAGGGTAGCGGAAGGAAAGGAGTAAAAACAAACAAAAGATAACTAATGTAAATACATTGTGTCTGTAAAATGTATATAGTATGTAGAAGCTGGAAGTAGAAAGTGTTGTTG
The DNA here is from genome assembly GCF_045791955.1 of Oncorhynchus clarkii lewisi. Taxonomy (NCBI): domain Eukaryota; kingdom Metazoa; phylum Chordata; class Actinopteri; order Salmoniformes; family Salmonidae; genus Oncorhynchus; species Oncorhynchus clarkii. The sequence continues at coordinate 17,138,145 of NC_092147.1, read as the reverse complement.
TTCATTAGTTTACACCAATTAGGGGAGGGGTGGTAGGGTTAGTGGAAAATATATTTTTGTGTAAATATATATACAGTTGAAGTCGAAAGTTTACATACACTTAGGTTGGAGTCATTAAAACTTGCTTTTCAACCACTCCACAAATATCTTGTTAACAAATTATAGTTTTGACAAGTCGGTTAGGACATCTACTTTGTGTATGACAAAAGTCATTTTTCCAACAATTGTTTACAGACAGATTATTTCACTCATAATTCACTGTATCACAATTCTAGTGGGTCAGAACACTAAATTGACTGTGCCTTTAAACAGCTTGGAAAATTCCATAAAATTATGTCATGGCTTTAGAATCTTCTGATAAGCTAATTGACATCCTTTGAGTCAATTGGAGGCGTACCTGTGTATGTATTTCAAGGCCGACCTTCAAACTCAGTGCCTCTTCACTTGACATCATGGGAAAATAAATTGTAGACCTCCACAAGTCTGGTTCATCCTTGGGAGCAATTTCCAAACGCCTGAAGATACCACGTTCATCTGTACAAACAATAGTACGCAAGTATAAACACCATGGGACCACGCAGCCGTCATACCGCTCAGGAAGGAGACGCGTTCTGTCTCCTAGAGATGAACGTACTTTGGTGCAAAAAGTGCAAATTAATCCCAGAACAACAGCAAAGGACCTTTTAAAGATGCTGGAGGAAACAGGTACAAAAGTATCTATATCCACAGTGAAACGAGTCCTATATTGACAAAACCTGAAAGGAAGCTCAGCAAGGAAGAAGCCACTGCTCCAAAACCGCCATAAAAAAGCCAGACTACGGTTTGCAAATAAACATGGGGACAAAGATCGTACTTTTTGGAGAAATGTCCTCTGGTCTGATGAAACAAAAATGGAACTGTTTGGCCATAATGACCATCGTTATGTTTGGAGGAAAAAGGGGGAAGCTTGCAAGGCGAAGAACACCCTCCCAATCGTGAAGCACGGGGGTGGCAGCATCATGTTGTGGGGGTGCTTTGCTGCAGGAGGGACTGGTGCGCTTCACAAAATAGATGGCATCATGAGGCAGGATAATTATGTGGATATATTGAAGCAACATCACAAGACATCAGTCAGGAAGTTAAAGCTTGGTTGCAAATGGGTCCTCCAAATGGACAATGACCCCAAACATACATCCAAAGTTGTGGCAAAATGGCTTAAGGACAACAAAGTCGAGGTATTGGAGCCCTGACCTCAATCCTATAGAACATTTGTGGGCAGAACTAAAAAAGTGCGTGCGAGCAAGGAGGCCTACAAACCTTACTCAGTTACACCAGCTATGTCAGGAGGAATGGGCCAAAATTCACCCAACTTATTGTGGGAAGCTTGTGGAAGGCTACGTAAACTTCTGTATGTTAACTTCTGACCCACTGGGAATGTGATGAAAGAAATCAAATCAGAAATAAATAATTCTCACTGCTATTGTTCTGACATTTCACATTCTTAAAATAAAGTGGTGATCCTAACTGACCTAAGACATGGCATTTTTACTTGGATTAAATGTCAGGAATTGTTAAAAACTGAGATTAAATGTAGTTGGCTAAGGAGTATGTAATCTTCCGACTTCAACTGTATATGTACAGTGCATTCAGAAAGTATTCAGACCCCTTGAGTTTGACATACATATCTCTGTACTTTGCTCCGTTCATCGTAGGGATGGTGCTTGGATTCCAGAAGTCACAATTGGCATTCAGACCAACGAGTTCAATCTTGGTTTCATCAGACCCGAGAATCTTGTTTCTCATGTTCTTAGAGTCCTTTAGATGCCTTTTGGCAAACTCCAAGTGGGCTGTCATGTGGCTTTTGTCTGGCCACTCTAACATAAAGGCCTGGTTGGTGAGTGCTGCAGTGCTCCTTCTGGAAGATTTTCCCATCTCCATACACAAACTCTGGACCTCTGTCAGAGTGACCATCGGGTTCTTGGTCACCTCCCTGACCTCCCTGTCACCTCCCTTGGTGGTTCCAAACTTCTTCCATTTAAGAATGATGGAGGCCACTATGTTCTTCTGGACCTTCAATGCTGCAAAAATGTTTGGTACCCTTCCCCAGAACTGTGCCTCAACACAATCCTGTCTCTGAGCTCTACGAACAATTCCTTCGACCTCATGGCATGGTTTTTGCGCTCATGCACTGTCAGCTGTGGGACCTTATATAAACAGGTGTGTGCCTTTCCAAATCATGTCCAATCAATTTAATTTACCACAGGTGAACTCCAATGAAGTTGTAGAAACATCTCAAGTATGATCAATGGAAACATGATGCACTTGAGCTGAATTTCGAGTCTCATTAAAAAGGGTCTGAATACTCATGTACAGTGCCTTGCGAAAGTATTCGCCCCCCTTGAACTTTGCGACCTTTTGCCACATTTCAGGCTTCAAACATAAAGATATAAAACTGTATTTTTTTTGTGAAGAATCAACAACAAGTGGGACACAATCATGAAGTGGAACGACATTTTTTGGATATTTCAAACTTTTTTAACAAACAAAAACTGAAAAATTGGGCGTGCAAAATGATTCAGCCCCTTTACTTTCAGTGCAGCAAACTCTCTCCAGAAGTTCAGTGAGGATCTCTGAATGATCCAATGTTGACCTAAATGACTAATGATGATAAATACAATCCACCTGTGTGTAATCAAGTCTCCGTATAAATGCACCTGCCCTGTGATAGTCTCAGAGGTCCGTTAAAAGCGCAGAGAGCATCATGAAGAACAAGGAACACACCAGGCAGGTCCGAGATACTGTTGTGAAGAAGTTTAAAGCCGGATTTGGATACAAAAATATTTCCCAAGCTTTAAACATCCCAAGGAGCACTGTGCAAGCGATAATATTGAAATGGAAGGAGTATCAGACCACTGCAAATCTACCAAGACCTGGCCGTCCCTCTAAACTTTCAGCTCATACAAGGAGAAGACTGATCAGAGATGCAGCCAAGAGGCCCATGATCACTTTGGATGAACTGCAGAGATCTACAGCTGAGGTGGGAGACTCTGTCCATAGGACAACAATCAGTCGTATATTGCACAAATCTGGCCTTTATGGAAGAGTGGCAAGAAGAAAGCCATTTCTTAAAGATATCCATAAAAAAGTGTTGTTTAAAGTTTGCCACAAGCCACCTGGGAGACACATCAAACATGTGGAAGAAGGTGCTCTGGTCAGATGAAACCAAAATTTAACTTTTTGGCAACAATGCAAAACGTTATGTTTGGCGTAAAAGCAACACAGCTGAACACACCATCCCCACTGTCAAACATGGTGGTGGCAGCATCATGGTTTGGGCCTGCTTTTCTTCAGCAGGGACAGGGAAGATGGTTAAAATTGATGGGAAGATGGATGGAGCCAAATACAGGACCATTCTGGAAGAAAACCTGATGGAGTCTGCAAAAGACCTGAGACTGGGACGGAGATTTGTCTTCCAACAAGACAATGATCCAAAACATAAAGCAAAATCTACAATGGAATGGTTCAAAAATAAACATATCCAGGTGTTAGAATGGCCAAGTCAAAGTCCAGACCTGAATCCAATCTAGAATCTGTGGAAAGAACTGAAAACTGCTGTTCACAAATGCTCTCCATCCAACCTCAATGAGCTTGAGCTGTTTTGCAAGGAGGAATGGGAAAAAAATTCAGTCTCCCGATGTGCAAAACTGATAGAGACATACCCCAAGCGACTTACAGCTGTAATCGCAGCAAAAGGTGGCGCTACAAAGTATTAACTTAAGGGGGCTGAATAATTTTGCACGCCCAATTTTTCAGTTTTTGATTTGTTAAAAAAGTTTGAAATATCCAATAAATGTCGTTCCACTTCATGATTGTGTCCCACTTGTTGTTGATTCTTCACACAAAAATACAGTTTTATATCTTTATGTTTGAAGCCTGAAATGTGGCAAAAGGTCGCAAAGTTCAAGGGGGCCGAATACTTTCACAAGGCACTGTAAATAAGGCATTTCTGTTTGAATTTTTTTATACATTTGCAAAAATTATAAAAAACTGTTTTCTCTTTGTCATAACAGGGTATTGTGTATAAATAGATGAGGGGACACATTTGTTTTTATTTTAGTAGGCAGGTCATTTAAGAACAAATTCTTATTTTCAATGAAGGCCTAGGAACAGTGGGTTAACTACCTTGTTCAGGGGCAGAACAACAGATTTTTACCTTGTCGGCTCGGGGATTTGTTCTTGCAACCTTTCGGTTATTAGTCCAACACTCTAACCACTAGGCTACCTGCTCTAACCACTAGTCAAGGGGTCTGAAAATGTCCAAATGCACTGTATATATATACAGTGCATTTGGACATATATATATATATATATATATATATATATAGGAAATGATGCAGACAATTACGTGTATGGAAGCCACACACTATCTGCAATATTCAAGCTGATCTACCCCCCAATTAAAAAAAAAAAAAATTACAATTAAAAAAACTTCTGTGTAGCTGTGTCTCATCTTTAACCTTCTCTCTGTACAATACATATGCATATTCGGTTTAAGTGCTCTATTCATTCTATAAAGCTGAAGCGTTACAGATTCCGCTACATACACATAAAGGTAATTTTCGATTCAGGCGACATATGCAGCGTTTACCGTGAATGCGGGCTCCTAAAGAGGGAATATTTCCTTTCATTTCAATCGCACTGTAATGCTGAACTTCAGCAATGTGGATTGAGCGGAGTCCTTAATGAACCTTTTACTGCAGTGGGCTAAATCAGGGTCACACAGAGTTTCTTGAAAGTCTTAAACAAATCTACAAATCTACTAAACACAAGTATACACCTCACACACATGGTTATGGGCACCTGTACCATGCCAGATATAGAGTTGAAATGTATTACATTTTGAGTTTGCATCCCAATATTATACGTTATATGTATCACAGAAGACTGAAATATAACAAAACTGTTTCACATAGAAACACCAAACTTTCAGCGCAAAAAAAATATGTAATTATTAAATTATGAAAAATATGAATAACTTTCCACCCATGAGGCCACTAGGTCATTGGACTGCTAGGAGGGGCTACTATTTTTGAGAATTCACACACAACAAGCAGAATTATTTAAGATGCATCAGAGAAGAAGACAGCATAACCCACAGTTCATTTCATGAGCTACTGTGTAACGATGCACGCTGAGAGTTGGGAAGCAAGTACAGGGAGTGAGTGTTTAATAAATAAACAGTACATAAAACAAGAAACACAAACAACACACTGACATGAAACAGAGTCAATAACACCTGAGGAAAGAACCAAGGGGAGTGACAAACATCATGAGGCGCTAGTGCACGTGACGATGGTGGCAGGTGTGCGCATTAATCAGCAGCCTGGTGACCTAGAGGCTGGAGAGGGAGCACACGTGACATACTGCTGCATTACTGATGCATTACTTAAGCCTCCTCTACTTTCCTTCTTCTCCCTCTTTACAGTCTCTCTGTCTCTCTCTCTCTCTGTCTGCCTCTCTCTCTGTCTGCCTCTCTCTCTCTGTCTCTCTCTCATTGTGCTCTAACTCAGTGTAACCCAACAGCCAGCCATATTGGCATCTACATAATGGATAATCCATAACAATTTACAGTACGTTCCTTAATTTTCTTGGCACAGCGATGCTGTTCAATAAACAATCCATTGGGCCTGGAGCCGTGCATGTTAGCAAGCAACTGTGTGGTGTCCCCGTATACCTCATTGTTAAGGCAAATTGTCGTGACAGCTAATGCAAACGAGTGCAGCCTTCCGGACTTTTGTCCTCACCTGTCCTGCCAGGATAGCTGAGTAGGAAATTGTACAGCACCAGTCAATGTTCTCTGATGGTATTTTTGCCCCTAGGCTCCATTTCACTTCACACAAAAGTCACATTTGATTTTAAATAGGGGCTTAATACCTGCTGTGAAAGGTTATCCTCGTATGACCTAAGTTCGTTCTTGGTTTCCGAGTCACAACTAATCATGATCACCAGATATCACCACTTGTCCTCATTACACACAGAAGAAGAGGAGATAAGTAGCTGAAGGTTTTCCCACCAAAATACCTTGAAAGACTGTATTCATTCTGTGTATTCTATCCAATAATCTTTCTCGCCCACTCTTTCTGAGTCCTTCTGTTTGTATCCTCCATTTGTTTGGTGTCTTCCTCCAGTCTTCTTTTGTGTGTTGTGTAGTTGCACTATTTTCATGAACGCTATCTTGAAGCTTCATGGCCATGTTAACTTGCTACTGTCTACTATTGCAATAAACAACCAGTGACATCTTGGTCAAATTCAATATACTGTAGATAGACTGAACAAAAAATACCAATATGGGTTACTTGAATCGTGCTTTCTAAAATATTCACCTTGAGATTATGTCAATCAATATTAAAACATATCGAGCAATGCAAACTCTGTGACCCAGTTTTGATTTATGTCCTGTTTCGTGTTTTTCTAATAAATTTGAACTTGAACAAGCTGCCACTGATGTGACTGGAATATGGCTATATGTAGTCATTGGTCAAGCACTAGTGTTTTGGTTATTTTTGAGTTATACACGTCTTTTCTCAAGGTCTGGGTCAGAAATCTCCTCAAAAACATCAGTAATATTGTCAATTCAATTGGAGCATAATTTCACGTTTTCAATCTGACATCATCATACATCCCTTTTAAAATTCAACATTTGAAAGGTCACTCTGGCTTTATATTGGTGGACAGTCTATATCTGATCCAGAGTCCTTAATCCTGCTATTAATGTGACTCAAATTGTTCATGAATAAATAGCTATGCTCAAAGGGGTGAAGATGAAGCCACTGTAATGGCATTGAGGAAATTAGTGGCATTATGAAGACAACATTCATCATCATGGCAGAGACGTCTGGGTCAGAGCAGTGTGCGTCAGAAGAATCCTGTAGATGTGGTGGTGCCAAAGTCTGGCTGTCAAGATACACAGTGTTAAACTGAGGATGAGAGATGAACTTAGAGGAAGCTCAGATCAGTCCCTCTAGAACAGGTATTCCCAAACTGGGGTATGCTGGGGGTGCGCGCAATGCCGTCAGTGGTACGCCAAATAAAAATGTGATTCACATTTGTAAAAAAAAAAAAAAAAAATGGTCAAACAGTCCATTTATATTTTCCAACCGGGCTATACATTTGGGTGAGGTTTTTTTCTCACCTGAGTAGCCTTGTTTCACTGCCAAGAATAAAATGAAACCATCTAGGGTTCAGCAAAATATCAACACAATGTCAAATACAGGTAGCCTAGTCAAATAATGAATGTCCAATCACATTAACCTTACTCTCTCGTGGGAATTCCACTAACGGTCCGTATGTAGCCAAATGTAGCTGCTGCTCATTCCGTTTGGTCGAAAATTGATAAATGGTTAAAAAAAGGTAAGGCCCATGTCCATAGAGACACATACCAGCTCTACTGGTAGTACTGCTACTACCAGCAGTACTACACCTGCACCTGTCGACGACACAAGTTGTTCTGCTTCCTCGAGCACATCCAATGCTAGCATCAGTAATTCTACATTTGTTGTTCGCCCAGCTAGCATGGACACTTACAGTTGTGAATCTGATGCAGCCGAAGAGCTACTGCCACCTTACCCGGGAAAGCACTGAACAACAACAGTGTAATTGGACCATCGAAGAGGTGCAAATATGATGAGAACTACATTGATTTGGGGTTCACTTATATTGGGAGTAGTGCCTTTTCTCAGCCATAGTGTGTTATACAGTGAGGGAAAAAAGTATTTGATCCCCTGCTGATTTTGTACGTTTGCACACTGACAAAGAAAGGATCAGTCTATAATTTTAATGGTAGGTTTATTTGAACAGTGATAGACAGAATAACAACAGAAAAATCCAGAAAAGCGCATGTCAAAATTTTTATAAATTGATTTGCATTTTAATGAGGGAAATAAGTATTTGACCCCCTCTCAATCAGAAAGATCTCTGGCTCCCGGGTGTATTTTATACAGGTAACGAGCTGAGATTAGGAGCACACTCTTAAAGGGAGTGCTCCTAATCTCAGCGTGTTACCTGTATAAAAGACACCTGTCCACAGAAGCAGTCAATCAATCAGATTCCAAACTCTCCACCATGGCCAAGACCAAAGAGCTCTCCAAGGATGTCAGGGACAAGATTATAGACCTACACAAGGCTGGAATGGGCTACAAGACCATCGCCAAGCAGCTTGGTGAGAAGGTGACAACAGTTGGTGTGATTATTTGCAAATGGAAGAAACACAAAAGAACTGTCAATCTCCCTTGGCCTGGTCTTGGGTGAGAACCTCCTTCCCTCAGCCAGGGCATTGAAAATGGGTTATGGATGGATATTCCAGCATGACAATGACCCAAAACACACATCCAAGGCAACAAAGGAGTGGCTCAAGAAGAAGCCCATTAAGGTCCTGGAGTGGCCTAGCCAGTCTCCAGACCTTAATCCCATAGAAAATCTGTGGAGGGAGTTGCCAAACGTCAGCCTCAAAACCTTAATGACTTAGAGAAGTTCTGCAAAGAGGAGTAGAACAAAATCCCTCCTGAGATGTGTGTAAACCTGGTGGCAAACTACATGAAATGTCTGACCTCTGTGATTGCCAACAAGGGTTTTGCCACCAAGTACTAAGTCATGTTTTGCAGAGGGGTCAAATACTTATTTCCCTCATTAAAATGCAAATCAATTTATAACATTTTTGACATGCGTTTTTCTGGATTTTTGTTGTTGTTATTCTGTCTCTCACTGTTCAAATAAACCTACCATTACAATTATAGACTGATAATTGCTTTGTCAGTGGGCAAACGTACAAAATCAGCAGGGATCAAATACTTTTTTCCCCTCACTGTATGTGCAAAAGTACTATCTCACAACTCGATGAAAGCACTCTTGTGCAGACATTTAGAAACAAAACATGCCATTTTGAAAAATAAGCCACAGGAGTTTTTTGAGGGAGAATTAAGACTATGCTCGACATGTATAAAAGCAACACATACCATTAATAAGAAGGGTCTAGAAGTGTCTTATATGGTGATCTAACGAGTGGCTAGGACAGGCAAGCCCCATACTATTGTGGAGGACTTAATTCTTTCTGCTGCCGCAGATATGGCTGGGACAATGCTGGGGGAAAAGGCCCAAAAAACTATACAGACAATGACTTCATCAAACAACACTGTTTCACGATGCTTCAGTGACATGGCAGGAGATGTTTTGAAACAATTACTGCATCGCATACAAGCCAGTGAATTATATGCGTTGCAGCTGGATGAGTCAACAGACGAGGCGGACCTGGCACAGATTCTGGTATATGTCCGTTACGTTTATGGGGGGTCAATTAAAGAAGACATCCTCTTCTGCAAACCATTGGAAACCAAATATTTTTTTTAAGTGCTGCATAGCTTTGTGACATTAAATGGACTTTGGTGGTCAAGATTTGTTTGTATCTGTACTGATGGCGCTAAAGCCATGACAAGGAGACATAGTGGAGTGGTAACGCGTGTGCAAGCAGTTGCTCCTGACTCCACTTGGGTGCACTGCAGCATCCACCGAGAGACTCTTATCTGCCAAGGGAATGCCTGACAGCTTGAAAGACGTTTTGGACACTACAGTGAAAATGGTTAACTTTGTTAAAGCAAGGCCCCTGAACACCTGTGTATTTTCATAAAGAAGTGCGCTGGTTATCAAGGAGCAAAGTATCGACACGTTTTTTGAATTGAGATACGAGCTTAAAGTTTTCTTTACTGACCATAATGTGGTCAGATTGGCCTACTTGGGTGATGTTTTTCTCTGTCTGAATTATCTTTATTCTAGGATTACAGGGACTCTCTGTAACTATTCAATGTTATATATTCAAAATTGAGGCTATTATTAAGAAGTTGGAGCTCTTCTCTGTCTGCATTAGCAAGAACAACACACAGGTCTTTCCATCATTGTATGATTTTTTTGTGTGCAAATGAACTCAAGCTTACGGACAATGTCAAATGTGATATAGAGAAGCACCTGAGTGAGTTGGGTGCGCAATTACGCAGGTACTTTCCCGAAACGGATGACACAAACAGCTGGATTCGTTATCCCTTTCATGCCCTGCCTCCAGTCCAAGAGAGCGTCATCGAAATTTCAACAAGCGGTTCTGTGAAAATTGAATTTAATCAGAAGCCACTGCCAGTATCCTGCCTTGGCAAATCGCACAGTTAAGACACTGATGCCCTTTGCAACCACGTACCTATGTGAGGGTGGATTCTCAGCCCTCACTAGCATGAAAACTATATACACTGTGTGTGGAAAATTATTTAAGACTGAGACTCTCTTCCTATTCCTAGATATTCCTCGTTGACCAACCCACAATCACTACGTCATCAGAGCATGACGTATGTTTGTTGTTGTTGAACGCTGTCAAACGCCGAAACCTGAACTAAAGACATCAGTTTAAAAGCTGACAGTGTTTTTATATGACAGTGCTTTTATATACTTTTATTTCATTTTGAATCCTGCGACTATGTTGGGCTAAATTGCTGTGAGCATGGCAATCTGTCCGTGGATCCTGCCAGATTCCATATGGGGGAGAGACCCGAAAGCCCAGCTAGCCTAGCTGGCTCGGCGGTCTTAAATGGAGGCCACTATTGAACGTTTCCAGCGTTGCAGGAGCTGTGTTTACTTTGCTTTGTTCCGGGAAAATGTGGACCGCGCTGACTTTCAATGTAGCAACTGCTTGCTTGCGGAGGACTACAGGAGCGAAGTAGCTACTCTTAGCAAACAAGTAGCAATCCTACATAAGCTGTTGGGGAACCCAAACCCACCTACTTTTTATTTTTCTGGTGGAAGTTTCGCCAGGGTAGATCAATCCCCTGGCTCTCCACAGCCGACTGGCCGGTGCTATGCAGGGTTCCATCCCCAAAAGGGTCTCCCCCTTCCCTGGAGAACGGAGCTGTTCTCGACCCAACCAACCAGCCATGGAGGTACCTCACTAGCCGTGGAAGTCGAAGAAGGCGTCCTCTGGCAACGGGGGTCTCCATGGAGATGTTGAGCATGGAACTAACACAGACTAGAAACAGCTTTGCCGCCCTGGATCCAGAGGTTCCGGCGCCTTCGGCCTTGGTGGTTTCCCAATCAAGATCGGATCCAGAGGTATCTGCGTCTTCGTCCTCGGTTCACCATCTCTGGTGGCTTCTACCTCGGGTTCAGATCCTCGGCGCTCCCAGCCTCACCAAACCGTGAGGCTGCCTGAGAAACCGACCCATTCAACATCACCAGCTGTCTCGGAACATTTGAAAATTGATTTTAAAGAACTGATTTTAGCATTAAAAGACTAAAAAAAACGGCCCATAATTGCACACCGCGGGTATAAAAGATTCAGCAGACTGCTGGCATTACACATCTGGCTAAAAGACTACTGTAGCTCTGCTGGAGTCACTTTTATTGATAACTTTGACACCTTTTGGAAACAGAAGATACTCTACAGGAATGACGGAGTCCATCCAAATAATCTTGGCTCCTGGACTCTGTCCACACATTTCAAGGCTGCATTGAAACAATGACTGATAAATTATCCAAGACCAGCTCAGTTAATCCCTACCATTGTGACAATGAGTCATCATAATGCTGTATCAAATGTACATGATCTTAGGGGCATTTGCAAACACAATGTAAGTAATTCAATGTATGTACCTGTAACGGTTTTCTGTATGAGAAGGAGAGTCGGACCAAAATGCAGCGTGTAGATTGCGATCCATGTTTTAATAAACAAACGTAAAACACGAATCAATACAAACACTACAAAATAAAGAACGTAACGAAAACCTAAACAGCCCTATCTGGTGAAAACACATAGACAGGAACAATCACCCACAAACACACAATAAAACCCAGGCTACCTAAATATGGTTCCCAATCAGAGACAATGACGAACACCTGCCTCTGATTGAGAACCATATCAGGCCGAACATAGAACTAGACAAACTAGACATGTAACATAGAATGCCCACTCAGATCACACCCTGACCAACCAAAACATAGAAACATACAAAGTAAACTATGGTCAGGGTGTGACAGTACCCCCCCCCCCCCCCCCCAAGGTGCGGACTCCGGCCGCAAAACCTGAACCTATAGGGGAGGGTCTGGGTGGGCATCTGTCCGCGGTGGCGGCTCTGGCGCTGGACGTGGACCCCACTCCATAATAGTTTTAGTCCACCTCCTTAGCGTCCCTAGATAGGTTACCCTCCTTAATGACCGCTCGGAACAGAGGGGCAGCTCGGGACAGAGGTAGCTCGGGACTGATGGGTAGCTCAGCACTGAGAGGAAGCTCAGCACTGAGAGGAAGCCCAGGCAGGTAGTTGGATCTAGCAGATCCTGGCTGACTGGAGAATCTGGAAGAGTCTGGTCGACTGGCAGATCTGGAAGAGTCTGGTCGACTGGCAGATCTGGAAGAGTCTGGTCGACTGGCAGATCTGGAAGAGTCTGGTCGACTGGCAGATCTGGAAGAGTCTGGTCGACTGGCAGATCTGGAAGAGTCTGGTCGACTGGCAGATCTGGAAGAGTCTGGTCGACTGGCAGATCTGGAAGAGTCTGGTCGACTGGCAGATCTGGAAGAGTCTGGTCGACTGGCAGATCTGGAAGAGTCTGGTTGACTGGCAGCTCTGGCTGCTCCATGCTGACTGGCTGCTCCATGCTGACTGACAGCTCTGGCTGCTCCATGCTGACTGGCAGCTCTGGCTGCTCCATGCTGACTGGCAGCTCTGGCTGCTCCATGCTGACTGGCTGCTCTGGCTGCTCCATGCTGACTGGCTGCTCCATGCTGACTGGCTGCTCTGGCTGCTCCATGCTGACTGGCGGCCCTGGCTGCTCCATGCTGACTGGCGGCCCTGGCTGCTCCATGCTGACTGGCGGCCCTGGCTGCTCCATGCTGACTGGCGGCCCTGGCTGCTCCATGCTGACTGGCGGCCCTGGCTGCTCCATGCTAACTGGCAGCTCTGGCGGCTCCTTGCAGACTGGCAGCTCTGGCGGCTCCTTGCAAACTGGCAGCTTTGGCGGCATCCTGCAGACTGGCAGCTCTGGCGGCTCCTTGCAGACTGGCAGCTCCCTGCAGACTGGCAGCTCCTTGCAGACTGGCAGCTCTATGCTGACTGGCAGCTCCTTGCAGACTGGCAGCTCCTTGCAGACTGGCAGCTCCTTGCAGACTGGCAGCTCCTTGCAGACTGGCAGCTCCTTGCAGACTGGCAGTTCTGAACAGGCGGGAGACTCCGGCAGCGCTGTAGAGGCGGAAAGCTCTGACAGCGCTAAACAGGCGGGAGACTCCGACAGCGCTGGAGAGGAGGAGGGCTCCGACAGCGCTGGACAGGCGAGGCGCACTGTAGGCCTGATGCGTGGTGCTGGCACTGGTGGTACTGGGCCAAGGACACGCACAGGAAGCCTGGTGCGGGGAGCTGCTACCGGAGGGCTGGGGTGTGGAGGTGGTACTGGAAAGACCGGACCGTGCAGGCGCACTGGAGCTCTTGAGCACCGAGCCTGCCCAACCTTACCTGGTTGAATGCTCACGGTCGCCCTGCCAGTGCGGCGAGGTGGAATAGCCCGCACTGGGCTATGCAGGCGAACCGGAGACACCGAGCGCAAGGATGGTGCCATGTAAGCCGGCCCAAGGAGACGCACTGGGGACCAGCTGCGTAGAGCCGGCTTCATGGCATTAGGCTCGACGCTCAATCTAGCCCGGCCGACACGCGGAGCTGGAATATACCGCACCGGGCTTTGCACCCGCACTGGAGACACCGTGCGCACCACTGCATAACACGGTGCCTGTCCGGTCTCTCTAGCCCCCCGGTAAGCACAGGGAGTTTGCGCAGGTCTCCTACCTGGCGTAGCCATACTCCCTGTTAGCCCCCCCCCCAAGAAATTTTTGGGGCTGCCTCTCGGGCTTCCTTGCCAGCCGTGTTCCCTCATATCGCCGGCTCCTCTCTCCGGCTGCCTCTGCTCTCCTAAGTGCCTCCACCTGTTCCCATGGGAGGCGATCTCTTCCAGCCAGTATCTCCTCCCAAGTGTAACAGCCCTTGCCATCCAAAACGTCCTCCCATGTCCATTCCTCTTTACGCTGCTGTTGCTGCCTGTTGACACGCTGCTTGGTCCGTTGGTGGTGGGTGATTCTGTAACGGTTTTCTGTATGAGAAGGAGAGTCGGACCAAAATGCAGCGTGTAGATTGCGATCCATGTTTTAATAAACAAACGTAAAACACAAATCAATACAAACACTACAAAATAAAGAACGTAACGAAAACCTAAACAGCCCTATCTGGTGAAAACACATAGACAGGAACAATCACCCACAAACACACAGTGAAACCCAGGCTACCTAAATATGGTTCCCAATCAGAGACAATGACGAACACCTGCCTCTGATTGAGAACCATATCAGGCCGAACATAGAACTAGACAAACTAGACATGTAACATAGAATGCCCACTCAGATCACACCCTGACCAACCAAAACATAGAAACATACAAAGTAAACTATGGTCAGGGTGTGACAGTACCCCTAATTGCACCGAATACATCTGATTATCCCACAGCTATTGTAAGCAGTAATCATGGGACTATAATCCAACGTTACATTGTTAGCACTGAGGTGGTGTGCAATAGTAGGAAGACCACTTTATGAATCTCATCCTGCACTATCAGCTCCAATGTAAATAGCATGAGTAAGTCTACCTTTGAAAAGCTTCCCAGTAAAGCATTAAAAACAATCAAGCAACCCAGAAAAGTGCTCAAAATAGCCCATATTAACATATGTAGCCTAAGAAACAAGGTCCATGAAGTCAATAACTTGCTTGTAACAGATGACATTCATATTCTGACTATATCTGAAACTCACTTAGATAATACCTTTGATGATACAGTGGTAGCAATACATGGTTATAACATCTACCGAAAAGACAGAAATGCCAGCAGAGGACGTGTTGCGGTCTATATTCAGAACCAGATTCCTTTAAAGCTTAGAGATGACCTAATGTCAAATACTGTTGAAGTAATATGGCTCCAGGTTCATCTGCCTCACCTAAAGCCCATTCTTGTGGGAAGCTGCTATAGACCAACAAGTGCTAACAGTCAGTATCTGGATAATATGTGTGAAATGCTTGATGATGTATGTGATATCAACAGAGAAGTATATTTTCTGGGTGATTTAAATATTGACTGGCTATCATCAAGCTGCCCACTCAGGAATTAATTGTAACCAGTGCTGCAACCTGGATCAGGTTGTCAGTCAACCTACAGTGCCAGGGTAGTTACAAACAGCACAGGAATTAAATCATCAACATGTATTGATCATTTCTTTACTAATGCTGCAGATATTCACTTTAAAGCAGTATCCAAATCCATAGGATGTAGTGATCCCAATATAATAGCCATATCTAGGAAAACCAAAGTTCCAAAGGCTGGGTCTAATATAGCGTATAAGAGGTCATACAATACGTTTTGTAGTGATTCATATGTTGATGATCTGAATAATATTTGCTGGTCTGTGGTGTGTAATGAGGAGCAACCAAACACTGCACATGACGCATATATGAAAGTACTTATTCCAGTTACTAATAAGCATGCACCCATTAAGAAAATGACTGTAAAAACTGTTAAATCCCCTGGGATTGATGAAGAATTGAAAAATGGTATGGTTGAGAGGGATGAGGCACAAGGTATTGTCACGACTTCCGCCAAAGTCGGTCCCTCTCCTTGTTCGGGCGGCGTTCGGCGGTCGACGTCACCGGCCTTCTAGCCATCGCCGATCAGCTTTTCATTTTCCATTTGTTTTGTCTTTGTCTTACACACTTGGTTTCAATTCCCCAATTACATGTTCATTATTTAACCCTCTGTTTTCCCCATGGTTTTTGTGCGTGATTGTTTTATGTATGTTCGGTCCGTTATTGTGGGCTCGGTATTACAACATGTACACTGCTCAAAAAAATAAAGGGAACACTAAAATAACACATCCTAGATCTGAATGATTGAAATATTTTTATTAAATACTTTTTTCTTTACATAGTTGAATGTGCTGACAACAAAATCACACAAAAATTATCAATGGAAATCAAATTTATCAACCCATGGAGGTCTGGATTTGGAGTCACACTCAAAATTAAAGTGGAAAACAACACTACAGGCTGATCCAACTTTGATGTAATGTCCTTAAAACAAGTCAAAATGAGGCTCAATAGTGTGTGTGGCCTCCACGTGCCTGTATGACCTCCCTACAACGTCTGGGCATGCTCCTGATGAGGTGGTGGATGGTCTCCTGAGGGATCTCCTCCCAGACCTGGACTAAAGCATCCGCCAACTCCTGGACAGTCTGTGGTGCAATGTGGCGTTGGTGGATGGAGCGAGACATGATGGCCCAGATGTGCTCAATTGGATTCAGGTCTGGGGAACGGGCGGGCCAGTCCATAGCATCAATGCCTTCCTCTTGCAGGAACTGCTGATACACTCCAGCCACATGAGGTCTAGCATTGTCTGGCATTAGGAGGAACCCAGGGCCAACCGCACCAGCATATGGTCTCACAAGGGGTCTGAGGATCTCATCTCGGTACCTAATGGCAGTCAGGCTACCTCTGGCGAGCACATGGAGGACTGTGCGGCCCCCCAAAGAAATGCCACCCCACCCCACACCATGACTGACCCACGGCCAAACCGGTCATGCTGGAGGATGTTGCAGGCAGCAGAACGTTCTCCACGGCGTCTCCAGACTGTCACGTCTGTCACATGTGCTCAGTGTGAACCTACTTTCATCTGTGAAGAGCACAGGGCACCAGTGGCGAATATGCCAATCTTGATGTTCTCTGGCAAATGCCAAACGTTCTGCACGGTGTTGGGCTGTAAGCACAACCCCCACCTGTGGACGTCGGGCCCTCATACCACCCTCATGGAGTCTGTTTCTGACCAGACACATGCACATTTGTGGCCTGCTGGAGGTCATTTTGCAGGGCTCTGGCAGTGCTCCTCCTCCTCCTCTTTGCACAAAGGTGGAGGTAGCGGTCCTTCTGCTGGGTTGTTTCCCTCCTACGGCCTCCTCCACGTCTCCTGATGTACTGGCCTGTCTCCTGGTAGCGCCTCCATGCTCTGGACACTACGCTGACAGACACAGCAAACCTTCTTGCCACAGCTCGCATTGATGTGCCATCCTGGATGAGCTGCACTACCTGAGCCACTTGTGTGGGTTGTAGACTCCGTCTCATGCTACCACTAGAGTGAAAGCACCGCCAGCATTCAAAAGTGACCAAAACATCAGCCAGGAAGCATAGGAACTGAGAAGTGGTCTGTAGTCACCACCTGCAGAACCACTCCTTTATTGGGGGTGTCTTGCTAATTGCCTATAATTTCCACCTTGTTATCTATTCCATTTGCACAACAGCATGTGACATTTATTGTCAATCAGTGTTGCTTCCTAAGTGGACAGTTTGATTTCACAGAAGTGTGATTGACTTGGAGTTACATTGTGGTGTTTAAGTGTTCCCTTTATTTTTTTGAGCAGTGTATTTGGAATATTTGAGTAAAGTTACTTGTGTTACTCATCTCTGCTGTCCTGCGCCTGACTCCTCTGCACGAGCTACACCCAGACCATTACAGGTATGGCAATTAAATCTGGCAGTCCAACTGGTTGGCAAACGAACTGCAAATTAAGAAATCATGTGACTAAACTAAATAACAAGAAAAATAAACTACACTATGAAACAAAGATCAATTATATAAAGAATGATAGTAAAAAGACGATATTGCCACTCCTATTTGCCACATCTTCAATTTAAGCCTACTAGAGAGCGTGTGCCCTCAGGCCTGGAGGGAAGCTAAAATCATTCCGCTAACCAAGAATAGTAAACCCCCCTTTACTGGCTCAAATAGCCGACCAATCAGCCTGTTCCCAACCCGTAGTAAATTTTAGTAAATTGTCTTTGACCAGATACAATGCTATTTCACAGTGAACAAGTTGACAACAGAATTTCAGCATGCTTATAGGGAAGGACACTCAACAAGCACAGAACTTACACAAATGACTGATGATTGGCTGAGAGAAATTGATGATGAAATTATTGTGGGGTCTGTCTTGTTAGACTTCAGTGCAGCTTCTGACATTATCGATCATAGTCTTCTGCTGGAAAAACGTATGTGTTATGGCTTTACACCCCCTGCTATAATGTGGATAAAGAGGTACTTGTCTAACAGAACACAGAGGGTGTTCTTTAATGGAAACCTCTCAAATATAATAGCTGTTTAGGCCCCTTGCTTTTTAAAATTTTTACAAACAACATGCCACTAACTATGAGTAAAGCAGGAGTGTCTATGTATGCAGATGACTCAACAATATACACGTCAGCTACTACAGCGACTGAAATGACTGTAACACTCAACAAAGAGCTGCAGTTAGTTTCAGACTGGGTGGTAAGGAATAAGTTAGCCCTAAATATTTCTAAAAATTAAAGCATTTAAATTTGGAACAAAACTCACTGAACCCTAAACCTCAACTAAATCTTGTAATAAATCATGTGGAAATTGAGCAAGTTCAGGAGACTAAACTGCTTGGAGTAACCCTAGATTGAAAACTGTCATGGTCGAAACATATTGATGCGGTAGTAGCTAACATGGAGAGAAGTCTGTCGATAATAATGCAGTGCTCTGCCTTCTTAACAACACTATCAACAACGCAAGTCCTACAGACCGTAGTTTTGTCGCACCTGGACTACTGTTCAGTAGTGTGGTCAGGTGCCACAAAGAAGGTCTTGGGAAAATTACAATTGGCTCAGAACAGGGCAGCACGGCTGGCCTTTGGATGTACAGTACACAGAGAGCTAATATTAATAATATGCATGAGAGACTGACTTCATCGCTGACTTCATAGAGCCTGACTTCATAGAGCCATGACTACATGGAACTCTATTCCACCTCAACACCCCAATCACACACACACACTTGATCACACATGCCTCAAGTACAGTACCTGTTCCACTTGGCTCAATATAGCTGCAGCTGGGGAAGGGAGAGGGAAAGGAGGAGGGAGAGGGGGGTAGAAGGAGGAGGGAGAGAGGGGAGGAGGGGTGAGGTAGAGGATAGGGAAAAGAGGTGAGAACAAATTCTTTGCAATTATGTTGCCAGCAAAGACTCTCTCTTTGTGTTCCTCACCCAGTTCACATAGAGACCAAATATAAGAGGTAAGGGATACACCTGTAGCTGTCGGGGCAATGGCAGGAAGCAACATATCAATTGTTTAAATGAGGGCACCTGACTCTTTAATTCAGTTAACGTTATTTATCTAGTTCTAAACACATACCCTCCACTATTATATGATACAACAACAACAATCATTAAAAGGCATTGAGAACAGAACAAAAAGAATGTGACAGACTTCAGTCCACTGTGTTGAGGACATGAGTGTGAAGGAAGCCCCAGGGTGTTGAGAGAGAACAACAACAACAGCCAGAGGAAACATCTGTGGACAGAGGGTCAGCCGCAGCACATACTGTAGTTTCCGCACACAGATTGTTAGAGAGACTGACTCATGTCTTTTTCCTCTAAAAGTTAACATCTCTGATATGGCTGTTTTTTCCCGTGGTTCAACGACCACGTTACAGTACATAACATCCACAATTTTAGATCCTGTACAGATCAATTGTCTCGGTCTGTTCAGAAAGTCCTGCTGAAGGTATTTATTTCTATTTGTATTTATTAAGGATCCCCATTAGCTGTTTCCAAGGACAGCAGCTACTCTCCTTGGGGTCCAGCAACATTAAGGCAGTTATGCACAGTTTAAAATATTATATGACATTACATTTCATAACACTTTACCCAATACATTTAGTGTGTTCCCTCAGGCCACTACTCCACTAGCACATGTTTACAATACAACATCCATGTACATTTGTGTAGACTGTGTGTCTTACTGTATCATTTCAACACTTTTGATCTGCCAATATACCAGCTGTATCTCCTAACTGGCGCAGTGGTCTAAGGCACTGCATCTCAGTGCAAGAGGTGCCATTACTGTCCCTGGTTTGAATCCAGGCTGTATCACATAGGGTGGCACACAATTGTCCCAGCGTTGTCTGGGTTTGACTGGGGTAGGCTGTCATTGTAAATAAGAATTTGTTCTTAACTGACTTGCCTAGTTAAATAATATAAAGTCCATTTACATTTTTTTAGTAATACAGTAACAAGCTCTTGAATTTCTCTGGTGGACTCTCAGGCAGGTCTCAGAGCAAGAGTGTCATGACACTTCTGAAGACGAATTAACCAAGAAACGAACTAGGGTTAAATGAATACAGTACACTACGTCATCCACATTCCTCTGGAAAATTCTCAGAAAATGAGCACTTGTACTGAATATGACTGCAGGAGACCATCTAATGCTCAAAGCCAAATGTAATGTGTCCCACTGTGTTGTGTCTACGTGTGAGTATGTTTGTACGCATCTCAATTCCTGGAGGGAAGCGAGGCGTCAATACTTACAGGTCTTCCCTCAGTCACTCTCTACACACCATAGCGTTGGTGTGCCTATAGAAAAAGGCTTGACTGTTCTCTAGATGCCTAATGTTATCCAATCTACAGCACATCAGGTGCCAATTAGATTGCTTCTGACTAGCTTTTATTCTCTGTCCTGATTTAATTGCCTCACAAGGTCAGTTTCTATAAATCGCAATTACATTGAACACTGACTGCCCTGCTACACTCAGTGTGATTCTACCCTTCTGCAGCACTGCAGCTAGCGTCACTGCTAACTTTCACCTGCAAAAAAAGATTATGTTAATATTAGATATATCAAATATCAAATATTCATTTATTTGAACAGTTATAGAGTACAAGGTCACCAATCGTTGAAGGTTTGCGATCACCTCTTTCTGCGTAATGTACATTGTGGAAATTTCTATCTTGAGTTATTGTAAATGGCAACCCCCCCCCCCGATAACTGTTGAATGCATACAACTTCACGTGTTCAATGGAATGTCACATCTTCACATACACAAACAATGTGTAGATGGCAAGGGTTTGGTTCCCTTTTCAACTCACAGGAAAACACACCATTGGTCTGAGCCATGAAAACACTGACCTTCATTATACCAAAATGTGTGTGTTCATTGCCTTGTCATTCTTGCATCAGTTAGGGAATAAATTATGATTTTCTCTCAGTCCCATGGAGAAAACAGTGGCTTGCTTTGATCACAGTGTGTTATAATTTCCAGTCATCAAATTATAAATGTCAGTGTTGCGATTGGAGGTGGCATTTATGTGTTCCTGCACACAGGCATGTTCCCTCCCTGACCTAGTAATCATTCTATTCCACAAGAGAGATGCTCAAACCGCCTCTTTATTCATTGTAGCGGGGGAGAACCCTGCATAAACCACTTGTTAACTTTCTTTAAGCTTGTGTGTTATAATTGCCACCTCAAATGTTTTATATATCTCTCTCACTTTTTTCTAACAAATACGCATCTGCAAATGCTCACACACATCCCAGTCCAGTTATTAATAGTGCTGTAGTATTTTGGTATTTTATTAAGATCCCCATTAGCTGTTGCAAAAGCAGCAGCTACTCTGTATCACACTGTATGTCTGAGGCGAATCTGATAAAGCCACTAAAATTAGTGTATCTAGCTATCTATGTGGACTAAATAAATCAGTTGCCCAGAGCAACAGAGAATCAGATATAAAGTATGTATTACTTTTTATGGCCTTTCCTTTTAAGGGCCTTATGGCAAGCGTTGTTGCTGTAGATACCATGGGAGCCAGTCAACCCATTATCTTTTCAGCAATTCCAGGTCCTCTGTAGCTGCCATCGGATATAGGGATATACTGTAGCTTAGGAGCAGACTGTATTGTACACAGGATGCTGTCAGATCAATAGTTTGGCTCATGATGACCTGGCGATCGGGTTCATGTACTGTTCATGTACTCGATCGGGTTCATGTAGTATCTGTAACTAACCTCTCAGTGAGTCCACCTGCACCAAGGTCAACCAACACATTAAAGAAGACATACTGCTGCTGCTATTAGAGAAGGCTGACTGACCAAGGCTTCCCTGCAATGGAACATCCATTCTCCATTAAGTTTATGATTTGGCAGATTTAGACCTGCTACTACCCAGGACTGAAGGCCTGCAGATGGTTATGAAACACAGTAGTCCTCTGCATGCCCCACCCCACGTGTCTTGTTGTTTACACGGCAGAAGCAGCCATAATGGATAGGCAGTGTTGCGTGAGAGATGGAATGTGTGCCATTGAAAATCAGTTTGTCATCTTAATCTATGTGACCAGGTATTGTGTACTAATGAACACAGAACATGACAAAGCTCCATTAAATACATAGACGCCATCCTTAATAATTAACTCAATGGACAGATCATCCATCAGGAAAAATATCTGTTTTTCATTCAATCATCACCATGGTGTTGCAAAGAATAGAATGGAATCAATGGAACGGATTCAAACTTGTTTTCCATATGTTACCATTCCATTTATTCCATTCCAGCCATTACAATGAGCCCGTCCTCCTTTAGCTCTACTCCACTGTGCTCAACGTAGATTAATTTGGTCCACCTTTAAAGAGCGGCTGAACTCACCGATTCCGCATGTTTGATAAGTAGACCAGAGCCTGCTGTTATTGAACAGTTTATCATAGAAAATTTGGAAGTTTGACAAGTGGCAGTTGGGATGCAAGTGTGCATCGTCTCAATTCTCCTTTTGCCCAAACAGTGGGAGACTTGAGAGATCACTATCAAATACAGTGAGCTCAAAAAGTATTGGGACAGTGACAATATTATTGTTGTTTTTGCTCTGTACTCCAACACTTTGGATTTGAAATGATACAATGGGACCAACACTTTACAAGTTGTGTTTATATTTATGTTCAGTATATACACTACCGTTCAACATTTTGGGGTCACTTAGTTTTTTAAAGAAAAGCACATTGCCAAGAAATTGCCAAGAAACTGAAGATCTGGTGTTTATTGTTTACTCCATGTGTAACTCTGTGTTGTTGTCTGTTCACACTGCTATGCTTTATCTTGGCCAGGTCGCAGTTGTAAATGAGAACTTGTTCTCAACTAGCCTACCTGGTTAAATAAAGGTGAAATTTAAATTTAAAAAATTAAAATACATGCTTCAGCATTGCTTGCCTCAAAGCGAGCATAAAAGGCATTTAGCTCGTCTGGTAGGCTCTCGTCACTGGGCAGCTCGCGGCTGGGTTTCTCTTTGAAGTCCGTAATAGTTTGCAAGCCCTGCCTCATCCAACGAGCATCAGAGCCGGGGTAGTAGGATTCGATCTCAGTCCTGTCTTGACGCGTTGCCTGTTTGATGGTTCATCAGAGGGTGTGGTGGGATTTCTTAGAAGTGTTCAGATTAGTGTCCCGCTCCTTGAAATTGGCAGCTCTAGCCTTTAGCTCAGTGCAGATGTTGCCTGCATGGCTTTTGATTAGGATTTCTACATACGGTCACTGTGGGGGTGAAGTCCTCAATGCACATCTTAATTAAGCCAGTGACCGATGTGGTAAACTCCTGAATGCCATCAGATGAATCCCGGAACGTATTCCAGTCTGTGCTAGCAAAACAGTCCTGTAGCTTAGCATCCGCCTCATCGGACCACTTCCGTATTGAGCGTACCACTGGTACTTCCTGTTTGAGTTTTTCCTTTTTTTGCTTGTAAGCAGGAAAGATAGAGTTATGGAAAAATATAGATTAAAACTGTCTAGCTAAATATAATTGCCTACAGCTAATCATGAGGTATTCAAGGGAGCAGAACATCGAGACTTCCTTAATATTAGAGATAGCTCACCAGCTGTTGTTAACAAAGAGACACAGCTTCCCCTTGAGCTTACCAGATGCTCCTGTTCTGTCCAGCCAATGCATAGAAAAACCAGCTAGACATATATTATTCATGTCCTTGTTCAGCCATGACTCCGAGAAACATAGGATATTACAGTACTTCAGGTCCCGTTGATAGGATAGTCTCGAAATGAGCTCGTCCAGTTTGTTCTCCAGTGATTGTATGTTCACCAATAGAATGAAGGGTAGAGGCGGTTTATATACTCGCCAACATAGTTTAGTCAGGGTACCCTCACGTTGGCCTCTCTCACGCCGCCTTTTTATTTTCCATGTCTCTGTGATTAGGGCCTGGTCCGGGGTGAGCAGTATGTCCTGCACCTCCGACTCGTTGAAGTGGAAATCTTCATCCAAATCGAGATTAGTGATCACTGTTCGGATGTCCAGTAGCTCTTTTCGGTCATAGGAAACAATGGCGGAAACATTATATACAAAAAAAGTTAAGATCAGCACAAAAATACACACAAAATAGCAGAATTTGTCAGGAGCCCATAAAACAGCTGCTATCCATTTCAGCACCATTCTCTATATATTTAAGACATTAACACTGTACAAATAACATGATTTGATACTCTATAATCACAAGTGTCTTAAATACAACTCCACAATGACATGGTGTTAGCCTCGCTATTGTTATTTTACTGCTGCTCTTTAATTATTTGTTACTTGTATCTCTTACTTTTTTTTTAGGTATTTTCTTAATACTGCATTCTTGGTTAAAACTTCTTATGGCTGGGGTCAGTATTGAGTAGCTTGGATGAATAAGGTGCCCAGAGGTGCCCAGAGTAAACTGCTTGCTACTCAGTCCCAGAAGCTAAGATATGCATATAATTGTATTTGGATAGAAAACCCTCTGACGTTTCTAAAACTGTTTGAATTATGTCTGTGAGTATAACAGAACTCATATAGCACGCAAAAACCTGAGAAAAATCCAACCAGGAAGTGGGAAATCTGAGGTTTGTAGTTTTTCAACTCTTGGCCTATCAAATACACAGTGGGATATTGGTCATATTGCACTTCCTAAGGCTTCCACTAGATGTCAATAGTCTTTAGAACCATGTTTGATGCTTCTACTGTGAAGTGGGCGAGAATGAGAGGGGAATGAGTCAGGGCTCTGGCAGAGTGCCATGAGCTGACCATGCTCGTTCACGTGAGCGCGAGCTCTGTTCCATTGCATTTCTACAGACAAAGGAATTCTCCTGTTGGAACATTATTGAAGATTTATGTTAAAAACATCCTACTTCGTTTGTCATGTTTCTTCGACCTGTAATATAAGTTTTTGGACTCACCTAACATAATCGTTTGTGGTGCTTTCGCCGTAAAGCCTATTTGAAATCGGACACTGTGGTGGGATTAGCAAGAAGTGTATCTTTAAAATGGTGTGAAATACTTGTGTGTTTGAGGAATTTTAATTATGAGATTTTTGTTGTTTGAATTTGGCGCCCTGCACTTTAACTGGCTGTTGTCATATCGATCCCGTTAACGGGATCTCAGCCCAAAGAGGTTTTAACATAACATACAATAGAACAAGTATAAATATAATTGCATGAAATTGTCATTTCCATACCAACCCCAGGGGATGAAAATGTTTACGAAGTCTTTAAAAATGTTATAAAGGTGGGGCTCCTACAGACAATTGGTAATGAGTTGACAAAAACGTAGTTGCCCCACTTCTATTCTGGACCAGAATGAGACAGCCTCATTATTCAGTAGTGTCCTGTCTTTAGACAGCCCCCCGCCTCCTCTCAATGTGCTGTAGGGGAGAGAATAATTCATGGTGCTATAAATACCTGATGGTGGGTAATATTACCCCACCTGGAGACAGGTAGTGTGTGTAGGTGTAAATATAGCAGAGTTTCTCAACTCTCCTACATATCCATCCTCATTACCATAGCGGTAGCCCTCTGCCATTTCCCCAACAACTGGAAGTTCCAGTTTTCAGAGGAAATGGAAAGACAGCCTGTGATGCGACTTCCGCTTTTGGACATTTATGTGACAAGCTTTGCATGCGTATGTAACAAGTTTTCTTGGGGACAGAACTCTTTGTAATAAAAATCTTTCTGAATTCTTGTGAGATTCCAGGGAGCACGGACAGACTGTGTGTGTGTGTGTGTGTGTGTGTGTGTGTGTGTGTGTGTGTGTGTGTGTGTGTGTGTGTGTGTGTGTGTGTGTGTAAAGTATGTTTTACAGTAATTTTACCTTCTCTGTTGCCGGCACTACATGAACACCCTTCTTTGTTTATGTAACTTGAGCATGGCGATAAATAGAGTACAGTGTCAAATGCTTGGGCTCCTTTTGCACTGTCTCTGGAGCACAACGTTCCACGAAGAACAATCTCCATTGGAAAATCCTTGCAACGTGCACTGTACCTGTGTGTATTTGTGTCCCATAGTGTGTGTGTGTGTGTGTGTGTGTGTGTGTGTGTATACTGTGCATTATATAACCATGACTGGAACATGGCTGCAGGCTACATGTTGGGCCCCAGCTGTAGACACACTGAGGAATGCCAGCGTGTGACAGGCAGATCGCTACCATAATAAGGCAATGACTGCTCTTACACTGCATAGTAGGCAATCATTAACCAACACACCTACAGGCAACTCACCTACCTGGAAGTGCAAGTGTAATCTCACTGATACAAGCACTCAAGTAAGACCATGAACGGTCCGTTGAAAAATGAGTTATTGACACAGACATGCTCTCTGAGAAGGGTTCTTTGCTAGTAGGCCAGTTATCCAGTATATAGCTCAACACTTCAGTCAATTTGACCTCACTAGATTGATAAAACCTTAAAACGAAAAGACAGTTACAAAGCAGAACCTATTTAGAACATGAAACTTTAATGTCCACTATCTCCGAACTATCCTTTCCCAGATAGAAAACAGTCCTCAACTGATGTTTGTTTTCTATGGGATTAAAGAGGCAGATCATTTCTCTGCGTGCTACCCAGTTGGGCTCCCCTCAGTCGGGCTCCCCTCCGGGGCACAGTGCTTCCTGCAGTGTTCCGTCTATTTCTGCTCTCTGTCTGTTTCCATTAGTGGAGGCTGGTGGGAGAAGCTACAGGAGGACGGGCTCATTGTAAAGGCTGAAATGGAATAAATGGAACAGTATCGAACAAATCAAACACATGGAAACCACATGTTTGACTCCGTTCCATGCATTCCGTTCCAGCCATTACAAGTATCCTGTCCTCTTATTGCTCCTCCCCCCAGCCTCCTCTGGTTTCCATCCTTTATTCTGGCTTTGTCTTCACACAGCTGCCTGTTTGGATGCAAGGCCACAAAACAAGTGAACTCCTCAAAAGATCTGTGACCACCCTCATTATATTCAGTCTCACATAAACACAGTTAGAGGAGCTATGTACGGTCACTGCATTACACATGGGATTGTAGGACCATGAACACTGCTAACTAGATAGCTCTGTGAACTGTGGCATGAACTTTAGCACTCTAATCAGTCAAAAACATATAATGTCCTTAAATTTATTCCACAAACAACACACATTAAAGTCACTGAAAGTTTGAGGTGAAAAAGAGAAGCTCAACAGTATGTTACTGTACAATAATTCAAACATGTTTCTCACAGTGTGGATTATCTAGGCATAAGAGCAGCTCCTTTTATATGTGGGAGAGTTAAAAAGGTTATTCCATCAAACTTCAAATTATTAGAATAGTACACAACGCAGAACAGAACAAACAGGTTGAGGGTCAGTGGCCCAAGCCCGCGAACAAGAATATTCCAAGTTCAGACAGAAGGGTCAGATCGCTATGATCGCCAGGAACTTTACTTTTGATGTCTATTTTTAATTGTTGCGCTACTGGTGCTGCCTGTTGATGTTAGGTAGGCAGCTACAGTAGCTGAATGATGTTAACATGTTTGGGTTTTGTTTCAATACATTTATTTTATTTCATCTGGGTGTATGTGTATTCTTCTTATGGCACTGTCCTCTCTGTGGGGAACATGCTGGCTGAGCAGCCCATTAGTATGCTTGTCTAAATCAGGCAGGGTGGATACAGTGAGCTTAGTGGGCTAGTCCCTGGAGGCTACAAGCTCAAACAAACATAAAAACTCCATCTGCCCCCACTCTATCCATTTATTGCCCGCAGCAACGACCCTCACAAACCCTGCATGCAGTATTCTTAGCTCTGGTCTATGAGGCGATAAGCAATTGATGGATTGTGACATCTGTGTGTGTCTGTTTGCATGTCTGCGTGCATGTCTGCCTGTGTGTGTTTATGTGTACCATACCTGCCTGTGTGCATGTGTGTGTGTGTGTGCGCATACTGTACGTGCTAGAGGTTGACCGATTATGAATTTTCAACACCGATACCGATTATTGGATGACCCAAAAAAAACGATACCGATTAATCGGCCAACTTTTATATATATACTGTATTTGTAATAATGACAATTACAACAATACTAAATGAACACTTATTTTAACTTAATATAATACATCAATAAAATCTATTTAGTCTCAAATAAATAATGAAACATGTTCAATTTGGTTTAAATAATGCAAAAACAAAGTGTTGGACAAAGAAAGTAAAAGTGCAATATGTGCCATGTAAAAAAGCTAACGTTTAAGTTCCTTGCTCAGAACATGAGAACATATTTTTATTTATTTCACCTTTATTTAAGCAGGTAGGCTAAGATAAAGCATAGCAATTCGGCACATACAACAACACAGAGTTACACATGGAATAAACAAAACATAGTCAATAATACAGTAGAACAAAAGAAAACAAAAAGTCTATATACAGTGAGTGCAAATGAGGTAAGATAAGGGAGGTAAGGCAATACATAGGCCATGGTGGTAAAGTAACTACAATATAGCAATTAAACACTGGAATGGTAGATGTGCAGAAGATGAATGTGCAAGTAGAGATACTGGGGTGCAAAGGAGCGAGATAAATAAATAAATACAGTATGGGGATGAGGTAGTTGGATGGGCTATTTACAGATTAGCTATGTACAGGTGCAGTGATCTGTGAGATGCTCTGATAGCTGGTGCTTAAAGCTAGTGAGGGAGATATGAGTCTCTAGCTTCAGAGATTTTTGCAGCTCTTTCCAGTCATTGGCAGCAGAGAACTAGAAGGAAAGATGACCAAAGGAGGAATTGGCTTTGGAGGTGATCAGTGAGATATACCTGCTGGAGCGCGTGCTATGAGTGGGTGCTGCTATGGTGACCAGTGAGCTGAGATAAGGTGGGGCTTTACCTAGCAGAGACTTGTAGATAACCTGTAGCCAGTGGGTTTGGCAACAAGTATGAAGCGAGGGCCAACCAACAAGAGCGTACAGGTCGCAATGGTGGGTAGTGTATGGGGCTTTGGTGACAAAACAGATGGCACTGTGATAGACTGCATCCAGTTTGTTGAGTAGAGTGTTGAAGGCTATTTTATAGATGACATCACCGAAGTTGAGGATCGGTAGGATGGTCAGTTTTACGAGGGTATTTTTGGCAGAATGAGTAAGGATGCTTTATTGCGATATAGGAAGCCAATTCTAGATTCAATTTTGGATTGGAGATGCTTAATGTGAGTCTGGAAGGAGAGTTTACAGTCTAACCAGACACCTAGGTATTTGTAGTTGTCCACGTATTCTAAGTCAGAGCCGTCCAGAGTAGTGATGCTAGACGGGCGGGAGGGCGCGGGCAGCGATCGGTTGAAGAGCATGCATTTAGTTTTACTTGCATTTAAGAGCAATTGGAGGCCACAGAAGGAGTGTTGAATGGCGTTGAAACTCGTCTGGTTTGATAACACAGTGTCCAAAGAAGGGTCAGATCATTCAGCTATATACAGAATGGTGTCGTCTGCATAGAAGTGGATTAGAGAATCACCAGCAGCAAGAGCAACATCATTGATGTATACAGAGAAGAGAGTCGGCCCGAGGATGAACCCTGTGGCACCCCAATAGAGACTGCCAGAGGTCCGGACAACAAGCCCTCCGATTTGACACACGGAACTCTATCAGAGAAGTAGTTGGTAAACCAGGCAAGGCAATCATTTGAGTAACCAAGGCTGTCGAGTCTGCCAATAAGAATGTGGTGATTGACAGAGTCGAAAGCCTTGGCCAGGTCGATGAATACGGCTGCACAGTAATGTCTCTTATCGATGGCGGTTATGATACCGATTAGGACCTTGAGCGTGGGTGATGTGCACCCATGACCAGCTCTGAAACCAGATTGCATAGCGGGGAGGGTACGGTGGGATTCGAAATGGTCGGTAATCTGTTTGTTAACTTGGCTTTCGAAGACCTTAGAAAGACAGGGTAGGATAGATATAGGTCTGTAGCAGTTTGTCATCCCCTTTGAAGAGGGGGATGACTGCGGCAGCTTCCCATTGGGAATCTCAGACAATATGAAAGAGAGGTTGAACAGGCTAGTAATAGGGGTTGGAACAATTTCGGCAGATGATTTTAGAAAGAGAGGGTCCAGATTGTCTAGCCTGGCTGATTTGTAGGGGTCCAGATTTTGCAGTTCTTTCAGAACATCAGCTATCTGGATTTGGGTAAAGGAGAAATGGTGGGGGCTTTGGCAGGTTGCTGTGGAGGGTGCCGTTGACCGCGGTAGGGGTAGCCAGGTGGATAGCATGGCCAGCTGTAGAGAAATGCTTATTGAAATTCTCAATTATAGTTGATTTATCGGTGGTGACAGTGTTTCCTAGCCTCAGAGCAGTGGGCAGATGGGAGGAGGTGCTCTTATTCTCCATGGACTTTACAGTGTCCCAGAACTTTTTGAGTTAGTACTACAGGATGCACATTTCTGTTTGAAAAAGTTGGCCTTAGCTTTCCTGACTGTGTATATTTGTTCCTAACTTCCCTGAAAAGTTGCATACCACGGGGGATGTTCGATACTAATGCAGAACGCCACAGGATGTTTTTGTGTTGGTCAAGGGCAGACAGGTCTGGAGTGAACCAAGGACTATATCTATTCCTAGTTCTAAATTTTTTTAACATCTTGAAACTAGGGGGCACTATTTTAATTTTTGGAAAAATAACGTTCCCAAAGTAAACGGGCTATTTTGTCAGGACAAGATGCTAGAATATGCATATAATTGACAGCTTAGGATAGAAAAACACTCTAAAGTTTCCAAAACTGTAAAAATATTGTCTGTGAGTATAACAGAACTGATATTGCAGGCGAAAGCCTGAGAAAAATCCAATCAGGAATGGACTCTTATTTAGAAAGCTCTGCGTTCCTATGTGTCCCTATTGAGCAGTGAATGAGATATCAACCAGATTCCTTTTTCTATGGCTTCCCTAATGTGTCTAGTGTCACAATACATAGTTTCAGGCTTTTATTTTGAAAAATGAGCCTGAACAACAACATTGCGTCAGTGGTCAGCTGGAGGCTCTCAGAGTGTTTTGTGCGTAATAGACAAATTGCGGCCATTGCTTCTCTCTTTCCTACTAAGAAGCCACCTGTCCCGGTTGATATATTAAAACCCCTTGAGGATTGACGTGACCGCAGTTTCCGGTGGATTTCTCAACCAAACGTGAAGTACAAACGGAGGTATTTCGCCTATAAAAATCATCTTTATGGGACAAATTGAACATTTGCTGTCTAACTGGGAGTCTCGTGAGTGAAAACATCCGAAGCTCATAAACAATTTAATTTGATTGCTTTTCTGATTTTCGTGACCAAGCTGCCTGCAGCTAGCTAGGCATAATGCTATGACAGAGGTTGACATCCGGGTTGGCAGGGCTAGAGGCTCTACAGTGAAATGAGACAGTAATCACTAACCAGGACGAGGCATATTGATATTAGAGAGAGGCATGCGTAGTCAAGTGAACATATGGGTCCAGTAAGTGGTTGGGCTGACTGGGAACACGGCGATTCAGACAGTTAGCAGGCCGATGCTAACACGCTAACAGTTAGTAGGCCGGGGCTAAACAAGCTAGCAGTTAACAGACCAGGTTAGCAAGCAAGCAGTTAGCAGGGGCTAGCAGTTAGCAGACCGGGGCAGGCAAGTTAGCCTTTGGGGGACGTCGCCATGGGGGTAAGTCTGTTTTTTCCTCTTCGTGCGGTGACGTCGATACACCAGTCATGGAGTTAGTAGGGTTCCACGTAGCTCTAGGTAGCTAGCAGGCCTAGCAGGTTAGCAGAATGGGCCTTCAGTGGGCGTCGCGCCTGAGGGGCCTGTTGGAATCCTCAGGCAGATTATGTCGGTATTCCAGTCGCAGAGGATCGGCGGGGTTCCGTGCCCCATACCAGCAGTAGAAGGGGTCCAGATACTGTAGCCCAGGAGTGAGCCGGGAGATGGGTCTAGCATGGGCTAGCCCCAGGCTAGTTGGTGCTAGCTCCAGGATGGAAACGTTAGCCAGGAGTAGTCCATCCGCGTTGCGGTTAGCTAGCTGTGATGATCCAGATGAAAAGGTTCAGAGTTTGTGGTAGGAATTCGGGGATATGGAAAGAAAAATAGGTCCGGTATGCTCTGGTTTGAAATGCGTTGTACGAACTGGCGAGAGCTTTCCGAGCTAAAGGTTAGCTGATGACCGCTAGCAGTGGTTAGCTGACTGATAGCTGGTAGCTAGTTAGCTAGCTTCAGTTGAGGTATTCCAGTTCGGAGGTAAATAGAAATACTTTAAGGGAAAAAAAACAGAGACACACCACATTGGGTGAGGCGGGTTGCAGGGGAGTATTTTGAAGTTGAGGTTTAGGAAAAATATTAAAAAGAACACAAAGAAAAATATGTATACACATGGGACGAGACAAGACAAAGACAAAGACGTCTGACTGCTACACCATCTTGTGAGCATGAAAGCTGGTGGTTCCTTTTAACGTGAGTCTTCAATTTTCCCAGGTAAGAAGTTTTAGGTTGAAGTTATTATAGGATTTATAGGACCATTTCTCTCTATACCATTTGTATTTCATATAACATTGACTATTGGATGTTGTAATAGGTACTTTAGTATTGCCAGCCTAATCTCGGGAGTTGATAGGCTTGAAGTCATAAACAGCGCAATGCCTGAAGCACAGCGAAGAGCGGCTGCTCTATCAAATCATAGACTTAATTATAATATAATAACACACAGAAATACGAGCCTTAAGAGGTCATTAATATGGTCAAATCCGGAAACTATCATTTAGAAAACAAAGCGTTTATTATTTCAGTGAAAAGCTGTTACATTGCACAACCTTCAATGTTATGTCATAATTATGTACAATTCTGGCAAATTAATTACGGTCTTTGTTAGTAAGAAATGGTTTTCACACAGTTCGCAATGAGCCAGGCGGCCCAAACTGCTGCATATACCTGTAACGGTCGTCGTATGAAGGAGAGGACCAACGCGCGGCTCTGGCAGCTCCTGACTGACGGGGCGGCTCTAGCAGCTCCTGACTGACGGGCGGCTCTGGCAGTTCCTGACTGACGGGCGGCTCTGGCAGCTCCTGACTGACGGGCGGGCGGCTCTGGCAGCTCCGGACAGACGGGAGACTCTGGCAGCTCAGGACAGACGGGAGCACCTGTAGAGACGGAGAGACAGCCTGGTGCGGGGGGCTGCCACCGGAGGGCTGGTGTGTGGAGGAGGCACCAGATAGACCGGACCGTGGAGGCGCAATGGAGGTCTCGAGCACCGAGCCTGCCCAACCCTACCTGGCTGAATGCTCCCCGTAGCCAGGCCAGTGCGGCGAGGTGGAATAGCCCGCACTGGGCTGTGCTGGCGAACCGGGGACACCATGCGTAGGGCTGGTGCCATGTACCCCAGCCTGAGGAGACGCACTGGAGACCAGATGCGCTGAGCCGGCTTCATGGCACCTGGCTCGATGCCCACTTTAGCCCGGCCGATACGAGGCGCTGCTATGTACCGCTCTTGGTTTTTAGTAAGAATAGTGAACACTGAAACAAAAACAATAAAATGACAAACGAACAGTTCTGAACGGTGAAACGGTGAAGTAAAACACAGAACAGAAAATAATCACCCACAACTCAAAAGTGAAACCAGGCTACCTAAGTATGGTTCTCAATCAGGGACAATCAGGGACAACGATTGACAGCTGCCTCTGATTGAGAACCATAACACGCCAAACACAGAAATCCCAAATTATAGAAAAAGGAACATAGACTGCCCAACCCAACTCACGCCCTGACCATACTAAAACAAAGACAAAACAAAGGAACTAAGGTCAGAACGTGACAATACCCTGACTCTGCTTGCACAGAATGCAAGAGAAGTGACACAATTTCCCTTGTTAAAATAAATTAATGTTAGCAGGCAATATTAACTAAATATGCAGGTTTAAAAATATCTACTTGTGTATTGATTTTAAAGAAAGGCATTGATGTTTAGGTACACATTGGTGCAACAACAGTGCTTTTTTCACGAATGCGCTTGTTAAATCACCCGTTTGGCGAAGTAGACTGTGATTCGATGATAAATTAACAGGCACCGCATCGTTTATATGCAACGCAGGACAAGCTAGATAAACTAGTAATATCATCAACCATGTGTAGTTAACTAGTGATTACGTTAATATTGATTGTTTTTTATAAGATAAGTTTAATGCTAGCTAGGACCTTACCTTGGCTCCTTGCTGCACTCGCATAACAGGCAGTCAGCCTGTCTCGCAGTCTCCTCATGGAGTGCAATGTAATCGGCCAAATCGGTGTCCAAAAATGGCGATCACCAATTGTTATGAAAACCTGAAATCGTCCCTAATTAATCAGCCATTCCGATTAATCAGTCGACCTCTAGTACCTGCCTATGTGTGTGCGTTCACTGTGCGTCTAAAGAGTTAACCGCACAAGATAATATATCAGACACTATATACGACGGTCTAACGAGGGTGTCACACCCTGATCTGTTTCACCTGTGCTTGTTATTGTCTCCACCCCTCCAGGTGTCCAGGTGTCGCTTGTTTTCCCCAGTGAATTTATCCCTGTGTTTCCTGTCTCTCTGTGCCAGTTCGTCTTGTATGTTCCAAGTCAACCAGTGTTTTTCCCGTACGCCTGCCTTTGCTATTCTCCTTTTTATAGTCCTCCCAGTTTTGACCCTTGCCTGTTCTGAACTCTGTACCCGCCTGCCTGACCATTCTGCCTGCCTTGACCTCGAGCCTGTCTGCCACCTTGTACCTCCTGGACTCTGAACTGGTTTTGACCTTTTGCCTGTCCACGACCATTGCTCCGCCTACTCCTTTTTGGATTATTAAACATTTTAAACTCCAACCATTTGCCTCCTGTGTCTGCATCTGGGTCTCGTCTTATATCATGACAGAGGGCCTTTGTTATTAATCTCACCAAGAGCTAAGATATTTCTCCTGTGTGGCATGTGACTGTGTCAGGGTGGTGGTAATCTCAGTTAACCCAGAACTAAAGTCTTGCATAATTGCTCAGCTGCTCGATTAAGTTTTGGGTCTATATGTGTTATAGATGATAGAATGAGGAGCAGAACCGGACAGAGTAGCTCCACCCTCTCTCTTTGCAAGATAAGGGGCGAATGTCCAGGTGGTGGCAAAATAAGTAAGTTCTGGTGAGGTGTGTCTGCTCTGCATGGCTACATGTGCCTTTTGTGAGAATCTACCTTCTCAAAGACCAATTTAGCCCTATCACCCAAGAGCTCATCAGGTTGTGTAATGGTGAAAAAGGATGAGCAACAAGTCAGGACTATCTGCAGACTCTGGGTCTTAACTGTGTCTCTGTCTCTGTCTCTCGCTCTGTGTGTGTGTGTGTGTGTGTGTGTGTGTGTGTGTGTGTGTGTGTGTGTGTGTGTGTGTGTGTGTGTGTGTGTGTGTGTGTGTGTGTGTGTGTGTGTGTGTGTGTGTGTCTGTGTGTGTGTGTAAAATAAATTTGCTGCATGTATTACTCATAAAGAGAAGATGATCAAATATGCCTCAGTGGAAATTCACTTAAGCTTCCTACTGTATCTGCCACAGGCCCTTGTTACCTGGGTTTGGGATTCAATACTGGGAAAATTGACTTGTCTTTAAAAGGGTCAGTGAACAAAATGCAGGCCTAAAGTCATTATAGTGAGTCATTTCTGTACCATGACCTCGCTCTCACACTCTTGAGGACATTTTCGTCCTGTGTTATTTTTCCAACAACACAGACAAGAGATGTGTGTATGCGTATACGAGAGTGTGTGTTTGTCTATGCAGGCTTCCCAGAAACAGCAAGCAGCTTGTTATGTTTCCTGAAACTATATAGAGACCTGCAGAGAATCATGCATCCATAATATTTTCTGAATCAGGAACTTAACTTGCAAATCCATTAAACTCCATAATGAATTACCGGTTGGTACCATGTAGAAAGTTATTTTAACTAGAAGCCAATGTTCCTGTAGATTGTTTCTTTGGGGGAAATGTATCCCTCTCTACCAGATAGGTTAAATCACTGCTTGTTGTTGTCATGAGCATTTTCTACTGTAACCTTACCCCAGCTTGTGAGCCTGGGGGACATCTGTTAGTGTAGCACCCTTAGATGAATCTGTGTGTTTAGTAAAAAGGTGTCGGTTTCAACACTCCTATGAAAGGGATACTATTCACTCAGCTCCTGCTGCAAAACCAGGGTGAATAGAACACGACTTCGCTGTTGTGATGAGAAAATCTGTTTACCCATAATCCCCTGCAGACAAAACAAACATATTTTTAGACAGCTGCCTGAAACCGTTAGATGTTCTAAGTTGCATATTTTCAACATCCATGAAAATAGGTCAGATCTTTTTTGGGGCTTGTTAGATAAAAGTAGCATGTACTGTAGGCCTACAGAACGTTAGATTTTTGAGATAAATAATAGCCTATGGATAAAATGAGAGATTTGATTCTGCATTCTGCAGTAAATGGTATGAATCTGACGAGAAAAATAACATAAATTCATCAATTACATATGAACACCAAGTGACCTGTCATGACGTTGGCCTGGGGGTAGGTTTATGACAGTCATAAATACCTCTTCCCCCCGGTTTCCTCTCTCTACCCTACTGATGTGAAATTTGAAAACCCCTTGGTTAACATAGAGATTCTGGGAACATCAGAAGGTGGGGGGGGAAATTAACTATATTCTGGTAATCCGACCAATTGAACATATGCGGTGGTACTTAATGAATATGATGTCAGTTCGGTTGTCATCTGAGACATTCTCATCAATGATAAGATGACATAAACTCTACAGTGGAAAGTCTGCACATTGTAGTTATCGGATTCACACGGAATTGTTGTTCAATTTAAATGTTTGAATATAAAATTATTGGTGAAGAGATGAAACGTAAGTTTAGCTTCCAAATGAGAGATTTGGGTTGTCATAAGGTTAGGGCTCTGCTCAATCAGTGGCCCGCCCCTGTGAAGGGACATGGGTTATAACACTTTTCAAACACGCCCTCCTCTCCCTTCCTATATAAAGCCTTGACGACAATATAACCTCCTGAGTTAGCAACAGCAGCTGTAAACGAGGGTTAGGAAGGAACAGACAGAGTATCCCGTCTATCAATGACGTTACTAGAAGGTATCCAATTGACCACCAGAGACATTCTTCAAAGGACAAAGGACTCAGTTTGGCAATACAGCCTTCCATCTACCACCAACCTACCGAAGTGCAGCTCAGAGTAAATATTTATTGCATTTTCCTTTACAAAGGGCGGTAATTTAGAAGGCATAAGATACTGTATTTACGATAGCACAGCTTCTACCTTTGTCCCTTAGTCTTACCGCTCTTTCACTCAAACCCAGCCCTTTTCTTTTGTGTAACCAGCTGTCATGTCTGTTCCGCCCGCTAGGGACGTTTTCCTTTATGACGTAATTTGTAATCAAGGTATAATTAATTATTTGTATATGTAACTCTGTGTGATTAATTAGGTATTTAGTAAATAAATAATTAAACCCAATTTTGTATTGCTGATTCAACTTGTTAGCCAGGGTTCATGAAGATAACCAAGAATGTACAACTTTCAGATGAGACTGAATTAAGGTGACGACTATTGATGTAAAACATTACTAGGTCTTTAAGAGTTTATTCGGAAGATAACAGCTCTATAAATATTCTTTCATGGTGCCTCGACTCTCTAGTTAATTACATTTACATGCTTAGCTCAATCAGGTAATGTTAATTGGGGGGGAGAAATTATTTTATAGAATAGCATGTCATATCACTTAATCCGGCATAGCCAAAGACACGACAGACCATTTAGTCTCATCTGTGTGTAAGTGGTTTATGAGAACAGTGACAGTTCTCATCTGGCTCTTATGATATAATCCAGGTCTTAGTTCCAGTACATTATTTACAGTAATTTACTGTTAAACCAAAGTTACTTTGGAATTTACGTAAAAAAAACTGTACATTCTTTACAGTAACAGGTAACCAGTAAGTTACCGTATACCGGCTGCCAGTAAGTTACCGTATAAACAAGTTGTTTTTTTTATAGTGTAGCTAGTGTCAGAGTAGCCTCTTTTTAATTTTACAGCTAGAATGATGCTGTATTTTTATAACAGGTAGTGTGTTGTTCACAAAGAGCTGCCGTTTATTTTGGTGAAAGTTTCACTTTATTAAAAGATGTGGAATTACATGCACGCTGTGCCTTGGCTCATCTATGACAGGGGGTTTGAAGACAGTGAACATGACAGTCTGTCACGTCCTGACCTTAGTTCCTTTTTATGTCTCTGTTTTTGGTTTGGTCAGGGCGTGAGTTGGGGTGGGCATTCTATGTTTTTGTTCTATGTTTTGTATTTCTGTGTTTGGCCTGGTATGGTTCCCAATCAGAGGCAGCTGTCTATCGTTGTCTCTGATTGAGAACCATACTTAGGTAGCCTGTTCCCACTTGTGTTTGTGGGTAGTTGTTTTCTGTTTTGTGTGTCTTCACATACGGAACTGTTTCATTTCGTTCACTCTCTCTCTTTGTTGTTTTTTGCTTATTACAGTGTTGAGTTTATATATTAAAATTAACATGGACACTTACCACGCTGCGTTTTGGTCTGATCCTTCCTATTCCTCATCCGAGGAGGACGACGAGCGTTACAGAACTACCCACCACCAAAGGACCAAGCAGCGTGGAGGAATGGACTCCTGGACATGGGAGGAAATCTTGGACGGCAAGGGACCCTGGGCACAGGCTGGGGAATATCGCTGAGTGGCGGCGATATGAGGTAAGGCAGCGCAACAGGCACGAGTGGCAGCCCCCCAAAAAATGTTTTGGGGGGGCACACGGGGAGATTGGCGGAGTCAGGTGATAGACCTGAGGCAACTCCCAGTGCTTACCGGAAGAAGCGTAGTACTGGTCAGGCAGTGCGGTGAAGCGCACGGTGTCGCCAGTGCGCGCTCATAGCCCGGAGCGCTACAGGCCAGCTCCCCCCTCCGCAAGTGCCATGCAAGAGTGGGCATCCAGCCAGGGCGTATTGTGCCAGCTCAGCGTGTTTGGTCTCCGGTACGCCGTTTTGGCCCAGGGTATCCTGCGCCGGCTCTGCGTGCTGTGTCTCCGGGGCGCTGGGAGAGTGCAGGTCGCCCTATGCCTGCGCTCCGCCCGTCCCGGGCGAATGTGGGCATTGAGCCTAAGGGAGAGGTGCGAGTGGTATGCACCAGATCTCCAGTGCTCCCCCACAGCTCGGTTCAACCTGTGCCTGCACTCCGGAGGGTCCGGGCTAAAGTGGTCATCCAGCCTGAAGGAGTGGTGCCAAGGCTGCGCACCAGAGCTCCAGTGCTCCCCCACAGCCCGTTCCATCTGGTGCCTCCTCCACACACCAGGCCTCCTTTAGGTCTCCCCATGCACCAGGCTGTCTCTCCATCTCCTCCCTCCAGGTTCTCCCGCCTGTCCGGAGCTGCCAGAGACGCCCGTCTGTCCGGAGCTACCAGAGACGCCCGTCTGTCCAGAGCTGCCAGAGCCGCCCGTCAGTCCGGACCTGCCAGAGCCGCCTGTCAGTCCGGAGCTGCCAGAGCCGCCCGTCAATCCAGAGGCGCCAGAGCAGCCCGTCACTCCGGAGCCGCCAGAGTCGCCTTTTACTCCGGCGCCGCCAGAGTCTCCCGCCTTTCACTCCGGCGCCGCCAGAGTCTCCCGCCTGTCCGGCGCCGCCAGAGTCTCCTGCCTGTCCGGCGCCGCCAGAGTCTCCCGCCTGTCCGGCGCCGCCAGAGTCTCCCGGGGGCCCGCGGTAAGGGTCTCTAGTCCGAGGTCGGCGGCGAGGGTCGCCACTCCAGAGGCGCCACATAAGTGGGCCAAGACTAAGGTGGAGTGGGGTTTACGTCCCGCACCAGAGCCGCCAACGCGGTGAAATGCCCACCCAGACCCTCCCCTATAGGTTCAGGTTTTGTGGCTGGAGTCCGCACCTTTGGGAGGGGGGGTACTGTCATGTCCTGACCTTAGTTCCTTTTTTATGTCTCTATTTTTGGTTTGGTCAGGGCGTGAGTTGGGGTGGGCATTCTATGTTTTTGTTCTATGTTTTGTATTTCTGTGTTTGGCCTGGTATGGTGCCCAATCAGAGGCAGTTGTCTATAGTCTGATTGAAAACCACCCTTAGGTAGCCTGTTCCCACCTATGTTTGTGGGTAGTTGTTTTCTGTTAAGTGGTTGTATCACCTGTCAGAACTGTTTTGGTTATTCATTTTGTTATTTTGTATTTAGTGTTCAGTTTCGAATAAATATAATGAACACGTTACACGCTGCACCTTGGTCCTCACCTTCTTCCTCTGAATGCCGTTACAGTCACATGCGCCGAATACAACCTTACCGTGAAATGCTTACTTACAGGGCCCTTAACCAACAATGCAGTTGAAGAAAGAGTTTCAAGAAAATATTTACCAAATAAACTTAAGTAAAAAATATATAAAAAGTAACACAAGAAAATAACAATAACGAGGCTATATACAGGGGGTACCGGTACCGAGTCAATGTGCGGGGGTTAGTCGAGGTAATTTGTACATGTAGGTAGGGGTAAAGTAACTATGCATAGATAATAAACAGCTAGTAGTAGCAGTGTAAAAACAAATGAGGGGGGGTGTCAAAGTAAATAGTCCGTGTGGCCATTTGGTTAATTGTTCAGCAGTCTTATGGCTTGGGGGGAGAAGCTGTTAAGGAGCCTTTTGGTCCTACACTTGGCGCTCCGGTACCGCTTGCCGTGCGGCAGCAGAGAGGACGGTCTATGAATTGGGTGATTGGAATCTTTGACAATTTTTGGGGCTTTTCTCTGACATGCCTAGTATATAGGTCCTGGCTGGCAGGAAGCTTGGCCCCAGTGATGTACTGGGCCGTACGCACTACCCTCTGTAGCACCTTACGGTCAGATGCCGAGCAGTTGCCATACCAGGCGGTGAGGCAACCTGTCAGGATGCTCTCGATGGTGCAGCTGTAGAACTTTTTGAGGATCTGGGGAACCATCCTTTCTATGCCTATTTGTCAGAATATGTTGTCTTGGGTTTCGTGAATTGCTTTGTATTGTGTTGTCTATTGTACGTTTGTGTATGAACCCAGTCATTTTAGTGATGATGGTCTTAATAAACTAAACTGTTTATTGTATTTTTTTTGTATGGACAATTGATACATTAACACATGTCTAATGCCTTTTGACATAAACACTTAGAGGACTAGTGGAAGACCACACTCCACCACCAGGTACAATCTCTGGCTCCGGTCCCACCACCACCATTCACCCAGGTCCTATCTCTGGCTCCTATCCCTATCCTACCACCACAACCCCCAGGTCCTCTTCTCTGACTTCTGACCCACCACCACCCCCAGGTCCCATCTCTGACTCCTGACCCACCACCACCCCCAGGTCCTATCTCTGGCCCCTGTCCTTAGCTTAGTCTTCTCCCTGAAATAGCCTCCGCCGCCTGGCTTTGTTAACTTTGTCTCCCGTAACACTTCCTAGCCTCAGCCCATCACAGTAATAAGCCAAAAGATAGCCAAGGAAGTCTCAGGACAGGGGAGAAGGTGTTTGGATTTCTATTTTTAACAGATAAGTTGAATGAGTACACATTGTAATTTACAGCAACAACCTGGGGAATAGTTACAGAGGAGAGGAATAAGCCAATAGGAAGTTGAGGATAATTAGGTAGCCATGATGGTATGAGGGCCAGATTGGGAATTTAGCCAGCACACCAGGGTTAACACCCCTACTCTTACAATAAGTACCATGGTATATTTAGTGACCACATGGAGTCAGCTCCCTATATAGGGCAATATCCCCAATCATTGCCCTGGGATATTTATTTTTTTAGACCAGAGGAAAGAGTGCCTCCTACTGGCCCTCCAACACCACTTCCAGGGCCATCTGGTCTCCCATCCAGGGACTGACCAGGACCAACTCTGCTTAGCTTCAGAGGCAAGCCAGCAGTGGGATTCAGGGTGGTATGCTGATGGCTGGCTGACAGACATAACACATACTTGGCTCCTCTCCTCTGGCCTGCTCAGACTTTCTCTATGTACATTAGAAACTGCCTGGGATCCCCTTAAAGTAAGAATGTCCAGGCTTCACATAAAATTACTGAGATGATTTACATACTTCATTACTAGAGACGCAAAACTAATGTCTTGAATGTCATAATTGTTTAGACGTGTAAGAGGCATAGCAAATCCATTGTACTCAAAACAAAGCACTACCGTTTCATACTGTTACCAGATTGATGTCTTAGCTTGGCTTAATTGTATCGTCCTTACAGTTTGCCCGGAGGCATAGTAGTAACTATCCATGGCCAGAACAAGTAATGTCTGTGTCAGGAGCAGCCAGCATGTAACCCTATAGGAGGGTTGAAAGGTCAATACTGTACTCAGGGTATTGCTGTTATTGCTCAAACAGCCTGTGTGTTTTCTCATTCTCAGAATATCTTGAGTTGATGCAGGAGAGTGGGCTTGGGGTTGCCTATGGGTGTGTGCCGTCGCACATGCAGTGATGTGTGGGCCAGTGGAGGCTGCTGAGGGGAGAAAGGATCATAATAATGGCCGGAACAGAGCAAACGGAATCTTATCAAACATATGGAAACCATGTGTTTGATGTAGTTGATACCATTCCACTGATTCCGCTCCAGCCATTACCACGAGCCCGTCCTCCCCAATTAAGGTGCAACCATCCTCCTGTGGTGTGAGCATAGGTCGACAGAATGGGAATGTTAAAGCAACGTTTCCTGGTAATTGGTATAGTGTAGATTATTTGCTAAATGTTTTGAACATATATAGCATTCCCGGAGTATTATTAATTTAATTATGTCTTCTTGAAAACAAATGTTGACACCTTCATATCATTGCCTACATACAGCCCCTTCCACTCCACACCATAGGTACAAATAGAGTCACAACTAACATTACCAAATCCCCATTCTGTTTCTCCAGGGGAGTGCTGTCCTCAGCTTTCACGTGCTGTGGTAAGTAGGATTGAGGTGAATCAGAGAGGAGGGGCGTGAGAACGACAACCAGTGTCTGGTTTACAGCGTAGGACTGATGTTCAGGGCTTTTGAAGTACATTAAACCAGTTATGAGTTGTGAAATCTACTAA
The DNA here is from genome assembly GCF_045791955.1 of Oncorhynchus clarkii lewisi. Classification (NCBI taxonomy): domain Eukaryota; kingdom Metazoa; phylum Chordata; class Actinopteri; order Salmoniformes; family Salmonidae; genus Oncorhynchus; species Oncorhynchus clarkii. The sequence continues at coordinate 17,094,916 of NC_092147.1, read as the reverse complement.
TTCCTCTTCGCTGACGTTGTTGTCAGTGTTGTCACTCACCCTCATGATAAATCTCTATTCCTTCTCCTTTTAGCAGTTAGTTTCACAATACCACAGAGCAAGCCGGTGGCATTGGATCTTTGCTATAAGCATTTAGCTACACCCGCAATAACATCTGCTAAATATGTGTATGTTACCAATAACATTTAATTTTATTTGGTAAGGATGCTATTGTCACGACTTCCGCCGAAGTCAGTCCTTCTCCTTGTTCGGGTGGTGTAAGGCGGTCGACGTCACCGACCTTCTAGCCATCATTGATCCATTTTTCATTTTCCATTTGTTTTGTCTTGTCTTCCTACACACCTGGTTCCAATCCCATTCATTACATGTTGTGTATTTAACTCTCTGTTTCCCCTCATGTCCTTGTCAGAGATTGTTTTGTTGTATGTAGGTGTGTTATTTGTTCTGGTGTGCGACGTGTTTTGCACCCTATTATGTTATTTTTGTATACTTTGGTTTTCTGAGGTTTTTTGAATGTTTATTAAACAGCTCAGTTTTTACCAAGTTCATTCTCCTGTGCCTAACTTCCCTGCCACCAGCATGCACCGCATTACAGCTATGTGAACACTGAAGTACAAAAATATATACACCATATTCTTAGGTGCTGCCACATTCCCATGTCATTTATTTTTGCCTTTGCAAAATATCAACTGAATACATTGCTGTAGTATTACTGATAAATAACTAAAACATTAGATGGCTTGGCATAAAGATAAAAATAGCCAAGAGTATGTTAAAGGGCCAATCAGCAGTTGAAACAATAACAAAGTGTTGTCTCCCCCACTGTTTCTGTAAAAGGACTGACCATCAATAATATAAAAATTATAGTTTTAATCCTGTTTTGAGGCTTTATAGTGTTTGTTTGCATTTACTTAATTTACTAATATTGGAGTAAACAAGCTTATATTTTCAGTTCTGATGGGGTACAACAGTTGAATTAAGCTCATGAGGCATTTATAAGTTATATCCTTCAAGAATCTATGGGTACATATCATTAAGTCCAGAAATGGATGTAGCAGCTACTGAATGCCCCTTTAAGTATGTCACTCAGAGAGCTGTTTGCACGTGGTTCTTTTGCCACACTCTGAAATGACAGTGATGATAACAAAACTATCTAATTTATCTTATGGTTTTGATGATCTTCCTTAGGGATGCCTTCCTTTCTCTACTATGGCTAAAATAAGAAGGTAACCTTTACAGCTTCCTAACCTTGTTGTTCCTCACATTCCAATTGGCTCTTCTCCAATACGCCCTACCTTCTTTGTGCCTTGTTCAAATAATGGCCAAACTGCTCCTTGTAAATTGATACATTTTTTCCCAGCTTCATTGTAAATCTTGATGTCAAATATTATTATTGCCAAAAATGAAACATAGTGAATATCATTTTGGATTCCTATTTTGTCACTTCCTCCCAGTGCATTCCTACTTGTCGGTGGTCTTCTTGGCCTGCGGGAGGTTCACACACCACACACACACACACACCCACCCACACACATACACACACACACACACACACGCACACACACACATGCATAGTCATATGCACAAACACAACTCTTGTAAACAGGAAACAGGACAAGAGTTGTGTCGCTGCTGGTTATTTTGATCCACCGGAGCACAAAAGTAGACCTCTTGGACTGAACAATAGGGAGAATCTGGGACCAAGAAGAAGAGAGAGAGAGAATGTTGGCTCAAAATAAATGTGGGCCTTTTGTTCTATGCACAGAAGTCCTTACAATTATGTCACCAGAGGCTCAGTTTAGACCAGGCTCATTGTTTCAATTATGAGGAGCTAGAGACGGAATAGATCTATGACTTATTTGAGTTTTGAGCAATTGAAGAAACTGGTAATAAGCACATGTGTGCGAACTATTTATAAAAGTACATATCAATGTAATCACTTTTCATGGAGTGCTACGGGTGACCAAAAACCTTTGCTTACCTCTTAAGGGCACTTGGCCAGGGGACGAGGAATGGAAAGCGTGGCCCATAAATCAGGAAAGCGCACTCACAGAGTTCTGTCTTGTCTGTCCTGGCCCTGCTTCCATCCGCCATGACGCCTATTTATCTTACACACTTTGTGCACGTGCAGACCTTGTCTCAGTTACACACACACACACACACACACACACAAAAATCAAATAAAATAACATTTTATTTGTCACATGTGCCGTGTCATGACTGTCCTGTGAGGATCCAAATTGGTCAGATCAGCTTTGCAATAAATAACTTCAACCAGACACTAACTCAACTGCAGAGGGAGGAGGAGGAAACTGGTGGGGGTTAATACCTCACACCCTATTGTAAATCAAGGAGAGAATATTCAGGTTTCCCTCTCCAAATTCACCAGAGGAATGTGCCTTTGTTTCACAGACTTTTCCCACCAAAACGCTAACACGTTCTAAATAAATAGTTTCTGTAACTGTGCACAGTAAGTAGTCTAGTCACCGCCCTCTTGAATTAGGTCAGAGAGCGTGTCAGCCTAACGGAACCGCCTCTTTTGAATGAACTGTATAAAATGATGGGTTAAGAATTAACATATCAGACCAGAGAGACGTAGAGCTGCAGCTCACGTTTAAAGTTGTTTGAACTCTGAATCTCAACACGAGGCAGAGACAATAAAGTCACCTCCCGGACAATCACTGGTATGGCTGATTAGCTGTACTAAATAAAATATCTAGGAAAGCAAATTGAAGTGGGACATTCTACTACTCTTTTCAAACCATCTGTTACGAATCTCTTTTGGCCCGACAGTCTAGGGGGGATGGTAGTGAGACCCGTAACATAACTCATGTAAATTATTATAGTGACAAAGTAAAAGTGAACGAAATAACCACGACAACCGAAATAATACCGTCAAACTCAGGGTTTATTATAAACACACGGTAATGGGGGGGGGGAAGCAGGAAAAGGGGCTGAGCTGGACCCAAGGAAAGAAACAAATATGCAAAAACACCCCTAAGCTAGGCTAGCCTATTTCAACAACAGCTAACTAACTAACCAAAAATACAGTGGGTGGTCCGCCCAGTTCTAACTAGTGTGTTTTAACAAAGTTTACCTACGGGTAGTGTATGCCCATGGGCGACTTGTCTTGGTTTCCCCTTTTTCCCACCAGCAAACACCATAAACAAAAACAATACTCACAGGAGATGACAAAGTGATTTGGAGGTGCTCAAACAAAAGAAGAGGTTAATTATTACACAAAGAGCGAGATCTACATACATGGCATTTACAAAGAGATTGTGCTACTGAAATCTATCAAGAGCAGAGATCTACCAACATGTCATTACAAAGATTGAGCTCTCCTGAAATCTATCAAAGAACAGCTATCTACCAACATGGGATTACAAAGATTGAGCTCCTGAACAAACAAATGATGGGGTTTTTAAACCATGGGGAAGGAACTGTGATAGGGTAGGAAACAGGAGGAGGAGTGTCTTCTGATTGATGGGTTGATTGTTGACTGATTGGGGAGTGATGATTTTCACCTGTGAGGGGAGAAGGAGAGAAAAGAAACACACACAGGATACACACAGACACAGGATACCTGTATCCGTAACACTCCCACCCTTAAAAGAGCAACCCTAGGGGGATTGCGATTACAGTATAAAGGAATACTCACAACAAAGCAACAACCTTGCAAAACATACAACAATCATTAGACACGAGACAAAAACTCATAATTGCTTACTCACTACTGGGGCTGTAATCCTTCGCAGAGGAATAGCCTCGGGGTATCTTGTAGCCATACACATTATCGTTAACAAAAACTGGTTACCCGATTTTGTCTTCGGTAACGGTCCGACACAATCAACCACCACATGCTCAAATGGTTCACCTATAACAGGTATAGGACACAGAGGAGCGGGAGGAATAACCTGATTTGGTTTTCCTGTTATCTGACAGGTGTGGCATGTCCGACAGAACTGAGCCACATCTTGTTTTAAACCCGGCCAAAAAAAATGTCAAAGGATCCGATCATACGTCTTTGTAATTCCTAAATGACCAGACCACTGGTGATCATGAGCAAGGGATAACACATTCTGTCGAAAGGCTGTAGGAATCACTATTTGGTAAACAGCATTCCAATCTCCACCCGCGTCAACATGGGATTTCCATTTACGCATGAGGAGATTACCATCAATGAAGTAAGCCACATTCTTCTTCTTCACCTCTTCTAACGAGACAACACTAGAAAAACATTTAGCAAGCTTGTTGTCAACCTTTTGGTTAGCAATCAGCTGCTCACGAGTGACTGGTAATTGTATTGCATCAGCAATAACTTCAACGTACTTTGATTCTTTCCTGAGCTGTTTGTCAGAGGTGATCAGCTTCTCAGAGGTATCACACAATCCATCCTCTTGATCATCCTCTTTGAACAGAACAGTGTTCGACAAATCTATCACGTCACCCTCTTGTAGTGCCTGAGCACGAGTGACAGCACAAGCGGGGAACACATGTGGATAACTCTGTGCCAACTCATTCGAGAGAGAGTGGTCACTTTTATCCAATACTTCCAATACGGGTACTACCTTTCCTCCGGCAATATCGTTACCCATTATAAAGGTCACACCTTTCACTGGCAACTTAGGACGTACCCCCACTCTGAATATTCCACTGATTAACTCAGAGTGTACTTTCACAAAGTGCAACGGCACTGGGACAAAACCCATTTCAATACCCTGCACTAACACACTGGAACCACAGTATGTATCGTCAGATAAGGGCAACACATCAGACAATATAAACGACTGCGCCGCACCAGTATCTCTAAGGATTTTAACCGAACGCTGAGACGCTTCGTCATTCGCTAGGGACACAAACCCATCGGAAATGAATGGTTCATAACTGCGGTCGGGGACTGGGTCTTTCAAACTACAGTTACCCTGAGGCACCTGTTTTGTTGCAGACCTCACAACCGTACGAATTAGACCAACACCTGTTGGCGGCTTGGCACGAAGAGGCATCCCTTGTTTGCGTTTAAGCAGGAAGCAATCATTAATCATATGTCCCACTTTATGACAATAGAAACAGGAACGCTCATTCTTCTGGCGTGCTTGATATACTACTGCGGGCCGACTAGGGCTAAAGGTAGGAAACTCAGTGGTTCTACTCTCAGTTTGAGCCGAAAACACACTCTTGTGCGTCAACACAAACTCGTCTGCCAACACAGACGCTTCTGCCAGGGAGGATACTTTCTGTTCATTTAGGTAAACTACAATGCGTTCGGGTAAGCAATTTTTAAACTCTTCCAACAAGATTAACTCCCGGAGAGAGTTGAAATCAGTTACCTTACTAGCAGCATGCCATTTATCAAACAGATTTCCCTTGTCTCTAGCAAATTCCACATAAGTCTTACTAGAAGACTTTCTATGAGACCTAAATCTCTGTCGGTATGCCTCAGGCACAAGCTCATAGGCACGAAGAACAGTAGTTTTGACCACTTCACAATTCAAACTGTCCTCCAGAGGGTAGCGCTGACAAAACCTCTTGGGCTTTACCAGTTAATTTACACTGAAGTAATAGGCACCATACCTCTTCAGGCCACTTCAATGCTACGGCTATACGCTCAAATACACAAAAATAGGAGTCAACCTCCGACTCTCTGAACAAAGGTACTAAGGCTATCTGCCTACTAATGTCAAACGTGTTTGAGGACACAGCAGGTGGGGACGGCTCACAAACAGGCACAGTAGGAACGAAGGCTAGCCTCGCTGTCTCTGCCTCCAGTTCCATCTGGCGCATTTTAAACGTCATCTGCCGCTGTTCTCTTTCTGCCTCAATTTTACACATCATCTGCCGTTGTTCTCGTTCTTTTTCTGCCTCAATTTTACCCATCTCCAAATGCCGCTGTTCTCTTTCTGCCTCAATTTTACACATCTCCAACTGGAGAGTCTCTCGCCTAATTTGGGCTCTCTCTTCCACCTCTAGTTGGAACTGTGCTAAACAGACATCCCTTCTGGCATCACCGTTTGACAGTGGGGAGAGTGGATCAAAATGGGACAATGTGGCTGGTGTTTTAGCCTCACCCTCATTATCAGATACCAATGGGCTTATAGGAGCAGTTACATCCCCTACAGGGTTAGTAGACTCAGGCAGCGGTAGCACAAGCACTTGCTCTTCCAACAATACATTTAACACTAGCTGTTTAACCTCCGCCTTAACTACACTCTGCGGAATCGATATTGAGTAATGGTCAGCCAAGGTCATTAAATCAACTCTACGACATTTATCAAAAACCTCCCACGAAGGATTATCCAAAAAGGACTTCAAATCAAAAGTAGCCATCTTACACTACTTCACAAGAGCCAACAAAAATAGCAAACACTAATGCTACTTCAGCTATGACGCTCAACACTGAACTATACCACTACAACAATCTACATGAGCGGCATGGGTGTCAGTAAAGACAGATCCCGGATGAGCCCCCACTTATGTTACGAATCTCTTTTGGCCCGACAGTCTAGGGGGGATGGTAGTGAGACCCGTAACATAACTCATGTAAATTATTATAGTGACAAAGTAAAAGTGAACGAAATAACCACGACAACCGAAATAATACCGTCAAACTCAGGATTTATTATAAACACACGGTAATGGGGGGGGGGAAGCAGGAAAAGGGGCTGAGCTGGACCCAAGGAAAGAAACAAATATGCAAAAACACCCCTAAGCTAGGCTAGCCTATTTCAACAACAGCTAACTAACTAACCAAAAATACAGTGGGTGGTCCGCCCAGTTCTAACTAGTGTGTTTTAACAAAGTTTACCTACGGGTAGTGTATGCCCATGGGCGACTTGTCTTGGTTTCCCCTTTTTCCCACCAGCAAACACCATAAACAAAAACAATACTCACAGGAGATGACAAAGTGATTTGGAGGTGCTCAAACAAAAGAAGAGGTTAATTATTACACAAAGAGCGAGATCTACATACATGGCATTTACAAAGAGATTGTGCTACTGAAATCTATCAAGAGCAGAGATCTACCAACATGTCATTACAAAGATTGAGCTCTCCTGAAATCTATCAAAGAACAGCTATCTACCAACATGGGATTACAAAGATTGAGCTCCTGAACAAACAAATGATGGGGTTTTTAAACCATGGGGAAGGAACTGTGATAGGGTAGGAAACAGGAGGAGGAGTGTCTTCTGATTGATGGGTTGATTGTTGACTGATTGGGGAGTGATGATTTTCACCTGTGAGGGGAGAAGGAGAGAAAAGAAACACACACAGGATACACACAGACACAGGATACCTGTATCCGTAACACCATCATACTCTCCTCACTCCACTGGGAACCATCGACACGGCTGGCTAGCCTATCTTCAAAGAAGAATATTCCAGAGAGAATGGAAGGAGAACAAACTTGTAGTTCTGTTCAGAACTACACTACAAGTTACCGGATACCGGACGACTGCAGAGGAGAACAATAGTAGGAGACCTTTCGGAACCATTTTGGACAATCAGAGCCTTACAAGCATGCGGCAAAAAGGCTCAACCCCCTTTCCAAGGGGGCCCAGTTAGGAGAGATACACGGCGAACCAGGGAATTTTTACTTAAATACATTCATGATTTCGTACTCCAAGCAGGCGGCGGTTCTTGTGCAAAGTATAAGTGAGAGTAGTTTCTAAATGTACCAACATTAAGTGTCTCTGTCCCTCTCTCTTTCTCGCCCTCTCCATGTCTTTTGTAGCAAGCAGCCATATTGTTGTCAGTCCGCTAGGGACCTGTTTTTAATGTATTAAGTGTTTATATTTATCCTGTGTTACCATTTAGTTAGCTAGTATATAAATAATTAAACCAATTTGTGTAGTAATGAGTCATAAGTAAGGCTCGGGTTTTTGCAGATGCAAGGAGTTTACAACTGTTCAGAATGATGATATGAGGTTATGATTAATAAGTTGACTATTTATAGATGTAATGAGTAAAGACCATTACAGTTTAATTTGGGAGATGGCAACTCTTTAAAGAACCGCTCTCGTGGTGCCCCAATTCCTAATGAGTTAATTGTTACATAATGAATTTAATCGGGTAACAATTAAACATATTTAGGTTGATTAGATAAATAACAGTCTTCAGATTAATGTAAAAGTCAAGTCACGACAGCCAAATACAGCAGGTGAAGACTTTACTGTGAAATGCTTACTTACGAGACCTTTCCAAACAATGCAGAGTAGCCAGCTATCTAAACTTGTAGTAATCATGGCCAAATACCGAGCGGACATGAAGGGCACGTTCCCAGGGGCCCTGACCTCCAAGGGGCCCCATTGGTTTTGCTACTCATTCTCACTCAGATACAGTATCATTAACATGGCATAAGTCATGGCAAAATGTGTAGAATTGCACAAAATTAGCTTTAAAACTGCAAAAATGTCTCCCTGCCCCATGGCAGAATGAATAGGATTGTACGAAATGTGTTATAAAATTGCACAATTTCCTTTTTGAGGATCTGGGGGGCCATGCCTATGGAGAGGCAAGAGGAACTGCCCCTCCCTACTTTCAGGCTGTGCTCAAACTCTACACCCCAACTCCGTTCTGCCACCGCTGGTCTTTTGGACCTCCCTCCCCTACGGCAGGGCAGCTCCCGCTCAGCCCAGTCCAAGCTCTTCTCTGTCCTGGTACCCCAATGGTGAAACCAGCTTCCCCATGAAGCTAGGGCAGCAGCAGAGTCCCTGCCCATCTTCCGAAAACACATCCTCTTCAAAGATTATCTTAAATAATCCCGCAGTAGTGTATGGTTACACAGTCGTGGGTGAACAGAGAAAACAAAAGGGTACTAAGCCCGCACCCCGAGGGGCCCCCGTGTTGAGGGTCAGCATGGCGGATGTGTTGTTACTTACCCTCACCACCTGGGGGCGGCACATCAGAAAGTCCAGGATCCAGTTGCAGAAGGAGGTGTTCACTCCGAGGGTCCCGAGCTTGGTGATGAGCTTGGAGGGGACTATGGTGTTGAAAGCTGAGCAGTAGTCAATTAACAGCATTCTCACATAGGTGTTCCTCTTGTCCAGGTGGGAGAGAGCAGTATGGAGTTATCTGTGGATATTTTGGGGCGGTATACGAATTGTAGTGGGTCCAGAGTGTCTGGGATGATGGTGATGATAGGTGCCATGACCAGCCTTTCAAAACATTTCATGGTTACAGATATGAGTGCTATGGGACGATAGATGATTAGGCAGGTTATCTTTGAGTTCTTAGGAACAGGGACAATGGTGGTCTGCTTGAAACATGTTGGGATTACAGACAGGGACAAGGAGATGTCTGTGGGTCTATGGTAGCATGCAAGCACACACATACACACACACACACACACCAGAGGAGGAAGGGGAGAACCATCCTCCTCAGTGAATTTCATAAAAATAAAAATTGTAAAACATTAAAAGTGTAATCCTTTTTTCGATTAAACTATACAAAATATATTCAGGCCACCAAATAATTGATTAAAAAACACTGTTTTGCAATGAAGGTCTACAGTAGTCTCAGCAGCACTATCTATGTAGGGTAGAACCATGATGTAGCCAAAGGACAGCTAGATTCTGTTCTCCTCTGGGTACATTGACTTCAATACAAAACCTAGGAGGCCCCCTTCCATAGACTTACACAGTAATTATGACAACTTCCAGAGGACGTCCTCAAACCTATCAGAGCTCTTGCAGCATGAACTGACATATTGTCCACCCAATCAAAGGATTGGAGAATGTATCTAGTACTGAAAGCATAAGCAATAGCTAGCTAACACTGCAGTGCATCAAAGGTGGTGAGTAATTGACTCAAAGAGAGAGAAAGACAATAGTTGAACGGTTTTGAACAAAGTAATTTCTTCCAAAATTAGGGAGAAGCAAGAGAGAGAGAAAGATCGAGAGAGATATTTCGTAGTCATTTTTTTTCTCACTTACTGAGCTAGCATCAAATGCAGCTAGCTAGTTTAGCCTACTCAATACTATGTTAGCTAGCTGGCTATGGCTATCCAACACTGGAACTCTTCGAGGGCAAGGTAAGCTTTTGGTTTGATTAATTTATTGCCACCGGGGCCCACCGTTGTAACTGCTAAACTGCTTGCTGCTGACTGTACACTGTACTGCATGATTGTAGTGGGTTAACTAACGCGTTAGTTCTAGTAGCTATGTTGACTGTGATGTGACAATTATGTAGACTGTGTCTAGCGGTTAGCGGTCATGATATGAAGGTGTGACTTGAAATGGTTTTTCAGCCTGGTCACAGACAGCTGATATGTTGTGCACTGATGTCAACCAGAGAAGAAAAAATGTGAGAAGTGGAGAGCACGTAGATAGATGCGAGAATGAATTATATATACAATGAGCTTTTTGTATGTGGCTGCTATGAAAGTGAACTGTGTTTGCATGTGGCCAGGTGTGTATTCATTCCACCGATTCTGTTGAAAAACATTTATTAAATGGAAGCAAACGAAATGGGGATAAACATACCTGAATTTGTCCAACACCCTAGATCAGCTAGATACAGGCAAGAGTGTGCAAGTCGGTATTGAATGAGTCACTGTCTGTCACTTTGGGTGTGTTCATAAAGTCACTCTGGAGTGCCAGACTGCGCTCAGAGTGCTCTTTGGGCATTTGTACACACACACACACACACACACACACACACACACACACACACACACACACACACACACACACACACACACACACACACACACACACACACACACACACACACACACACACACACACACACACACACACACACACACACACACACACACACACACACGCGCACACACACACACACACACACACACACACAGAGAGGGATGGCTGCTCTCTCCGTCACAGCAGCTCCATTTTGTATCCCTCCACAGTTCAAACACAACACAGCAGGTCTATATTTAACACCTATTTTTTCTGAATATGCTTAAAGGTCCAATGCAGCTAGTTGTATCTCAATATCAAATCATTTCTGGGTAACAATTAAGTACCTTACTGTAAAATGGTCAAAACAAACAAAAATAGCTTCTTAGCAAAGAGCAATTTCCCAAGCAATAATTTTGCTAGGACTGTCTGGGAGTGGTCAGTGGTATAAAGTACTTAAGTAAAAATACTATAAGGTACTACTTAAGTATTTTTTGGGGGTGTCTGTACTTTACTATTTATATTTTTGTCTTTTACTTTACTACATTCCTAAAGAAAATAATGTACTTTTTACATCCAAAAGTATTAGTTACATTTTGAATACTTAGCAGGACAACAAAATTCCTGCTGCCTCTGATCTGGCAGACTCACTAAACACACATGCTTTGTTTGTAAATTATGTTTTAGAGTTGAAGTGTGCCCCTGGCTATCCGTAAAAGTATAGTCTGGTTTGCTACCGTCTGGTTTGCTTACAGTTTTTTTTACAATCGCTAAGACACATTTCTCAATACTTGGGTCACTTTTTCAAAACTCTTCACACAGTTCACCTAACCAACTTTCAGCTTGGCACAGCAGTTAATTTCACATCCAAAATGTATTAAAACTACCAAAACACTTCATACATGTCTCAAATCAACGTACGTACTATGGTGCGAAAAGATCAAATCAGAACAACAGCAAAGGACCTTGTAAAGATGCTGAAGGAAACAGGTACAAAAGTGTCTATATCCACAGTAAAACAAGTCCTATATCGACATAACCTGAAAGGCCGCTCAGCAAGGAAGAAGCCACTGCTCCAAAACCGCCATAACATAGCCAGACTACGGTTTGCAACTGCACATGGGTCCAAAGACCGTACTTTTTGGAGAAATGTTCTCTGGTCTGAGGAAGCAAAAATATAACTGTTTGGCCATAATGACCATCGTTATGTTTGGTGGAAAAAGGGAGAGGCTTGCAAGCCGAAGAACATCATCCCGACCATGAAGCACAGGGGTGGCAGCATCATGTTGTGGCGTGGCTTTGCTGCAGGAGGGACTGGTGCGCTTCACAAAATAGATGGCATCATGAGGCAGGACAATTATGTGGATATATTGAAGCAAAATCTTAAGACATCAATCAGGAAGTTAAAGCTTGGTCGCAAATGGGTCTTCCAAATGGACAATGACCCCAAGCATACTTCCAAAGTTGTGGCAAAATGGCTTAAGGACAACAAAGTCAAGGTATTGGAGTGACCATCACAAATCCCTGACCTCAATCCTATAGAATATTTGTTGGCAGAACTGAAAAAGCATGTGCGAGCAAGGAGGCCTACAAACCTGACTCAGTTACACCAGCTCTGTCAGGAGGAATGGGCCAAAATTCACCCAACATATTGTGGGAAGCTTGTGGAAGCCAACCCAAAAAGTTTGACATGTTCTCTGGTCTGAGGAAGCAAAAATAGAACTGTTTGGCCATAATGACCATCGTTATGTTTGGAGGAAAAAGGGGGAGGCTTGCAAGCCGAAGAACACCATCCCAACCGTGAAGCACGGGGTGGCAGCATCATGTTGTTGGGGTGCTTTGCCTCAGTAGGGACTGGTGCACTTCACAAAATAGATGGAATCATGAGGCAGGACAATTATGTGGATATATTGAAGCAACATCTCAAGACATCAGTCAGGAATGGAAAATGGAAAATGAACCAAGCATACTTCTAAAGTTGTGGCAAATGGCTTAAGGACAACAAAGTCAAGGTATTGGAGTGACCATCACAAAGCTCTGACCTCAATCCTATAGAAAATGTGTGAACTGAAACTGCGTGTGCGAGCAAGGAGGCCTACAAACCTGACTCAGTTACACCAGCTCTGTCAGGAGGAATGGGCCAAAATTCACCCAACTTATTTTGGGAAGCTTGTGGAAGGCTACCCAAAACGTTTGACCCAAGTTAATTAAACAATTTAAAGGCAATGCTACCAAATATTAATTGAGTGTATGTTAACTTCTGACCCACTGGGAATGTGATGAAAGAAATAAAAGCTGAAATAAATAATTCTCTCTGCTATTATTCTGACATTTCACATTCTTAAAATAAAGTGGTGATCCTAACTGACCTAAAACAGGACATTTTTACTAGGATTAAATGTCAGGAATTGTGAAAAACTGAGTTTAAATGTATTTAGTTGAGGTGTATGTAAACGTCCGACTTCAACTGTATAAAACACAGGAACATAATGTTTTTGCCCGCACTGGGCCTTTAATGTTTGGTAGCATGCTCAGTTAGGACTGTGCTACCCAGAGGGTATATAGTCGCTGATTCTTATTTCAACAGTACAGTAAAGTGCATTGAGGGACACAGTCAGCGCTGAAGACTGTCTCTCAAAATCTTTTCAATGACGGGACATCTTTATTTGGAATCCATGCATCCTCGACAGTGTAATGGCATCCCCCATGCTCGGTGCAGGGTGCACCACGTCCACCTTAACTTTGTTACAGCCTTGTTACAACACTTGGTCAAACATCAACCATCTCGGCAGACCTGAGCTGTGCTCCCGGCCGAGTGGAATTCTAATTCTAGCTTGTTGCTGTTGTTTTTCACCAGGTTAATGCATATGAAGTCCCAGCTCACCATTTTTATCTCTCTTCTTCATTCTCTCTCTTTTACCCTTTACTCTCTTTTCCTCTTTCTCTGGCTCCCACGCAGACACTCCACATAAAGCCCTTAATGGGGAAGAGAGAACTAGAGGGATGGGACAGAGTAAGGAAAAGGAGGAGTATGGTATACAGGCCCTGGGTGAGTATAGAAGAATACTACTGAGGTATTTCAAAATGCTGGTTTTGAAATACTGAGAAAGTCTGTGGATTAAGGTTAGGAAGCCCTAGCCGGAGCCAGCTTGAGTTTGTCTATTTGTTCTATTTCTGGACTGGTGAAGTAGGGCCGACCCAACTAGCTGGTGTTAGCAGTTTGAGACCTTTATTATGATAATATAATGGGTGGGACATTTATTGTGAAGCGTTATTCTGGCTCTTGGGAGAAGAGCAAAGGTTAATGGATAATGCTTGAGTCTTGAGTTGAGAGTGGAAGAAGGAGCCACACTTTATTATTTTTTGCCCCTTTTAAGTTGTGTAGCACTCTGATAATAAACATTGAGTCTAACAGTGAAGTCGCAGCTTTCCTGGTTTACATTATTATCATCAGCCTCACAGTAGTAAGCATGCCAAGCTCACAAATTCAGTGTTGTGCTGCACTGTGCACCCCTATACTGCCAAAGTCCATTTGATATCAGTCATAAAGACATGTTGTCTTTTGTTTTTAGCACCAGAACTACTCAGATAGAATTTCATGACATTTGTATTACCTTGCTTTACTTATTTCCTGATTTGAACCAGATTTAACGTAACTCTATAGTGTCATATACAGTACATAGAGTATTCGAACTGGGAATATACCATTCAGATGACTTGCTGTCAATAGATATGAACCAAGGTGTCACGTTCTGACCTTGATTTTCCGTTGTTTTGTATTTATTTAGTATGGTCAGGGCGTGAGTTGGGTGGGCAGTCTATGTTTGTTTTTCTATGTTTTGGGGCATTTCTATGTTTTCGGCCTAGTATGGTTCTCAATCAGAGGCAGGTGTCATTAGTTGTCTCTGATTGAGAATCATACTTCGGTAGCCTGGGTTTCACTGTGTGTTTGTGGGTGATTGTTCCTGTCACTGTGTTTGTTGTCACAGGATAGGCTGTATAGGTTTTTCACGTTCCGTTTGTTGTTTTGTAGATTTAAGTTATTTCATGTATCGTTCATTTTCCATTAAAGAACATGAGTAACCACCACGCTGCTTTTTGGTCCGCTTCTCCTTCTACAGACGAACGTCGTTACAGAATCACCCACCCCCCAAGGACCAAGCGGCGTGGTAAACAGAGGCAGCAGCAGCAGCAGGAGAAGTGACTGGTGCAGCAGGAGCAAAAGCAGCAGCAGGAGGAGCAACAGCAGCAGCAGCAAAAGCAGCAGTGGGAGAGGCTGCACTACTTGGAGAGATGGACTTGGGAGGAGATTCTAGACGGAAAAGGACCCTGGGCAGAACCAGGAGAATATTGCCGCCCCAAGGCCGAGCTGGAGGCAGCAAAAGCAGAGAGGCGGCATTATGAGGAACTAGCACGGCAGAGCGGATGGAAGCCCGAGAGTCAGCCCCAAAAATGTATTGGGGGGGGGGCTAACAGGGAGTATGGCTACGCCAGGTAGGAGACCTGAGCCAACTTCCTGTGGTTACCCGGGGGGCTAGAGAGACCGGGCAGGCACCGTGTTATGCGGTGGAGCGCACGGTGTCCCCAGTGCGGGTGCACAGCCCGGTGCGGTACATTCCAGCTCCGCGTATCGGCCAGGCTAGAGTGGGCATCGAGCCAAGTGCCATGAAGCCGGCTCTACGCATCTGGTCTCCAGTGCGTCTCCTTGGGCCGGCTTACATGGCACCAGCCTTGCGCACGGTGTCCCCGGTTCGCCTGCATAGCCCAGTGCGGGCTATTCCACCTCGCCGCACTGGCAGGGCGACCGGGACCATTCAACCGGGTAAGGTTGGGCAGGCTCGGTGCTCAAGAGCTCCAGTGCGCCTGCACGGCCCGGTCTATCCGTCACCACCTCCACGCACCAGCCCTCCGGTGGCAGCCCCCCGTACCAGGCTGTCTCTCCGGCCCATCCTTACAGGGGCTTCCTCCTCTCCAGCGCTGCCGGAGTCTCCCGCCTGTTCGGCGCTACGAGAGCTACTCAGTCCGGCGCTTCCAGAGCCTTCCTCCTCTCCAGCGCCGCCAGTGCCGCCCGTCTGCCCAGCGCCGCCAGTGCCGCCCGTCTGCCCAGCGCCGCCAGTGCCGCCCGTCTGCCAGGAGCCGCCAGTGCCGCCCGTCTGCCCAGCGCCGCCAGTGTCGCCCGTCTGCCCAGTGTCGCCCGTCTGCCCAGCGCCGCCAGTGCCGCCCGTCTGCCCAGCGCCGCCAGTGCCGCCCGTCTGCCAGGAGCCGCCAGTGCCGCCCGTCTGCCAGGAGCCGCCAGTGCCGCCCGTCTGCCAGGAGCCGCCAGTGCCGCCCGTCTGCCAGGAGCCGCCAGTGCCGCCCGTCTGCCAGGAGCCGCCAGTGCCGCCCGTCTGCCAGGAGCCGCCAGTGCCGCCCGTCAGCCAGGGGCCGCCAATGCCGCCAGTCAGCCAGGGGCCGCCAGTCAGCCAGGGGCCGCCAGTGCCGCCAGTGCCGCCAGTCAGCCAGGGGCCGCCAGTGCCGCCAGTCAGCCAGGGGCCGCCAGTCAGCCAGGGGCCGCCGGGGCCGCCAGTCAGCCAGGGGCCGCCAGTGCCGCCAGTCAGCCAGGGGCCGCCAGTGCCGCCAGTCAGCCAGGGGCCGCCAGTCAGCCAGGGGCCGCCAGTGCCGCCAGTCAGCTAGGGGCCGCCAGTGCCGCCAGTCAGCCAGGGGCCGCCAGTGCCGCCAGTCAGCCAGGGGCCGCCAGTCAGCCAGGGGCCGCCAGTGCCGCCAGTCAGCCAGGGGCCGCCAGTGCCGCCAGTCAGCCAGGGGCCGCCAGTAAGCCAGGGGCCGCCAGTGCCGCCAGGGGCCGCCAGTAAGCCAGGGGCCGCCAGTGCCGCCAGTCAGCCAGGGGCCGCCCGAGCAGCTGCGCCTCTGTCCAGAGCAGCTGCCGCCCCTCTGTCCCGAGCTGCTGCCGCCCCTCTGTCCCGAGCAGCTGCCCCTCTGTCCCGAGCAGCTGCCGCCCCTCTGTCCCGAGCAGCTGCCGCCCCTCTGTCCCGAGCAGCTGCCGCCCCTCTGTCCCGAGCAGCTGCCGCCCCTCTGTCCCGAGCTGCTATCGCCCCTCTGTCCCAAGCTGCTGCCGCCCCTCTGTCCCGAGCAGTTGTCCCTCTGTCCCGAGCAGCTGCTTCACCTCTGTCCCGAGCTGCCCCTCTGTCCCAAGCAGCCCCTCTGTCCAGTGGGGTCATTGAGAGGGGTGGCCATGGTGAGAAAGCCACGGAGGCGGACAATAAGGCGGACTAAGACAATGATGAAGTGGAGTCCGCGTCCCGCGCCAGAGCCGCCACCGCGGACAGACGCCCACCCAGACCCTCCCCTATAGGTCAAGGTTTTGCGGCCGGAGTCCGCACCTTTGGGGGGGGGTACTGTCACGTTCTGACCTTGATTTTCCGTTGTTTTGTATTTATTTAGTATGGTCAGGGCGTGAGTTGGGTGGGCAGTCTATGTTTGTTTTTCTATGTTTTGGGGCATTTCTATGTTTTCGGCCTAGTATGGTTCTCAATCAGAGGCAGGTGTCATTAGTTGTCTCTGATTGAGAATCATACTTAGGTAGCCTGGGTTTCACTGTGTGTTTGTGGGTGATTGTTCCTGTCACTGTGTTTGTTGTCACAGGATAGGCTGTATAGGTTTTTCACGTTCCGTTTGTTGTTTTGTAGATTTAAGTTATTTCATGTATCGTTCATTTTCCATTAAAGAACATTAGTAACCACCACGCTGCTTTTTGGTCCGCTTCTCCTTCTACAGACGAACGTCGTTACACAAGGCCTCTTACCTGCTCTCTTTTCTCCTATCTCTCCTGTTTTTATATCTCCCTTTCAAACATCTTATGTATGTATCAGAATGAACAGACTTCTGTGCCAATATCAAGTGGACCTACAGTATCTAGGTGGGTGTTCTCACTGTAGCTTAGCATTCTAAGAATCTGCATGCAGGTACTCTGAGACATTGCCATAGTGATGAGCCATGGTGATAACATTAGCAGAGCGTGGGACAGCTGAGCCGCCAGGAGCGAGTGTTTACCTGACCAGAGGGCAAGACAGGGAGTTGTCAACAACAGTATATGGTTTTTCCTCTCTCTCTCTCTCTCTCTCTTTCCCTCCACAGGTATTGCAGGGAAGTCAAGGACAGTGAAGAGGCAGATATCAGAGGCATTCCTAGCATGCTGACTTCATGAGGTCTGCTGTAGCTACAGGTTAGTCAGTGCCGCAGCATGTTACGTGGACCGATGACAGACGGGAGGGGAGAGCCAGGGACTCAAAGGATTCAACCTTCAACCCTTCAACCCCAGCCAGACACTCACCCTGGCCAGGCACCAGAGAATCTCAATCTCTATCTCTGTCTCTCTCTTCTCTTTCTCTATTTTACTCAGGGCCTCTCTGCCCACAAAAATAGTTTATAACAGCAGTCTCAATTAATCTTTGGCTGTTGTTTCCCCCCTAACACATTTGAACATGACCCATTTATTCAGAAGTGTGAGTAAAGCTGGAGTGAGGACATTGTTTGACACTATTCAGAATGCCACCACCTGTCTCTACATTTCTCAAGAGTGAAGTGTAATATTGTAAACATTTCCCACGGGGAGAGGCTATACGCACAAGCCTGGTGCCCAATATTGATTCCGTATGTCGCACAGCGAGAGTTGCGTGGGTACGAATGGATTAGGTTCAGTCAGTGGTCCTGATGAGCCCTCCCCAGCTATATAGTTTATGCTTGTGGCTGGAAACTTCAACGAGAATTTGAAACTTGTCTGCCGAAGTTGGGACTTGAGAGTGTAAAGAATTATTCAGTAATTGTGTGAAAATTACTACATTAAGTGTGCTTTAGCTGTCACCCTGATTTGATATTAGCTACACTATCTAGCTACTTCCCTCTTCTATTTGCAGGATAGCAGTGCTTGACAACTTGGCATGTGGGAGTGAAGGACACACTGTGCCCCGCGTTGTTGTGTGCTTGACAACTTGGCATGTGGGAGCGAAGGACACACTGTGCCCCGCGTTGTTGTGTGCTTGGCAACTTGGCATGTGGGAGCGAAGGACACACTCTGCCCGCGTTGTTGTGTGCTTGGCAACTTGGCATGTGGGAGCGAAGGACACACTGTGCCCCGCGTTGTTGTGTGCTTGGCAACTTGGCATGTGGGAGCGAAGGACACACTGTGCCCCGCGTTGTTGTGTGCTTGGCAACTTGGCATGTGGGAGCGAAGGACACACTGTGCCCCGCGTTGTTGTGTGCTTGGCAACTTGGCATGTGGGAGCGAAGGACACACTGTGCCCCGCGTTGTTGTGTGCTTGGCAACTTGGCATGTGGGAGCGAAGGACACACTGTGCCCCGCGTTGTTGTGTGCTTGCAGTGCAAATTTTCCCCATTGAGCAGTAGACTGTATCCCGATGACATCTTGATGATTACTACCAATATTACAAGTTATTTCTTGTGTAGGCTGCTATCCTATTTGAAATATAATCAAGTGGGATGGAACAAATTGGGGCGTAAGCTACTGCCAGGGACATGTGATAACAGCTGCTTGGTGAAGCAACTCCTGCCAAGTGGGAAGCAACAGTGGCAAGCACCTCGATACAACATCATTGCACTGGTAATTCACACCTGCTTGTCGTTACATTAGATAATTGGTATTTCACGGTGACATCTAGATGGTGACCAATACTACAAGTTATTTCTCCCTCACCCATTGAAAGAAACATCACTTTCTTTTAAAAGTTTTAATTAAAGCCATGCTGCTGTTGTTGCCAGCTAGCCAGGATAAACTAGCTAACTGGGAAGGGCTCATCAGGATGACTGTCTGAACTGACTTAACCTAATCCGTTCGTCTCCTCTGGTCTCTCAGCTGCACGGCATACTGTACGTCATCAATTTGGGCACCAGGCATTACTGTATAGCCTCTCCATTTCCCACGCCTATCAGGCGTCACTCTGTGTGTGATAGTATGTTCGGGTTATTGAGAGTATTCTGTTGAGACGTGTTGATGTCTGTCTTGATAACATGTTCCACCTGTAATTCAGCATTGCAATAATGCAATATACTCATTTGCATGGGAACACCTTGTTAATCTCAGCAGGAGGGCATGGAAACACCCAGTTGCACGCATGCACATTCACACACACACACACACACACACACACACACACACACACACACACACACACACACACACACACACACACACACACACACAGTGTGCAAGGGAAAACCGGTTTCTTGGAAGGCCTCCAGCAGCCTGCATCTCCACTGTTGAGGAAAAGTGTATGTCAGTGTTTCTCCACCTGATGGATAGGGCTGCATGCTCAGATGACAGGCTCAGCATGCTCACTACAGATGTAGGATCTCAACTGAATCACCCTGTTGCAGAACATTTAAAAATTGTAGTGCATTTAATTTTGAAAGGCTTCTGAAGTTTGTCATTTGCACCTTGA
Source organism: Oncorhynchus clarkii lewisi (assembly GCF_045791955.1). Classification (NCBI taxonomy): domain Eukaryota; kingdom Metazoa; phylum Chordata; class Actinopteri; order Salmoniformes; family Salmonidae; genus Oncorhynchus; species Oncorhynchus clarkii. Next base: position 17,074,821 of record NC_092147.1, on the reverse strand, counting down.
AATTTCAGACTTGATGAAAAATGTATGAACCCATACAAAAATGTCAGTTAATTATGATCCACATGATAATTAAAAATGTATTTTTCTACAGGATAATTTACCTGCTGTAGCTGTCTGAAATTAAAATCCGACATCTATCTATCTGTATGCAGCAGTTGTGAAAAAAGTTTGAACGGAAATGGCGCCACACCAAACTGGAAGTCTTCCGACTAGCTTGGAAAGACAGTACCGTGCAGTATCGAAGAGCCCTCACTGCTGCTCGATCATCCTATTTTTCCAACTTAATTGAGGAAAATAAGAACAATCCTAAATTAATTTTTGATACTGTCGAAAAGCTAACTAAAAAGCAGCATTCCCCAAGTGAGGATGGCTTTCACTTCAGCAGTAATACATTCATGAACTTCTTTGAGGAAAAGATCATGATCATTAGAAAGCAAATTACGGACTCCTCTTTAAATCTGCGTATTCCTCCAAAGCTCTGTTGTCCTGAGTCTACACAACTCTGCCAGGACCTAGGATCAAGAGAGACACTCAAGTGTTTTAGTAATATATCTCTTGACACAATGATGAAAATAATCATGGCCTCTAAACCTTCAAGCTGCATACTGGACCCTATTCCAACTAAACTACTGAAAGAGCTGCTTGCTGTGCTTGGCCCTCCTATATTGAACATAATAAACGGCTCTCTATCCACCGGATGTGTACCAAACTCACTAAAAGTGGCAGTAATAAAGCCTCTCTTGAAAAAGCCAAACCTTGACCCAGAAAATATTTTAAAAACTATCGGCCTATATCGAATCTTCCATTCCCCTCAAAAAAAATTGAAAAAGCTGTTGCGCAGCAACTCACTGCCTTCCTGAATACAAACAATGTATACGAAATGCTTCAGTCTGGTTTTAGACCCCATCATAGCACTGAGACTGCACTTGTGAAGGTGGTAAATGACCTTTTAATGGCATCAGACCGAGGCTCTGCATCTGTCCTCGTGCTCCTAGACCTTAGTACTGCTTTTGATACCATCGATCACCACATTCTTTTGGAGAGATTGGAAACCCAAATTGGTCTACACGGACAAGTTCTGGCCTGGTTTAAATCTTATCTGTCGGAAAGATATCAGTTTGTCTCTGTGAATGTTTTGTCCTCTGACAAATCAACTGTAAATTTCGGTGTTCCTCAAGGTTCCGTTTTAGGACCACTATTGTTTTCAATATATATTTTACCTCTTGGGGATGTCATTCGAAAACATAATGTTAACTTTCACTGCTATTGTCATGGCTGTTGAATGAAGTGGACCAAGTTGCAGCGTGGTGAGCATACATTTTCTTTTATTATAAAAAATTACGCCAACAAAACAATAAACACTACAAACACATAAACGAAAGTCAACTTCCCACAAAGACAGGTGGAAAAAAGGGCTACCTAAGTATGGTTCTCAATCAGAGACAACGATAGACAGCTGTCCCTGATTGAGAACCCTACCCGGCCAAAACATAGAAATACAAATAATAGAGAATAGAATACCCACCCCAACTCATACCCTGATCAAACCAAAATAGAGACATAAACAGGATCTCTAAGGTCAGGGCGTGACAGCTATGCGGATGACACACAGCTGTGCATTTCAATGAAACATGGTGAAGCCCCAAAATTGCCCTCGCTAGAAGCCTGTGTTTCAGACATAAGGAAGTGGATGGCTGCAAACGTTCTACTTTTAAACTTTGACAAAACAGAGATGCTTGTTCTAGGTCCCAAGAAACAAAGAGATATTCTGTTGAATCTGACAATTAATCTTGATGGTTGTACAGTTGTCTCAAATAAAACTGTGAAGTACCTCAGCGTTACTCTGGACCCTGATCTCTCTTTTGACAAACATATCAAGACTGTTTCAAGGACAGCTTTTTTTCCATCTACAGTACGTAGCATTGCAAAAATCTGAAACTTTCTGTCCAAAAATGATGCAGAAAAATTAATCCATGCTTTTGTTACTTCTAGGTTAGACTACTGCAATGCTCTACTTTCCGGCTACCTGGATAAAGCACTAAATAAACTTCAGTTAGTGCTAAAAACGGCTGCTAGAATCCTGACTAGAACCAAAAAATGTCATCATATTACTCCAGTGCTAGCCTCCCTACACTGGCTTCCTGTTAAGGCAAGGGCTGATTTCAAGGTTTTACTGCTAACCTACAAAGCATTACATGGGCTTGCTCCTACCTATCTTTCCGATTTGGTCCTGCATTACATACCTTCACTCACAAGACGCAGCCCTCCTAATTGTCCTTAGAATTTCTAAGCAAACAGCTGGAGGCAGGGCTTTCTCCTGTAGAGCTAAATTTTTACGGAATGGTCTGCCTACCCATGTGAGAGACGCAGACTCTGCCTCAACCTTTAAGTCTTTACTGAAGACTCATCTCTTCAGTGGGTCATATGATTGAGAGTAGTCTGGCCCAGGAGTGTGAAGGTGAACGGAAAGGCTCTGGAGCAACGAACCGCCCTTGCTGTCTCTGCCTGGCCGGTTCCCCTCTCTCCACTGGGATTCTCTGCCTCTAACCCTATTACAGGGGCTGAGTCACTAGCTTACTGGTGCTCTTTCAAGCCGTCCCTAGGAGGGGACTGCGTCACTTGAGTGGGTTGAGTCACTGATGTGATCTCCCTGTCTGGGATGGTGCCCCCCCTTGGGTTGTGCCGTGGCAGAGATCTTTGTGGGCTATACTCAGCCTTGTCTCAGGATGGTAAGTTGGTGGTTGAAGATATCCCTCTAGTGGTGTGGGGGCTGTGCTTTGGCAAAGTGGGTGGGGTTATATCCTTCCTGTTTGGCCCTGTCCGGGGGTATCATCGGATGGGGCCACAGTGTCTCCTGACCCCTCCTGTCTCAGCCTCCAGTATTTATGCTGCAGTAGTTTATGTGTCGGGGGGCTAGGGTCAGTTTGTTATATCTGGAGTACTTCCCCTGTCTTATCTGGTGTCCTGTGTGAATTTAAGTATGCTCTCTCTAATTCTATCTTTCTCTCTTTCTTTCTCTCTCTCGGAGGACCTGAGCCCTAGGACCATGCCTCAGGACTACCTGGCATGATGACTCCTTGCTGTTCCCAGTCCACCTGGCCGTGCTGCTGCTCCAGTTTCAATTGTTCTGCCTGCGGCTATGGAACACTGACCTGTTCATCTGACATGCTACCTGTCCCAGACCTGCTGTTTTCAACTCTCTAGAGACAGAAGGAGCGGTAGAGATACACTTAATGATCGGCTATGAAAAGCCAACTGACATTTACTCCTGAGGTGCTGACTTGCTGCACCCTAGACGACTACTGTGATTATTATTATTTGACCATGCTGGTCATTTATGAACATTTGAACATCTTGGTCATGTTCTGTTATAATCTCCACCCGGCACAGCCAGAAGAGGACTGACCACCCCTCATAACCTGGTTCCTCTCTAGGTTTCTTCCTAGGTTTTGGACTTTCTAGGGAGTTTTTCCACCTGTATTGTGCTTCTACACCTGTATTGCTTGCTGTTTGGGGTTTTAGGTTGGGTTTCTGTACAGCACTTTGAGATATCAGCTGATGTAAGAAGGGCTATACAAATACATTTGATTTGATATGATATGGTGGTAGGTGCCATGGGCACCGGTTTGAATGTGTCAAGAACTGCAACACTGCTGGGTTTTTCCACACTCAACAGTTTCCTGTGTGTATCAAGAATGGTCCACCACCCAAAGGACATCCAGCTAATTTGACACAACTGTGGGAAGCATTGGAGTCAACATGGGCCAGCATCCCTGTGGAACATTTGACAACATTTGGCTGATTTCTGAGGGCAAAAGGGGGTGCATCTCAATATTAGGAAGGTGTTCCTAATGTTTTGTACACTCAGTGTATAGTTAAATATAAAAAGTAATAGTAAATGCTGAAATATATTTAAGTATCAAAAGTAAAAGTAGGTGCTATAAATAATGTTTTAATCCTTATATTAAGCAACCCACATGGCTAGATGGATAGCTAAGGGCACACTCCAACACTACAAATTAAGCATTTGTGCCAGAAAAAAAGGCAGTAGCGAGGACTACATGTTATCTTGATAAGTGTGTGAATTAGACCATTTTCCTGTCCTCCGAAGCATTCGAAATGTAACAAGTAATTTTGGGTGTCAAGGAAAATGTATGGGAGTAAAAAATCTATATTTTATTTAAGAATGTAGCTGAGTAAAAGTATGTTTTCAAAAAATACAGTGTAAATAGTAAAGTATAGATACTTTTACTTTGTTACTTTATGCCACTGCTACGCAGACGCACTAACACAGTAGACAAAACATGCTGATTAACAGTACAGTGAGGCAAAACTGTCAATAGACTTTACAATTTACAAACATTTCAAAACATTAACATGTAGTATGTGTGTGCATCTATCAGTTACACATACATGTTAGTACATACACACAACAAGTAGGTCACATGTGGGAGAGGTGTTGTGCGTTGAGGTGTTACGTTATTTGTTTTGTGAAACCAGGTTTGCTGTTCACTTGCATTATATAAGATGGAAGGGAGTTCCATGCACTCATGGATCTGTATTATACAGTATGTTTCCTTGAATTTGTTTTGGACCTGGGAACTGTGAAAAGACCCCTGGTGGCATGTCTGGTGGGGTAAGTGTGTGTGTCAGTCTTGTGTGTAAGTTGACTATGCAAACAATTTGGAATTTACAACACATTAATGTTTCTTATAAAAACAAGAAGAGAAGCAGTCAGTCTTTCCTCAACTCATAGCCAAGAAAGACTGACATACATAGTCTTAATGTTGATTACAATGAAGAGCAATATGATATGGATGTTTTGTGTCTTTGCACCTCATTTTCACCGTTTCATGTAAATGTTTGAGGACAGGGTTTTGTTCTTTCTTTTTAATTGTTTATATATATATTTAGCTTTTTCAGGGGGTGCTGCAGCACCCTCAGCACACCTACTTCCCGCGGCTATGGGAACTTCTTTTTGTTGTTGTTGATGTGCCTGCGTGTGTGCGTGTGTGTGTGTGTGTGTGTGTGTGCATTAATGTAGTGTTAAAGAAAATTGTTGGGTTAACTGAGATTGCGTAAATCGCAAAAAGCTGCGTAAACTATGTTTACATGTGTTTACCCTCCACTACACCACTGTGTGTACGGCTATGAGTATGTGTGTCTACAAGCACCTGCATTCTATGTCCTCCATTCTCAGTGTATCACTGCAGCCCTGCAGCAAAGTAGACAGAAGACGGCAGTACAACCATGTGTCAATACTGCACTGTGGACTGACTGTACACCATGCAAGATGCATAACTTGTTTTTTTGTGTGAGCAATTGTTTGTCCTAGAATATATTGTGTAGGGATGTACTTGAGACATCACATTAATTAAGACTCGAGACAGCATGAAGTGGTAAGAGATTACAGTAAATAGTACACCATTAGATAGTATTGGTAGTGTACTATGGTCTTGTTCTGTCCAGAGGATATTGGCCTCAGTCCTAAGAGTCTCTAAGAGGCTTTGAGTGGGTACCGACCAGGCGACCATCTGTCTCAATGTTCTGGACAGGGTCCTTCTGTGTATCTGGGAGATTAGCCCCCGTAGAACCAAACCAATACCTATTGCATTTTACTTTACTCTGTTCTACTCTGTTCCAGTAAATGCTCGTCCCTATATTTGCTGATGCACAATCAAGCAAGACGTGTATTCACTCTCATGGCACTTCTTGTTATTCATGGTGGCTGTTTACATAACTGCTTAGAGTATATCCCCAGCCGCACCCTCAGAGCATGCGCAGACCAGCTGGCTGGTGTGTTTACGGACATATTCAATCAATCCCTATCCCAGTCTGTTGTTCCCACATGCTTCAAGAGGGCCACCATTGTTCCTGTTCCCAAGAAAGCTAGCACTCACTTCCGTCATCATGAAGTGCTTTGAGAGACTAGTCAAGGACCATATCACCTCCACCCTACCTGACACCCTAGGCCCACTCTAATTTGCTTACCGCCCAAATAGGTCCACAGACGATGCAATCTCAACCACACTGCACACTGCCCTAACCCATCTGGACAAGAGGAATACCTATGTGAGAATGCTGTTCATCGGCATTTAACACCATAGTGCCCTCCAAGCTCATCATCAAGCTCGAGACCCTGGGTCTCGACCCCGCCCTGTGCAACTGGGTACTGGACTTCCTGACGGGCCGCCCCCAGGTGGTGAGGGTAGGCAACAACATCTCCACCCCGCTGATCCTCAACACTGGGGCCCCACAAGGGTGCGTTCTGAGCCCTCTCCTGTACTCCCTGTTCACCCACGACTGCGTGGCCACGCACGCCTCCAACTCAATCATCAAGTTTGTGGACGACACAACAGTGGTAGGTAGGCTTGATTACCAACAGCGACAAGACGGCCTAGAGGGAGGAGGTGAGGGCCCTCGGAGTGTGGTGTCAGGAAAATAACCTCACACTCAACGTCAACAAAACAAAGGAGATGATCGTGGACTTCAGGAAACAGCAGAGGGAGTAGTGGAGTGGAGAGGGTAGTAAGTTTAAGTTCCTCGGCGTACACATCACAGATAAACTGAATTGGTCCACCCACACAGACAGCATCGTGAAGAAGGCGCAGCAGCGCCTCTTCAACCTCAGGAGGCTGAAGAAATTCGGTGATATACTTAAAATATATCACTAGCCACTTTAAACAATGCTACCTAATATAATGTTTACATACCCTACATTATTCATCTCATATGTATACGTATATACTGTACTCTATATCATCTACTGCATCTTTATGTAATACATGTATCACTAGCCACTTTAACTCTGCCACTTTGTTTACATACTCATCTCATATGTATATACTGTACTCAATACCATCTACTGTATCTTGCCTATGCCGCTCTGTACCATCACTCATTCATATATCTTTATGTACATATTCTTTATCCCCTTACACTTGTGTCTATAAGGTAGTAGTTTTGGAATTGTTAGCTAGATTACTTGTTGGTTATTACTGCATTGTCGGAACTAGAAGCACAAGCATTTCGCTACACTCGCATTAGCATCTGCTAACCATGTGTATGTGACAAATAAAATTTGATTTGATTTGATATATCTGTTGTGGAAATCATCCAATTGCACACAATTAAAAAACAATTATTTTTGCATTTCACCATTATTTATATAGGTAAGTCAATTAAGAACACGTTTTTATTTACAATGACGACCTGTCAAAACATCCACTAACTGCTGTGTCATCATCTCCCATAATGCCCTAGGGTAGTAAGGAACCAGCTGAACCAGTTAGCCTAACCAGTGACCAGTCTGAATGTAGCCTTATGATTAACTGGGGTTTCTAAGGTTCATGGGTTCAAGTTTTACACACTACTTTAGTTCATAAGGCTATACTATACTTCTCCAACCTTGAGATTGATACATGTCATTGTAAACACAACAGACGTATAGAAGAGGCCTAGAAGACATCAGGTTTGCAGCTGTTTGCTTTTCAGGCTGAGGCTGCAGGCCACAGGATAAACATTGCTGGGATGTCTGTGGACCAAAGGCCCTTTTTTTTTTACATTTTTGTCTCCGACAATGCATGGAATGGTTCCTTAGGTCTGCCAGCAGCACACAGTCTATCTAGTACTGTGTTATGGTCTCTTATGGCTGTTCAGTGGAATGCAATCAAAACTGCCCTGCATGCACTTTTTGCAATTCATAAAAAATATTTTTAAGTACTGTAAGGTAATTTGTGTGGTGTTTTCTGAGAAAACTCATTATGGTATGAATTTTCTGATGATATATTTAATCCACCTAGACAGTGAGATTCCTGTGAAGGACTGATATGGGGAAGCAGGTGAAAAACAACATCCTCTGATTTGAAGGGGTTATTGAATCCAATCATTCCCATTGAGGAATTGTGAGAACCATGTGAGAACCCATTGTAAGAAACACGTACGTCAGTGAAATAGCACAGATCGATGACACCACCCAGACAGTGCTCACCAGACAGCACGGTAGAACATAACCATGTGTCAATACTGCACTGTGGCCTGACTGTACACCATGTCCTCTTCTTGGCTGATCTAAATACAGTGTAGTCACACTGGCCTATCAAAAATATGACCTGTCTATTATAAGTTATTGCCCATGGAACACTCAGCTCTAGTTCCATATTATCTCATCAATAATAATAGTTCCTAGAATCCCATAGTTAGAAAACAGAATCCCATAGTTAGAAAACAGAATTCCACAGTTACAAAACAGAATCCCATAGTTACAAAATAGAATTCCATAGTTACAAAATAGAATCCCATAGTTAGAAAACAGAATCCCATAGTTGCAAAACAGAATCCCATAGTTACAAAACAGAATCCCATAGCTAAGAACACTTGGGGCCAGTTTCTCAAACCCAGATTAAGCCTAGTCCTGGACTAAAATGCACTTTCAATGGAAATTCTCCATTGAGAATGATTTGTAGTCCAGGACTAGGCTTAATCTGGGTCCGCGAAACCTGCCCATACTGACAGGTATACCCAGACTGTACAGTCCATAAAGATATGGTGGCAAGTTTTCATCATCACACAGAAACTGATGAGGGATGGACCTCACCTTTGTCGCAAAGTGCACAACTGGGGCAAAGTGTAGAGGCTGGCACCAAACAAGATTCCCATATCTGTTCACAACAGTCGTGAGTTTATGATTTCCACTAATGTTAAATAAGAGGGCACTGTACTGTTTTGTTACATCATGCAGCCAGCCAAAAGATAGACCTCTAAATAGAAACAAATAAATCTACACTGAGTGTACAAAACATTAGGAACACATGCTCTTTCCATTACATAGACTGGCCAGGTGAATCCAGGTGAAAGCTATGATCCTTGCACATCCTCATCTGCACATCTATCACCCCAGTGTTAATTGCTAAATTGTAATGACTTCGCCACTATGGCCTATTTTTTTGCCTTACCTCCTTACTTCATTTGCACACACTGTATACAGATTTTCTATTGTGTTATTGACTGTACGTATGTTAATCATGTGTTGTTGTTTTTGTCGTACTGCTTTTCTTTATCTTGGCCAGGTCGCAGTTGTAAATGAGAACTTGTTCTCAACTGGCCCACCTGGATAAAGGTCAAATATTATTATTTTTTTAAATCCTTTATTGATGTCACTTGTTAAATCCACTTCAATCAGTGTAGATGAAGGGGAGGAGACAGGTTGAAAATATTTTTAAGGCTTAAAACAATTGAGACATGGATTGTGTATGTGTGCCATTCAGAGGATGAATGAGCAAGACAAAAGATTTAAGTGCCTTTGAACAGGGTATGATAGTAGGTGCCAGGCGCAACAGTTTGAGTGTGTCAAGAACTGCAACGCTGCTGGGTATTTTCATGCTCAACAGTTTCCCAGTGGTCCACCACCCAAAGGACTTCCAGCCAACTTGACACAACTGTGGGAAGCAATGGAGTCAACATGGGCTAGCATCCCTGTGGAACGCTTACGACACCTTGTAGAGTCCATGCCCTGACGAATTGAGTCTGTTCTGACGGCAAAGGGGGTTGTAACTCAATATTAAGAAGGTGCTAATGTTTTGTACACTCAGTGTAGATTTGGCTCAGCAGCAGACCTCCCAGTCAATCTCCCTCAGTGGTTAGTGTATTCTTTACACATCAACACTATATTCCTGTGTCAGCTTGAGACACCAGTCGCCACTAGTCCTCCAACCTGGTCTCAGAGCATTTCGTATTATTCTGTACATAAATGCTAGACACTCCGTTTAGAATGCCGTTTCATATGGTATCTATTAATATTCTGGATGGCCATCACCCATTTTGTATGATATGTTACGAATTTCAAATATATTATACGGTACGAATTTTCAAAACGTACAATATGTTATAAATATAACGCAAATGTCTAACAACCTAAAGGTTGCGAGATCGAATATCATCACGGACAACTTCTGAAATATTTACTACTTTTTATCTACTTTGCAACTACTTAGCATGTTAGCTAACCCTTCCAAATCAAATCAAATCAAATCAAATGTTATTTGTCACATACACATGGTTAGCAGATGTTAATGCGAGTGTAGCGAAATGCTTGTGCTTCTAGTTCCGACAATGCAGTAATAACCAACAAGTAATCTAACTAACAATTCCAAAACTACTGTCTTATACACACAAGTGTAAGGGGAAAAATAATATGTAAATAAAGATATATGAATGAGTGATGGTACAGAGCGGCATAGGCAAGATGCAGTAGATGGTATCGAGTACAGTATATACGTATACATATGAGATGAATAATGTAGGGTATGTAAACATTATATTAGGTAGCATTGTTTAAAGTGGCTAGTGATATATTTTACATCATTTCCCATCAATTCCCATTATTAAAGTGGCTGGAGTTGAGTCAGTGTGTTGGCAGCAGCCACTCAATGTTAGTGGTGGCTGTTTAACAGTCTGATGGCCTTGAGATAGAAGCTGTTTTTCAGTCTCTCGGTCCCAGCTTTGATGCACCTGTACTGACCTCGCCTTCTGGATGATAGCGGGGTGAACAGGCAGTGGCTCGGGTGGTTGTTGTCCTTGATGATCTTTATGGCCTTCCTGTAACATCGGGTGGTGTAGGTGTCCTGGAGGGCAGGTAGTTTGCCCCCGGTGATGCGTTGTGCAGACCTCACTACCCTCTGGAGAGCCTTACGGTTGTGGGCGGAGAAGTTGCCGTACCAGGCGGTGATACAGCCCGTCAGGATGCTCTCAATTGTGCATCTGTAGAAGTTTGTGAGTGCTTTTGGTGACAAGCCGAATTTCTTCAGCCTCCTGAGGTTGAAGAGGCGCTGCTGTTGGGGCTGGTTTTCATTTTGTAATCCGTGATTGACTGTAGACCCTGCCACATACCTCTTGTGTCTGAGCCGTTGAATTGAGATTCTACTTTGTCTCTATACTGAGGCTTAGCTTGTTTGATTGCCTTGCGGAGGGAATAGCTACACTGTTTGTATTCGGTCATATTTCCGGTCGCTTTCAGTTTCACACTAATGCTGCCATCAATCCACGGTTTCTGGTTTGGGAATGTTTTAATCGTTGCTATGGGAACGACATCTTCAACGCACGTTCTAATGAACTTGCACATCTGACGCAATACGAAACATATCCCAGTCCACGTGATGGAAGCAGTCTTGGAGTGTGGAATCAGATTGGTCAGACCAGCGTTGAGCAGACCTGAGCGTGGTCTTTTAGCCTACTCCTAAAGTTAAACCTAACCTTAACTCTAACCCATAACCCCTAGCCTAGCTAACATTAGCCAACTGGGTAACATTAGCCACCTAGCTAGACTTCGTAACATATTGTACATTTTGCAAATTTGTAACATATAATAGGAATTGTAATTCGTAACACATCATACGAAATGGGTGATGGATGTCCACAAATCAATACATACCATCTGAAATGTAACATATCATACTAAGTGGACTGTTTCGGAATTATGTACAGAATAATACGGAATGCTCTGAGATGAGGTTGAGTCCTCATCAAACATACCCCTGCTTCTGTCTCCTGGTCATAAACACACTAAAGCTACTCGAGGAATTAATCTAGAGAGTGCATTAGCACATTTTCTAAGAATCTAAGAGATCATCTAGAGTTTCGGGGGAAGTACTGTAATACGATAAGAAGATACTGTACATATTGTAATATTCTCACTGAGTCCACTGTTTCCACATGAATGACAAGGTAGTATTTTAGGAGATTAACATAGCCGCCATGTCTTCCCACACAATCACAAAATGACCTCTTATATTTTCAATAATGATAAGTATCCTGTTCTGAAAATGGCCGTGGACAGATTTTGTTTCGATGGGATCTCCCCAGCCATACAGACAGGTAGTCTATCCGTCAGCCAGACGCGTGATTTCCCTACTTTCCTCCTGTTATTATTCCATTTCCTAACTGCTAACGGAAGGATGCAAATGACCATGGTGAAATCTATGACTCTCCTGGGGGGAACCTTTTGTGTCAGAAACTCTGAAAAACAAGAGCTACTGGCCGCAGAGTGGTGCTCTGGGGGCTCTAGTGTTTCACGGCTCATTACCAGGTGGCCATTATGGGGATAGGACAAGATATGCCTCTCCATGAGAACCTCCCTGTGTCTCAGACTAAAAAGTACTAGTGGAGGGGTCACATTGCCCAAACTACATCTGAGAGCAAAGTGACATATCCATAATGTAGAAGTTGTGTGAGCCTGGTACATTCTCAAGAGGCAATTGACTGAGCAGTGGTTCCCAGCCAGTTAAGAATTTGTTCTTAACTGACTTGCCTAGTTAAATAATACACATAAGGGAGTACTTCAGGGGTACTCCTGGCAGAGCAAAATTCAGCTGGTGGTACAGTAAGCGAAAAATGTTAGGCCAAGAATATATCTTTCCAGCTGATGCTGAAATCAGATTGGCATTTCCTGCTGTGTGCTTCTTCAGATTACCTTTATTTAATTAATGTGAATATTTGTCACATCATTGATGTGTCTGTATTCTTTCGCTACCAGAATAGCATAACAAGTTCTTGTTCCTTTGATGCCAAAATTCCAGAGACACCTCTGAACAAACATTCCTACAAATGTGTCCACATGAAAGTGTCTTAATGCCACAGACGAGCACGCACGGACGCACACGCACACAAATGCTTACACGCCTACACTCCTGAAGGTAGGCTGTCCCAGCCAAAAATTGAGAGTTGTGGCTGGCATTGTGGTGGAGCCTCACACTAATGTCCAGGCTGATGTCTCTCAGAGCTTACCTTCCCTCACACAACCTAGGAATGTAATGGGGAGTGTCAGAAACGATTGTCTTTGTCTTTGACACCTGCCATGTCACTAAACCAGAGCACCCTGTTGTTGTATTATGCCACTGCCAGGGAATGGGGCCACGGGCATACAGATAACATTGAGTCAATACAACCAAAGTTGGCCTTGATTTGAATCTAGCCTATACGTACTGGGTACCTCAAAATGCACTATAATAGCAGCCTTGTTTGAGCTGCAAGTTGGTTACTGTAATTGAAGCTCAGTTTGATTATACTGTACCAGTCAAATGTTTGGACACACCTACTCATTCCAGGGTTTTTCTTTATTTTTTACTATTTTCTACATTGTACAATAATAGTGAAGACATCAAAACTATGAAATAACAGATATGGAATCATGTAGTTACCAAAAAAGTGTTAAACAAATCAAAACAGATTCTTCAAAGTAGCCACCCTTTGCCTTGATGACAGCTGTGCACACTCTTGGCATTATATCAACCAGCTTCATGAGGTGGTCACCTGGAATGCATTTTAAGTAAAAGGTGTGCCTTGTTAAATGTTCATTTGTTGAATTTCTTTCCTTCTTAATGTGTTTGAGCCAATCATTTGTGTTATGACAAGGTCGAGATGGTATACAGAAGATTTAGTAAAAGACCAAGTCCATAAAACAGCTCAAATAAGCAAAGAGAAACAACAGTCCATCATTACTTTAAGACATTTCACGAACATTTAAAGTTTCTTCAAGAGTGGTTGCAAAAACCATCAAGCGCTATAATGAAACTGGCTCTCATGAAGACCGTCACGGGAAAGGAAGACCCAGAGTTACCTCTGCTGAAGAGGATACGTTCATTAGAGTTAATCGCACCTCAGATTGCAGCCCAAATAAATGCTTCACAGGGTTCAAGTAACAGACACATCTCAACATGAACTGTTCAGGGGAGACCGCGTGAATCAGGCTTTTAATGGTCGAATTGCTGCAAAGAAACCACTAATAAAGGACACCAATAAGAAGAAGAGAGTTGTTTTGGCCAGGAAACACGAGCAATGAACATTAGACCGGTGGAAATCTGTCCTTTGGTCTGATGAGTCCAAATTTGAGATTTTTGGTTCCAACCGCCATGTCTTTGTGAGACGCAGAGTAGGTGAACGGATGACACTGTCTATGATTTATTTAGAATTCAAGGCACACTTAACCAGCATGGCTACCACAGTTTTCTGCAGCGATACACCATGCCATCTGGTTTGCGCTTAGTGGGACTATCATTTGTTTTTCAACAGGACAATGACCCAAAACACCTCCAGGCTGTGTAAGAGCTATTTGACCAAGAAGGAGAGTGATGGAGTGCTGAATCAGATGACCTTGCCTCCACAATCACCTGACCTAAACCCAATTGAGAAAGTTGAGTTGGAAAGCAAAGTCAGAGAAAATCAAATCAAATCAAATCAAATTTATTTATATAGCCCTTCGTACATCAGCTGATATCTCAAAGTGCTGTACAGAAACCCAGCCTAAAACCCCAAACAGCAAGCAATGCAGGTGTAGAAGCACGGTGGCTAGGAAAAACTCCCTGGAAAGGCCAAAACCTAGGAAGAAACCTAGAGAGGAACCAGGCTATGTGGGGTGGCCAGTCCTCTTCTGGCTGTGCCGGGTGGAGATTATAACAAAACATGGTCAAGATGTTCAAATGTTCATAAATGACCAGCATGGTCAAATAATATTAAGGCAGAACAGTTGAAACTGGAGCAGCAGCACAGCCAGGTGGACTGGGGACAGCAAGGAGTCATCATGTCAGGTAGTCCTGGGGCATGGTCCTAGGGCTCAGGTCCTCCGAGAGAGAGAAAGAGAGAAGGAGAGAATTAGAGAACGCACACCTAGATTCACACAGGACACCGAATAGGACAGGAGAAGTACTCCAGATATAACAAACTGACCCTAGCCCCCCGACACATAAACTACTACTGCAGCATAAATACTGGAGGCTGAGACAGGAGGGGTCAGGAGACACTGTGGCCCATTCCGAGGACACCCCCGAACAGGGCCAAACAGGAAGGATATAACCCCACCCACTTTGCCAAAGCACAGCCCCCACACCACTAGTATATTCAACCACCAACTTACCATCCTGAGACAAGGCTGAGTATAGCCCACAAAGACCTCCGCCACGGCACAACCCAAGGGGGGGGGGGGCGCCAACCCATACAGGATGACCACATCAGTGACTCAAAGAAAAGCAGCCAACAAGTGCTCAGCATATGTGGGAACTCCTTCAAGACTGTTTGGAAAAGCATTCCTTGTGAAGCTGGTTGAGAGAATGCATAGAGTGTGCAAAGCTGTCATCAAGAAAAGGTGTGGCTTCTTTGAAGAATCTCAAATGTTGTCACGACTTCGAAGTCGGCTCCTCTCCTTGTTCGGGCGGCGTTCGGCGGTCGACGTCACCGGTCTTCTAGCCATCAACGCTCCATTTTTCATTGTTCCATTTGTTTTGTCTTGTTCTCCGCACACCTGGTTTACATTCCCTAATCACACTGCATATATATATTCCTCTGTTCCCCCCATGTCTTTGTGTGGAATTGTTTTGTTTTGTGTTTATTGTATCGCACCAGTCTGTTTTTTTCAACCTGGGCATTGCCTGTACCCTACTGAGAAAATTCTGGTGAAACTTATGGTTGTATTCTTGACGGTATTTTGCGCTTGTCACTTTTGCCAGTTGGCTTGAGTTGTAGCTGTTTGCGCCCGTCTGTTATTGCTCTTGGCAAATAAAGTCGCCTGATCAACTATCTTTGCTCTCCTGCACTTGACTCGAATGACCAGCAGCGAAAACACTGACAAATGTAAAAAATATTTTGAATTGTTGAACCCTTTTTTGGTCACAACATGATTCCATATGTGTAGTGTATTGTTCCATAGTGTTAATGCCTTCACTATTATTCTACAATGTAGAAAATAGTAAAAAATAAAGAAAAAGCTTTGAATGAGTAGGTGTGTCAAACTTTTAACTGGTATTGTATGTCTCCAGATTCTAAATCATACTCAAAAACAACAACAGTTGAAGTTGGAAGTTTAGATACACCTTAACCAAATACATTTAAACTCAGTTTTTCACAATTCCTGACATTTAATCCTAGTAAAAATTCCCTGTCTTAGGTAAATTAAGATCACCGCTTTATTTTAAGAATGTGAAATGTCAGAATAATAGTGGAGAGAATTATTTATTTCAGCTTTTATCTATTTCATCACATTCCCAGTGGGTCAGAAGTTACCATACACTCAATTAGTATTTGGTAGCATTGCCTTTAAATTGTTTAACTTTTGTCAAACTTTTATGGGTTGGCTTCCACAAGCTTCCCACAATATGTTGGGTGAATTTTGGCCCATTCCTCCTGACAGAGCTGGTGTAACTGAGTCAGGTTTGTAGGCCTCCTTGCTCGCACATGCTTTTTCAGTTCTGCCAACAAATATTCTATAGGATTGAGGTCAGGGATTTGTGATGGTCACTCCAATACCTTGACTTTGTTGTCCTTAAGCCATTTTGCCACAACTTTGGAAGTATGCTTGGGGTCATTGTCCATTTGGAAGACCCATTTGCGACCAAGCTTTAACTTCCTGATTGATGTCTTAAGATTTTGCTTCAATATATCCACATAATTGTCCTGCCTCATGATGCCATCTATTTTGTGAAGCGCACCAGTCCCTCCTGCAGCAAAGCACCGCCAGAACATGATGCTGCCACCCCTGTGCTTCACGGTCGGGATGATGTTCTTCGGCTTGCAAGCCTCTCCCTTTTTCCACCAAACATAACGATGGTCATTATGGCCAAACAGTTATATTTTTGCTTCATCAGACCAGAGGACATTTCTCCAAAAAGTACGATCTTTGTCCCCATGTGCAGTTGCAAACCGTAGTCTGGCTTTTTCATGGCGGTTTTGGAGCAGTGGCTTCTTCCTTGGTGAGCTGCCTTTCAGGTTATGTCGATATAGGACTTGTTTTACTGTGGATATAGATATTTTTGTACCCGTTTCCTCCAGCATCTTCACAAGGTCCTTTGCTGTTGTTCTAGGATTGATTTACACTTTTCGCACCAAAGTATGTATTTAAATTTTTAGTAGGATTAAATGTCAGGAATTGTGAAAAACTGAGTTTAAATGTTTTTGGCTAAGGTGTATGTAAACTTCTGACTTCAACTGTAATTGTATTTTCCCACCAGTGGTGTTCCCACCAAACTGACTTGTTGAGGATAAAAATCTGTGCGTGATGACGTAGCGCACACAACATTTACCTTTTCGCTTAAGTTTTCATGTAGGGAATAAAAATCTAATGTTCAATGTGTTTCCATCGCATTTTCAACTCTACCGATAGTTTTGTCCCATACTCTTGTGTTAAATAGCAAATGTGCCTATTCTGGTCTTGGCAAGTACGCTCCTGCTAACGACTTACAGATACAGTCCGGGTAGGCTCTGCAGGTAGGTCAGTCTACACGATGAGAATATTTGTCAAACTGCAGTCAAGCATCAATCATCATGTCACCTGAATAAGACCCTCTGCATTTATTGGAAAGGTGTATCTAGCTCATACTGTGTTCTTTCACCACTCTGTGAAGTTCCTCATAATTTATTTAATCTGTAGCTTAATAAATTGCATGGTTTCCCAAGTCGTAGGGGGAGGACCACACACCATATCATGCGTGACTCCAAGTTTACTTCAATATGATGGTTATTATATCAATATTTGCGCATAAAGGCGTTTCCATCGTCATTTCTCGCATTATAGTTATTACAGACACAAAACTCTCCTGTTGAGTCATATACGTACATTACAGTAGGTTAAGCAAACATTATGCTGTTTGTTTAAAGGTTCCGAACAGTGAAAATCGTGTTGTTTAATTTTTTTTAAATTGGATGATATTTGGATGAAACCAGTTCATGATAGGTAGACCAAAGTATGAAAAATGACTGTAGTTGGTACATAGATGGTCCCCTCCCCCCATGTGAAAAGTTTGGATTCAGGATGCAGGCATTACTTTCGGCTTCATGCAATGTCATGTAAAGCTGGAAATGTTATACACCAATGGTAGGATCCTATAATTTTAACTAATTTAAATACTTAACGCCTTAAAACCGTCATCACATGTGCGCAAACCATAAGATAACTCAAGCAGAACGACACTGGTAACTAACCCTTTTCATCTATGTTCTGACTTTTATCTAGCAAACTAGTTACCAGCATGCCGGGAAAGAGCACACTGTGTTGTGACTGGATGCCATAGTGTTAATTTAAAGTTTTTCTGAAGAATGAAGAAATCTGACAGCAGTGGCTGCTTTTCATTTCTGGTGGACAGGCTACACTGAAAATTATTCTTTAATTTTTATAAACATTGAAATGTTTCACAAAAAAGTACACAACCAAATATTGCATATTTAAAATGTAATACTTCAAAAACACCAGACAATATTGTAGAATGAGTAGATAATTTGATAGAATCATAACTCAGAACAGTAAATCAAAGGAAGCAAAATGTACTACCCATTTAACAAACATTTCCCTTTTCAAAAACATCACAGACAACGTAGACAGGCTCCTGGATCTCCTCTCAACGAGGTCACCCTTGATCCAGCGCCGTATGTGAGGAAGCTGTGTGAGCTGTCCATCCCAGGATCCCTGTCTGCTCAGTGTGAGAGGCCATAGCTGGATTTGTCTCCCGCTTCAATCTTGGAGGTGACTGAAGCCACGTGGTTAACTGAAACCTGCTTGATTGATGCCGGGTACATCGGTCCCCCTCCTCTCCCACCCCCCTCCCTGACAATCTCTGTAGTTGGTTGCATTTCCTAAAGTCTAAGTAATTCACTTTTACGTGATATGATGTCACATTTTGTCACTTTGTATTGTTGGTTTTCCAAGCATTCAGACGGGAGATGATTGGACAAATCAATGGGGTCCATCCAGACTGTAGGGGAGTCTGGTGCCTATATTAGGCTTATTTTATTATTTGTTTTATGTCAAATGACGTCTCACTATTATTTCTCACCTGTATTTCTCAATATGTCAGCTATGCTGGCCTTTTTGTAAATTATTAAATAAATGTCTGATCAATACACACAATTCTGAACATTTTGTCATTTATAATGCTAATGCAGAGGCACCAATAAATTGTCAAATACAGTTAATGTATGCTGTTTTCATGTACATTCCCTTATGTGTAAGGTTCTAAGGTGACTCAGGTTAGACTAATTATTGTGAAGAAGTGTATCAGCGAATTGTATTCTGCAATTAGTTACAAAACAATAGATATGCAGTTGTGTATTGCTGCTGTTTGTCTGATATCCAATAGTCCATGAACAGCTCTGTTGACCATGAGAGCATTTTGCAGAGAAATGGGTTGAGGCATACTATTTAGGCTCGGAATGACATGTGGCCCATTGTTAACTGGTCATCAATGACATGTGGCCCATTATTTACCTTGTTTCCTGGCAACAACCACAAGGGTGTTTCAAAGAGCTGTCAGTCAAGGCAAGCTCATGAATATAAGCTCCCCACCCGCTCAAAAATATTATGGGTGATGTTTTGGTCATTCATTGGCTACTTTTACTTGGGAAATAGGATGACTCTGCGGGACCTTTAAGAGGAAATTGTAGGTGAACTTTGAACATTATAGGGGTTCCCGAGGGTGCAGCGGTCTAAGGCACTGCATATCCGTGCAAGAGGCGTCACTACAGACACCCTGCTTCAATTCCAGGCTGTATCACAATCGGCTGTGATTGGGAGTCCCATAGGGCGGCGCACAATTGGCTGGGGTAGGCCGTCAATGTAAATAAGAATTTGTTCTTAACTGACTTGCCTAGTTAAATAAAGGTTAAAATTAAAAGCCTGTTTTATTATAATTATCAACACAGAAGGAGAGACAATAAAGTTGGCTCTTTTCCCAGGAGGTTTTAATTACCATATGTTCAAATGCACTAAATGTCAACACGTCGTATCCTACTTTTAATCACACGCAGTCAATACACATCGAGAGGATATCCAGGTTACCCTGAGATACAAGAGAGAGAGGAACAACGTGTGATGTTTGGCGGCCCTGTAATAGAGCATCTAAATGGAGCTTGCTGGCACGAAGTGAAAATATACAGGTCACTGCTGCACTAGGGCCAAACTGTCTAGTGATTGCAAGGGGAGCTTTAAATACTATACCAATGGACAGTTTCACTGTCTTTATGAGAGGTTTATAGCTCTAGTTTGCAGTTGTCCACTAATAGCACATCCTGCTGCTTTATTTTCAGGGTGGGCGTGGGCTGATGATGTCGTACTGTCTGTGGTGTAATTATTGTACGGGAGGCTTCAATGAGACAGCAGCTGGAGCAGCATCACATCGAGAAGGGAAACTGTGGGAAACTGTGTGGGTTTTGACACGCTTGCTATTTCGGTACAGTTTCATACGCTTCCTAACAGAAAAAAAGGAGAGTGAAGTGAGTGACACAGCCCAGTAGTGGAGTTTTGTGTTACCGTGTTCTATGGAGCACCACTGCATCAATTCAAAATGAGGAGAAGTTTAGCCCAAAGCACCGACTTACCATTTTTAGAGCCATGGTAGGCCATCCAGGCTATACATGAAGTGTTGTAAAAGTCTGGAGACAGCCTAGGTTGATTGAGGCACTGTTCATGTAACAAGACACATCCACACATCACCTGGGTACTAAACAGGGAGCAAGCTCACCTTTCTCCCCTAATCTCTAATTCAGTTCCTATTCGCTACTGAGCAGCAGCAGCAGAGGTAGAAGTGGCTGCCTCTGAAGCAGCATCTCTGCGTCCAGTAGAGGTCTCTTAGGTAAAGCACTGGCAGATAGAATGAGGCTAATGCCGGGCTGGAGCTGCACTGCACTATAGCTGACTAGAATACTAATGTCCACATCAATACAGTAGTCCCCCCAGACAGACAGCCACAGAGAGTAGTGACTCCCCTCAGCTCTTCTCATGAAAAATTATATGAAAAATGCCATGCTTAGTGTGACAGCCCCAGCCCCCGACAGAACACTGCTGTGACCACAGTGGCACTACTGAGTTATTAATACCACTCAGTGTCAGACAGGAACTGTATACATTTGGTGGAATCCATGTGGGCCTGGTGCTAAGCGGGCTTGGTAGTGCATGGGAGGGAAGTAGCCATGCCAGTCCTTTCACTTATAGAAAAGCAGCTAAAGTAGAGTGTGGTGGCAGTGTGTGAATGCACATAGCCTAAGACCTTACATAGCCTAAGACCTTATTCTGTTCAGACGAGACAACCCAGGCTGTAGGCAAGATTTCAAATATCAAACCTGTCAAGATGACATTTGGACTAACATACAAACATGACTCAGAGATGTACTGATACACATAGCTATTGCAGATATACTTAAGGTACTTAAATCTGTACCAAATTATGCAGTAACTAAGTTGTAATAATAGATTAATAACATTTAGTTTAGTAACTACTATAAAAAAGACTCCTTGGTCTTACATTAAGTATTTGTTTGATGTAACACAATGCTCTATCCTTCATGACTTGAGCACCTTGTGTTGTTGTGGTTTAGCTGGGCCTGCCCTGCCCGTAAGGTTCTATGACTGCAACCATAACAATCATGAAGCATTTCTAGTAATTCCATCATTCCCATGGTGACTGCAATACTGCAGGCACACAGAGCAGGAGAGAAAATAGAGGTGTTGGAGAGGTGTGGCTTGTCGACTCAACAAGTAGCCTAATACATCTACTATATGTAACATTGTGAAACAGTGACCAAAATAAACTGAGCAATGCAGAATGTCTGTGAGAGAACTGACAGTTGACTAGAAATCACTAGAACAAAATAGTATTTTTCCTTCCCCAGAAGAAATTTGTCTTTGAGATCTAGGCTCTACATGTCTCTCCTATGCATGCCACCCTGTAGCAAAACAATTTCCCCAAAATTATGTGATTCCCAAGAATGAGGGGTGTCATGTCAGCAAATGGATCAGTTATCAATCAGTTATGCAACAACAAAAAGCAGGCCTTCAAATTTTGAGGTGTGAATGCTGACATTAATGTTTCCATTAATTCATCGCAATTCTAAACCCAGTGATGGATATAATCAGGACTTCATTTGGAGGCGGAACGTTAAGAGCCATCAAATTACAAGGTGCGCTTGATGGAGATGATACCTGATTTGAACAAATAATGTTCCAAATGAGTGCATAAACTATACAAACGCCTGCATGTTATTTTGTTGTTTTTATTTGTATTTTTTCTCCTTTAAAAAATAATGGATATTTTTATACACAATGCATTTACTATGTATATCTTAATACATTAGGGTATTGTTCTTTTGCACAGCAAAGATATGACATGTATGTTTCTGATAACATATACGAGAAAACGATATTATACACATAATAAACGTAATACTCGACTGAATTTCACAACAGTGCAAAAACATAATTGTAGAAAAAAGGAGAGTGAGTGACTTCTAATTTAACCCATTGCGAAAAAAAGGAAACGTGCTTTCAAAATGGAATGTTAGGCTACACATTTCTGGACAATGTTGTGCAAGAAAAAATGAATTTCCACGCGGGAAATGGGTTGGGTAAACAAGTTCTAATACAAAGCATCTTTTAAAGTGGGAATCCGCGGTGCATCACTCTCCTCCTGGGACGCACGGTGACTTCGGGGTTCAGTCTCAGCATGCAGTCCTGCCCCTTTTCTGTAGGCTATCAATGTTCGCCAAAATATCATTAAATAACTATAACATAGGCTACCCCTCTAGATCCTTTCAAGTCGGCGAGGGGGTACAATACTACAGGCATAGGCTACACTCACAGCCGACAGCAGAAAATAAACAGAAAAGGAAATTGTTCTTATCCCCGTGGAGGGAATTTTGGCTCCAGGAAAACGTAGACTTCATGATATTTCCTGCATCTTCCCCTCCTCTAATCCGTTTGAGACAGAAATTGGCTCCTGGTTGCTTTCTATTGACGACTCGCTGCCCGTGCTCTCCCCAGAGAGGAGTCGTGTAACCCTAAGGTCAGCTTTTAGTGTTTGTACGTCGTTTCCTATGCTCATCTCTCCAAGGTCACTGATGATCTGGGACAGCTCAGGTTTACCATTGCCCACACAATCGTCATCCGTGTCTAAAATGTCCTCACACTCAAAGTGCATCGCTTTCTCCTCTTCCTCCTCTCCGAGCAAGTCCTCTGTGATAGAGCCTAATTTGGGCGCGCTCCTGCTGCGCTCCACCGGCGGTTTGTAATAACACTGTCCATTTAGAAGCTTCCTGAGGGGCACAAGGGGTATGGTTTGTTCCCCTATCAGCTGCTGTTGCTGGTGCCTTGCATCGTCCCTCCTTTTAAGTCTTTTAAATTCAGAAAGCGCTGTCGCCGAGGTCTGGTACAAAAGCAGTGCCATGGCCTTTGCCTTCTCCGGCTTGGACACCAGCACCGCATGGCACCGCAGCATCACTGCCTTGTGCTTCATCTCATGTCTGTATATCCAAGCGAAAATTTTGGGTAGCCTTGGGTCCGCAACGCAATAGGTTATCCGGTGCAATAAATACAAATGTCCCGGTCTCCTCGCTTTGTCGTCCACATGCACCATTCGGATGCCCTGCGAGCTGATGGTCAGTTTCATCTTCGTGCCATTTTTGCCCATTTCACTCTTGCCCCAAATTTTGCTCACAGCCACGTCCGTACAGCCTTCGCCTTTAGACTGGATGGTGGTGGCATTACCCAGGTAGAGGACCGTGTAGGTGGGGTCCTCACTGGTAATTTTAACCTTTTTCCTTTTTGTCTTGAACATGCTTCCAACCCTGTTCAAAGCACTCTCCGGGCAAGACTTGGCAAAGGAGGTCAGGGCAGAGTAGTTCAAACTCACGGCATAACCCTTCTGCTTCGACTGTTTATCTTCCTCAATCAAGTCGAACTTATTCTTCTTCCAAGGCAGCATTATATGGTCGTGTCACGTCCACAGCAATTACGTACACTATAGCGAACGTTTTACTGCAACTAAATCGTATATATTTTACTGACTTTGATGATTTATTTGAGACTCCAATACAACAAACGTTCAAGTTATCCTGTACTTAATTTGTTTATCCTCTCAAGACTTCGCCATAACCACAAGTGCGCTCTCCCATTCTATGTTCGCTGTCTATCTGGCAGAGGTTGGGTCTGCTGAGAATTGAATGGTCTACATTGGCTATATACTGGGTTGAACCATTACAGTGTCTCTGTAGGGGAACATAGAGGGAGGGATGGATGGAACCATTATGAGAGAGACCAAAGTCAAACAGCTCTACCTTGAGGATGCAATTGGCACTCAGGGTGCTTTTGCCGAGGTTCATTTACTGAACTGAAATAAGAAGAATTTGGAAATAATAGGCTAATGTACAAACTGATATAACCGCTTATATACATCGACCTGTAAATTCCAATAATACTTCCATTGTACATATACTCACTCAGAGCAGAACTGATAGATTTTTTAAAATCATTGGCAACTTTAATAAATAAATCACTAGTTACTTCAATAATGCCACTTTAATAATTCCAATAATACTTCCATTGTACATATATATACTCACTCAGAGCAGAACTGATAGCTTTTTTTTAATCATTGGCAACTTTAATAAATAAATCACTAGTTACTTCAATAATGCCACTTTAATAATTCCAATAATACTTCCATTGTACATATATATACTCACTCAGAGCAGAACTGATAGATTTTCAAATCATTGGCAACTTTAATAAATAAATCACTAGTCACTTCAATAATGCCACTTTAATAATGTTTACATATCTCGCATTACTCATCCCATATGTATCTACTGTATTTTTATACCATCTATTGCATCTTGCCTATGCCGCTCAGTCATCGCTCATCCATATATTTATATGTATATATTCTTATTCCATCCCTTTACTTAGATTTGTGTGTATTAGGTAGTTGTTGTGGAATTGTTAGATTACTTGTTAGATATTACTGCACTGTGGAACTAGAAGCACAAGCATTTCGCTACACTCGCAATAACATCTGCTAACCATGTGTATGTGACCAACACAATTTGATTTGATTTGATATAAAGAGTCTGCATATAGTTAGTTTGAAAACAAAATGAAATACAAGATGGATAACAGTAGAACCTATAAATACCTATAGTTTCCGTATATCGCCATCTGGCGGCCAGTTGGGCTACCTAGTCTGTAACAAGCTTAAAATCCAATAACAACATTAATAATATTCATATTGTTAATAATAACAATAATAAGTAGGCTATGCATATAATTAGGCTATAGTATAATTTTCTCTTCATGAAACACCCCAAACATTAGATTATTTTTAAACAACCTGTAAAAATGGAAAATGGCTTGTTTTCGATTTCTGAATTTGAAAAACGAAAATTTGAAATCTACTTGTTTTGTCATTTATTGTGTCAAAATTGGACATGGAATAACGGAAAACAAATAAAGACAAACTGTATTACATTTTCCGACTTGAATGTTAGTCTGTGTGAGTGTGACAGAAGAAAGAAAAACGCCCCCACAGAGTACAGCCCATGTGCCGGTCGCATCAAATCCATTGTACTGAAACACTGTTTTCGCAGTGCGAGAAAACTAGCCGTTCTGTTATGCACAGCATGCAGCTGCTCAAGAAGCGTGACACTTGGCTCCCAGGAGCACCCAATGGCAATTACAAGTGTGGCCACTGTGTACATTGTGACAGTACGACCAATACTAAAGTTTTTTACCACCCGAGAACAGATAAAAAATACAAAATACAAAGCTTCATTAATTGTAGCACCACAAATGTCATACACAGTACCAGTCAAAAGTTTGGACACACCTACTCATTCCATGGTTTTTCTTTATTTGTACTATTTTCTACATTGTAGAATAATGGTGAATACATCAAAACTATGAAATAATACATATGGAATCATGTACAGTGGTTGCTCCACTAAAAGTTTTGCAATTATGCTGCAGGATTTAGGGGTAATTTGTGGTTTAGTACAGTACCCTGCGTCACTACTTCATTGCTCCAGACCAGCGCAAGGGGGAGTTAGAGCACTGATTATGCTTTTGGGTCCCAAGGCGCTACTGTGTCTCTGTAGTACTGTAGCCTACTCCCGGCCAGTCATGTTGTATAGTGCTTGAGTGGCGCAGCAGTCTAAGACACTGAATCACAGTGCAAGAAATATTGCTACAGATTCTGGTTCAATACCCATGCCGGCCTTGACTGGGAGACCCATGAGATGACTGTAGGTTTTTGGTTTCTTATTTATCAATAAATAATTCTAAATAACAAACTAGCTTTATTTACAAATTAGTAACAGTCTCACCCCATGTTCAATAATGCCCTTTTTCCTCACTCATTTTATGTTATTTGAAAATGAAATCATCTCCGAAATATTGTTAAATACTCAAATCCATGGAAATCAATGACATTCATGTTGTCTTGTATGAGAAATTGAGAAGTGATAGGAGAGTGGGCCGACAGCTGCTGTCAGTTGTAGGAAGTGATGTATGTATGAAAGTGAGGAGAAGGAGGAGGAGGGGTGGAGTTCCTAAGAGCTAGAGGTGACTCCTGACCTGTACAATGGGCAAATGTGTTGAAGGGAGACAGAGCGTGAGTAAAAATTGGAGAGAAAGGAAAGACATGGGTCGACCTGTTCTTTCCCAGCAGTAATGGTTGAGCCAAGGGCCCAGCAGGGTGGCTAGGTGGTAGGCAGTGTGGAATTGGATCATACACCCCCCCCCCCCCCCCCCCCCTCTCTCCCCAGGATACATTTAGGGAAGGTGCTTTGCTGTTGGCACACCTTCATCCAAAATGTAACTCACTCTTGTTTAACTTTTTTTTATTAAATCGGTTTAATTCAATGTTTAAATGTGCTTCAAGTGTGGTTTTTACTCAAATCTAAGGGATGTCGGCATGGGGGAGTGTGGGTTTGGGGAGGGAGATGGGATAGACGAGTTTGGTTAAAGAAACTCACTCTATCTCCCCACCTAGTCTTGATGAGTCAAAAAAGTGAATGCAATTGCTTCATTTTACCTGTGATCCTAAATAAAATAAAAATTAATATTTTATGAGTTAAAAGCTAAGACGAAATATTATGTAATGACATTTACTTTGTCTTTACACATCTACTGGCCAACTGCATTTGCCATCCACTTCAGCTAGCATTACCTGCTTTTCGTAAGTGTCAAAATGTGATACAAGCTGTATTATTATGCTTATGTACAGTGCCTTCAGAAAGTCTACCACTTGACTTACTACACAATTTGTTGTGTTGCAGCCTGAATAAAAAACATATTACCCATCTACACACAATACCCCATAATGATAAAGTTATTTAAAAAAAAAAGGTTATATAATCACCTTTGAAAGCGATTACAGCTGAGTCTTTCTGGTTAAGTCTCTAAGAGCTTTGCACACCTGGATTGTACAATATTTGCACATTATTATAAAAACAAATATTCTGGTTCTGTCAAGTTGGTTGTTGATCATTGCTAGACAGCCATTTTCAAGTCTTGCCATAGTTTTTCCAGACAGTTTAAGTCAAAACTGTAACTAGGCCACTCAGGAACATTCAATGTCGAACTGGTAAACAACTTCAGTGTATATTTGGCCTTGTGTTTTAGGTTATTGTCCTGCTGAAAGGAGAATTTGTCTCTCAGTGTCTGTTGGCAAGCAGACTGAACCAGGTTTTCCTCTAGGATTTTGCCTGTGCTTAGTTGACCTCATGGTATCTATCTTTGTAGTGACTGGGTGATTTGATACACCATCCAAAGTGTAATTAATAACTTCACCATGCTACCATGCAATTTTTTTTACCCATCTACCAATAGGTGCCCTTCTTTGTGGTTGAATCTGTGTCTGTGAATCTGTGTTTGAAATTCATTGTTTGACTGAGGGACCCTACAGATAACTGTATGTGTGGGATGCAGAGGTAGTCATTCAAAAATAATTTTAAACACTATTATTGCATACAGAGTGAGTCCATGAAACTTATTATTTGACTTGTTAAGCAAAAGTGTTCTCCTGAACTTTTTTAGGCTTGCCATAAACAAAGGGTTGAACACTTATTGACTCAAGACATTTCAGCTTTAAATGTTTAATTAATTAGTTCAAAATAAAATAAAAAAATAACATAATTCCACTTTGACATTATGTGGTATTGTGTGTAGGCCTGTGACACATCTCAATTTAATACATTTTAAATTCAGGCTGTAACACAACAACAATATTACACTGAGTAGGTGTAGGTAGGGGTAGAGCCATAGTGAGACAAACTATTCTCCAACTTGTCATGACATTCTCATTCATAATGTAATGACCTGACCTGAGTTTACGAATTTACGGTTTAATTAACCGAACTTCACACAGGCTACTGCTTGGCCGTAGCCCACGCCAAATAAATGAAGGATACCCTATAAAACAACCGTGACCTTCTCTTGTGAAGGCCAGATATAAGACTTAACTTCCAATGCTCCATCCCCCTGCCCAACCACCCTCCTCCAACCACCAGAATGCCCGGCATCAGAACATTCCAGGCATTCCTGTGATTGGCAGATAGCAGGTTGATTGGCATGGCGGACCCCACGAACACTGGGTATGGGTAAGTACAACACAACCAACTAACAGCCTAACACATAACACACAGGTGTCTGTGCGGGTCGCTACAATAATGTAATTTTATTGTGGCCATGGAACCTTTCGGCCAGCATAACCCAACAAAGTGATGTCAAACACCACACCAGAGTGTTCAATTGTTGTTGAGTTTGTTCAATTGGCATGCTTACTTAATGATAAGTACTGCATCTTAGCTAACATAAGTATTGTTATCTTCATTATCACAGACACAGTATAATTAAAGACCGTACAGTAGGAAGATAGGCAGAAACTGCTTCTAAATCACGTCTCGTGCCGATTTGCCATGTGCAGGCAGTCAAATCAAAGGCACGCCTTCGATATAAAGATTTTTTGGCAAAATATTTAAACGTGTCAGTTTGTCACTTTCACAAGGTTGGAGTAATAACATGTTCAACTAGTTAATTGGCTCGAATCTGGGTTGGGCCTTTAGATTTCGAAAAAATGTACAGCTAAGGAAGAACGTTTCACTTCTGTCATTGACATCTCTAACCTCAAACCCAGTCTTGGTCTGCTTCGTAAGTGACACGTCCTGACCTTAGTTCCTTTTTTTATGTCTCTATTTTAGGTTGGTCAGGGCGTGAGTTGGGGTGGGCATTCTATGTTTTGTTCTATGTTTGTAATTCTATGTGTTTGGCCTGGTATGGTTCCCAATCAGAGGCAGCTGTCAATCGTTGTCTCTGATTGAGAACCATACTTAGGCAGCCTGGTTTCGCCCTTGAGTTGTAGGTAGTTGTTTTCTGTCTCTGTCTCTGTACCAGACAGGACTGTTTCGTTTGTTCCGTTTTGTTATTTTTGTTCTAGTGTTCAGTGTAATTAAAAGATCATGAACACGTACCACGCTGCACCTTGGTCCTCTCATTCTTCCACCTACGACGATCGTTACAGAACTACCCACCAAAAAAGGACCAAGCAGCGTGGTAACCTGGAGCAAAGGGTTCTGGACTCCTGGACTTGGGAGGAGATTTTGGACGGTAAGGGACCCTGGGCACAGGCTGGGGAATATCACCGCCCCAGGGAAGAGCTGGTGGCAGCTAAAGGCGAGCGGAGGCGATATGAGGAGATAGCACGCCAGCGCAACAGGGACGAGAGGCAGCCCCAAAAAATTATTGGGGGGGAGTCAGGTAGGAGACCGGAGCCAACTCCCCGTGCTTACCGTGGAGAGAGAGTGACCGGGCAGGCACCGTGTTATGCGGTGAGGCGCACGGTGTCCCCAGTGCGTATGCATAGCCCGGTGCGCTACATCGCAGCTCCTCCTCGCCGGGCTAGAGTGGGAATCGAGCCAGGAGGAATGAAGCAGGCTCAGCATCTGGTCTCCAGTGCGTCTCCTCGGCCCGGGTTATATGGCACCAGCCCTACGCACGGTGTCCCCGGTTTGCCAGCACAGCCCAGTGCGGTCTGTTCCACCCCGCCGCACTTGCCGGGCTACAGGGGGTATCCAGCCAGGGCAGGTTGTGCAGGCTCGGTGCTCGAGACCTCCAGTGTGCCTCCACGGTCCGGTCCATCCGGTGCCTACTCCACGCACCAGGCCTCCTGGGGCAGCCCCACGCACCAGGCTGTCTCTCCGTCTCCTCCCTTCAGGTGCTCCCGCCTGTCCAGCGCTTCCAGAGCCTCCCTCCTGTCTGGAGCCGCCCGTCAGTCAGGAGCTGCCAGAGTCGCCCGTCAGTCGGGAGCTGCCAGAGCCGCCCGTCAGTCGGGAGCTGCCAGGGCCGCCCGTCAGCCGGGAGCTGCCAGAGCCGCCCATCACTCCGGCGCTGCCAGAGCCGCCCGTCACTCCGGCGCTGCCAGAGTCGCCCTTCACTCCGGCGCTGCCAGAGTCGCCTCTCACTCCGGCGCTGCCAGAGTCGCCCGTCACTCCGGCGCTGCCAGAGTCTCCAGAATTTTCGGGGCCAGCTGAAAGGGTCCCCAGTCCGGGGTCGGCGGTGAGGGTCGCCGCTCCAAAGGTGCCACCTAAGTGGGCCCAGACTAAGGTGGAGTGGGGTCCACGTCCCGCGCCAGAGCCGCCACCGCGGACAGATGCCCACCCAGACCCTCCCCTATGGGTTTAGGTTTTGCGGCCGGAGTCCGCACCTTTGGGGGGGGGGGGGGGGGGGGGGGGTACTGTCTCTCCTTCTTCCACCTACGACGATCGTTACAGTAAGCAGTGTTGCCAACTCCTCAGTAAGGAAAGTAGCTATTGGCTGTCCTAAAAGACGCTAAATGACGTCATCGCCTAATTTGCATAATTGGCCATGTGCATGTAATTGTGATGGACGCTGTAGGAGAGAGGAATAACGTTGTGGGAGAGACAAAAAGTTAGTAAAAAACACCCTAAATATGTTTAGAACTACAAATTAACTTTTTTCTGTCGATTCTTGTTCTTTTTTATGTCACAATTCCAACCCTCCTCCTTTATCCGGGCTTGGGACCGGCAAAAGTGACCCCAAAAGAGACACTCTGGCGGAGTTACTTATTTTATTTTTTTATTTTTTGCTTTTTAGTTTATTTTTCTTAATTTGGTTTGGTTTTTAACCTTATGGTCCACTTAGGAGCCTACAACAAGTCACAGTAAAACATTAACATTTTTAACCATAACATTTTTTACATTTTTTTGTATACAATCTACATTAACAATCTAAATGGACCAAAAAGAGACAATAGAAAAACTGTCAATGGCAATGTGAGAAAATTATGGTAACTAGTCTGGCCCTAATTCAGGTTAATTGTTTTTTTTATGTAAGCAAGTGCGGGATCAGCCAGCGGCAGCTTCCCGCATGCGGGATTCATTTGCAGTCTGGAAGCGGAGGGGTGAACATCTCCTGCTCTGACTGCAGCTGGGAGGGACTGCTGCGTGAGGACTGGGCCGCCTGTAAGTGCTTTGAGACGGGGTAGAGCCCACGGCAGCACTCGCTGCTCGTTGAGAAGATTAAGAACGATACGTGCTTTCACGTCAGAGTCTCCAAAAGTCTCCAATAACACCAGAAAAAGTCACTAGATTTGTCGCTAGTCGCTTTTTTGAAAATGTGTCACTAGAGGGGTCTGAATACTCGCTAAATATAGCGGCTAAGTTGGCAACACTGTGTAAGCCTTCCCAAAAGTCTTGCGATGTTGCGCCTCTGGGTTTAGAAACTCTTTGGTAAAATGACCACTAAGCTCTGGTCTAAACACACACCTAAGTATTATGAATATTCTATGAGGAGGCGTGTACTTCCGCGTATGAACAAAACGAAGAGCGAAAATCAAAAATGTTTATAACTTTTGTTGTTATTGTTTTCCGTTATTCCATGTCCAATTTTGACAAAATAAATGACAAAACAAGTCAATTTCCGATTTTCACCATATTTTTAATCAAATAACCAATGAAGGGACGATTATCTTGTGTTGCGCATACATTGCAGAAATAAATATAATTAGAAATATATTAAGTATTTAGAAATGTGTACAATTGAGAATCGACATTTAGATGATAGCACCTGTCACAAAAAGTTTATATTTTAGAACGTGTCCTTGGCGGAAATGTTATTTGGCGGAGTGTGTTTCCTTCAATGCGTATTTGAGTGTTGTACACATCTTTTGGAATGTACCACAACCAAAGTCAATGCACAAATCATTACAGTAATTCATAATAAAATGACACTTTAAGCAACAAACAAACATACTGAATCTGGTTCAGTTACTACCAGCGATTTATACACTTGAGATCAATCTCGATAGCTGAATAATTACTAATAATATTAACTATGTTGGTATGTTCCGTTCCACTTCCTCCTCATGGGACAACAATTCACTTCACATGGGGTCCTGTTTGCTGGGCTGTACTCGATATACCAATGTAATCTAATGAGACTGACAAAAAGTAATTTGTGGTAACAAGTAAGACTAAACCTAAAATGGGTAAGAAGAAGTCTGCCATGGGGCTCGGGAGATCGTTGATAAAGGAGAGACTCAACGCAGGCCGATGCAACAAGAGGGGCGATACTTGGGTAACGTTAATTAACGCTACGTTATTTAACTATAGTTATGTATTTATATAGCTAGACCTACCTCCAAGGGTCCTAGCCTGTTCTAACTTCTAGCTAGCTAGTTAGCAGAGTAAAGTAAAACATTTGGGATAACCAGGATTTGGTGAATACTGCTCCCCTGAAAATAAAGTAACAAATATTGTTTTAATGGTCGTCTGTCTTGTTAGCTAGCTACCTTGCTGATGATTTAACGTGATATCACATTGCCAGCTCCACACCAGTGAACTGAACGATGGCTACGATTGGGGTCGTCTCAACCTGCAGTCAGTGACTGAGCAGAGTTCTATGGATGACTTCCTTGCAACTGCAGAAATGGCAGGGACTGAGTTTGTTGCAGGTAAATACTCCATTGCATTGACCTGACAAGTGATCTTTTAAACTGTCCTCTACCAGGGGTGTATTAATTTTGCCAATTCTTTTGCAAAACGTTTCTTAAACGGACGCTAAAGTAACCTACTACTATAATGTGTCCCCAGTGGTGTATTCATTCATTGGATTCTGTTGCAAAACGTTTGCAACGGAAAACCGTTTACTCTTAACGGAAAACATTTTGCAACGAAAACGAGTTTATTGGACAAATTCAGGTAGGTCCTTCCCTGTTTCATTCCGTTTACTTCTGTTTGGTTCTTAGAGTTTTTGTAACAGACCAAATGTTTTGCAATGGAATCCGACTAATGAATACACCCCAGTACCTGCCTCTTTGTACTGGATTGCTAGGATGCAATTGATGGATGAAATGTTTCCCCAGAAAAGCTCAACATCAAGTTTGTGCCAGCTGAAGCTTAGGCAGGATTACTGACAGCCGAGGAGATGGCAAAGTTGAAAAAGCTGCACGAAGAGAACAAACAACTCCTTAGAATTCCACGAAGGTGCAGTAAGGGTCCTTGCTATCGGGGATCCTTGGAAGTCCCAATTCCGACGTTATCCTATTGAAGTTGACATTTTAAATGATTAGGGTTAAGATTAGGGTTTAGGGTAGGGACGTCCCAAAGATTCCGGATAGCGCTACCGTGCAGTAGGCACAGTGATATTGCTTCCAAATGTTATTTAATGTCCTCTTTCTAGTTGTCTTAGTAGTAGGGATTGTGCTGATTGCCTCTGATGTTCCATTACTGTCTCTTCTTTGTCTTGTCATGTTACAGGCCTCACTGGGATGGGAGCACCAGTCCAGAGGTCCTCCAGCAGACCGAAAGAGACAGCTTCTTGGAGTGGAGACGAGAACTGGCACTGTATGAAACCCACTACAATCACAACACTTACCCCCCCATCAATTGAATAGGATCTCATTGTTTTGTGTTTATAGATTGTGTGCCTTTAGTAACATGGTTTTCTTTCAGCAGTGCCCTAAAGTTGATCTATTTTGTTTCATAGACTTGAAGAGGAGCAGAAAATGATTCTCACCCCTTTTGAAAGGAATTTGGATTTCTGGAGACAGCTCTGGCGAGTGATTGAGAGGAGGTAGGAATTAGAGCTGCTGTGTCTCATGACTAATTGTGTCCTGTTTCAGCCTTTCAGTGCCTTGTATGATGATGGAAATGTGAATTTTCCTACGCAGTGACATCATTGTTCAGATCGTTGATGCCAGAAACCCGTTGCTGTTTCGTTGCCCTGACCTGGTAAGTACAATGCCGAAGGGCGCAGCCAAACTAGCCCATTGATTTAATCCACCGTTCTAATTAGTGTCCGTTCTCTACGGATCAGTCTGGCCAAAAGGCTGTCATCAAATCATTTAGGCAAATTTTTCTTGGGTTGGGGATGGCATTACCAGGTGAGGGAATCCGCCAAACCAAACTGATAGGTGGGGAAACACTGTGGCATTTCACCCATTGACCTTCAAGGTTCCTGTAGGAGTGCTATGTCAAGGAAGTGTCCCAGGACAAGGTGAACTTGCTGCTGGTGAACAAGGCTGACCTGCTTACCCGGGAGCAGCGGAGGATCTGGGCCAGATATTTCCAGAGAGAGGGCCTCCATGCTGTTTTCTGGTCTGCACTGGTGGAGAATGAGAGGCTGGAGGCAGAGGAGAAGGTGAGGAGTCATTCACATTTTAATTGGAAGGGCTGGTCTTAGATGGCCTGGTTAAAGCAGACTGAATGCTATGCTCACCATTGTTTCACTTAGGTCTGGTATATTTTTTTGACTGATGAAAGATGAGTTGTTAGGCTTCTCCTCTTCAGACCTCAGTGATACCTTCCCTTGTTCATTCTCCAAAGGGAATGGAAGTGGAGGAGCAGGAAGATGAACAGAGCGACACAGAAAATGAAGATGAGGGAATGACAGACAATGTGAGTCAAAGACAGGAGGTAGAGGATAACAAGGAGAAGGATGAGGAAGAGAGTGAGGAGGAAGATGAGGAGAGTGATATGGATGAGGAGCAGCAGAGAGGGGAGCAGTTTGAAGACTGTGTAGCAGAGGGAGACTGGCAGACCTGCTCAGAGGGTGAGGAAGCAGACGACGAAGAGAGTATAGACGGCTCCACCCACAACTCCTCCTCCTTCCACAACTCCAGTGGCCTGCTGACCAAAGACGAGCTGCTGGCCATATTTAAGGCTGCTCACGATGGGCCAACGTTGAAAGAGGGCGAGCTCACAGTGGGGCTGGTGAGTACAGAGACTGTCACGAGAATTTTCAATCCCAATGATAATAACTAACAATCAATAGCTCTGACCAATCCCAGAGGTTTGTAAGACCATGGGTATAATAATAATTAGTCAAAGACTCAGCTTATGCAAAAGGTTAGTACAGTTTATTCAGAGAACGTTCTAAAGCCAAGAATACAAAGACATCCATTTTATAGCTGCTCACATACTTCTACACAAACAGTAGATATCCTACGCACATACATACACACACACACACACACAACAGTAGGTATCCCACGCACATACTGTCCCACTACCCAGCCGACAAAGATTAGGGGTGGCTGTGGGAATCATTCCCCGTCCTCCCTCAAGATAGGGAGATCCTGGGAAGTACTCTGTGGACCCCAGCCAAGGTCGGTGCCGAATTCTGCTCAGACAGTCTGTTTTAAGACACTATAAAGACATAAACATTAGCTATATTGTTTTACCCTAATTCTGACTAGAACTACACATTTATTGATTATAATTTTATACATTCTAATCAATTCCATACAATTATATGGTTTCAGGGTGGAATATTCTAATTCGATTAACAGATACACACACACACACACTGGATATCAGTCGGCTTAAATACTAGGTCATGTTTAAGCAATAAGGCACAAGGGGGTGTAGTATATGGCCAATATACCACGGCTAAGAGCTGTTCTTATGCACAACGCAACGTGGAGTGCATGGATACAGCCCTTACCAAAGGTGCCTTATTGCTATTATAAACTGGTTGCCAACGTAATTAGAACATTAATAAATGTTTTGTCATACCTGTGGTATACTGTCTGATATACCACAGTTTTCAGCCAATCAGCATTTGGTGCTTGAACCACCCAGTTTATAATACACTTTATATTACTATAGGAAGTCATTTACGAAGTAGGAGAACAGGTCTTGTGTTTGGAGTGATCTCAATTCTCCTATCTGCTCTCTAAACAGGTGGGGTATCCCAATGTGGGAAAAAGTTCCACCATCAACACTATTCTGAGAAATAAGAAGGTGTCCGTCTCAGTCACGCCTGGGCACACCAAGCACTTTCAGGTAAAGCACTGCTCTCTGATGTAGCCTACTTGACCTCTAAAACTGTGTGCCTTAGTTACAATAACTTTTTCTTGTAGAGTCAAATAAAGAATTCAAGTGTGTGTGTGTGTTCCAGACGCTGTACGTGGAGCCAGGTCTGTGTCTGTGTGACTGCCCCGGCCTGGTCATGCCCTCCTTTGTGGCCACTAAAGCTGAGATGATCTGCTGTGGGATCCTGCCCATCGACCAGATAAGAGACCACGTACCTGCCATCTCCCTCATATCCTTAACTTACCAACCCTACAAACTGATTTTGTTAACTTATGGGTGTAGAAGTCATATTTATTGTCCCTATCAGTAGATACTGGAGTTTTTTTTCTTTCTTCTAAAATCCATTTTAATTCATTTTTTCAGTAGAACAAAAGTGGAGCTGCATACTATTATCATTTCACATTACAAACATACAGCTAAATTTAGAGACCTAATCGTTTCACTTGGGTAAAGGATTTTTCAGATGTTTGATTGGGTGTTTATTATGGTTAAGGCCTTAACAGACTGCTCACGTGTGTCAGACTATTCCTCGGGATGTGCTAGAGGGCACCTATGGCATAAACATCATCCGCCCGCAAGAGGACGAGGACCCCGACCGCATACCCAACTATGAGGAGCTACTGATGGCCTACGGATGTGAGACCATAAACCCTGTCCTTATATAGTACAGTGTATAGTACAATACACAGCACAACATAATCCATATGATAGTGATGGAGTCGGAGCAAGCTGTTGACACTGTCCTGTTCTCTGTCAGACATGAGGGGCTTCATGACAACACACGGACAGCCTGACCAGTCGAGATCAGCCCGCTATGTCCTCAAGGACTATGTTGTTGTAAGTTAACCCTCCTTCCTCCACCATCCTCTTGATGTAAAGGTATGGTTTATTAGGCAGTAGTCTAAACATTGTTTTGTCTGTATACCTACACTGAAAAAATATATAATTTCAACAAAAACATTTGCACAAATTTGTTTACATCCCTGTTAGTGAGCATTGTATCCATTGTAAAGAATCCATCCACCTGACAGGTACAACATATCAAGAAGCTGATTAAACAGCATGATCATTACACAGGTGTACCATGTGCTGGGGACAATAAAAGGCCACTCTAAAATGTGCAGTTTTACAATGCCACAGATGTCAAGTTTTGAGGGAGTGTGCAATTTGCATGCTGACTGAAGGAATGTCCACCAGAGTTGTTGCCAGAGAATAGAAAGTTCACTTCTCTGCCAGATAATAGAAAGTTCACTTCTCTACCATAAGCTGCCTCCAATGTCATTTTAGAGAATTTGGCGGTACGTCCACCTCACAACCGCAGGCCACATGTAACCATGCCAGCCCAGGATCTTCACATCCAGCTTCTTCACAT
The DNA here is from genome assembly GCF_045791955.1 of Oncorhynchus clarkii lewisi. Classification (NCBI taxonomy): domain Eukaryota; kingdom Metazoa; phylum Chordata; class Actinopteri; order Salmoniformes; family Salmonidae; genus Oncorhynchus; species Oncorhynchus clarkii. The sequence continues at coordinate 17,037,317 of NC_092147.1, read as the reverse complement.
TTGGGATTGTCTGGGGTGGGGGCTGACTCCCAAGTGGATGGGCCGATGCCCACCCCTGGCTGCACCCCTGCCCAGTAATGTGAAATCTGTAGATTAGTGCCTAATACATTTATTTAAATTTACTGATTTGCTTATATGAACTGAAACTCAGCAAAGTCTTTGAAATTGTTGCATGTTGCGTTTTATATTTTTGCTCAGGAGAAATTCAGTAATAGTAATGGCAGACGAAGCACCACTAAAAGGTTCTTTCTGACCGTCCCCAGGGGAAACTGCTTTACTGCCATCCTCCTCCCCACATCAGTGCAGCAGACTTCCAGCCCCAGCACAGCAAGTTCCAGTCTGGAGATGCAGACGGTAAAGGCTCCAAGACGGGCCACAAACAGAGCAAAGTCAAGAGACATGAGAATCTGGTGGACAAGAACTTCTTCCATCAGGTACAATAGAAGGTAACTCCACAGAAATTACATTAAAATGACACTGGCAGAGATTGATGCCAGTCTAGGCACATTACCTCACAGCCATTGGTTGTAATGAAATGAAAGGGAGGTCAGTACAGGTGCATCAAAGCAGGGACCGAGACACTGAAAAACAGCTTCTATCTCAAGGCCATCAGACTGTTAAACAGCCACCACTAACATTGAGTGGCTGCTGCCAACACACGGACTCAACTCCAGCCACTTTAATAATGGGAATTGATGGAAATTGATGTAAAATATATCACTAGCCACTTTAAACAATGCTACTTAATATAATGTTTACATACCCTACATTACTCATCTCATATGTATATGTACAGTGGGGCAAAAAAGCATTTAGTCAGCCACCAATTGTGCAAGTTCTCCCACTTAAAAGATGAGAGAGGCCTGTAATTTTCATCATAGGTACACTTCAACTATGACAGACAAAATGAGAAGAAAAAAAATCCAGAAAATCACATTGTAGGATTTTTTTATGAATTTATTTGCAAATTATGGTGGAAAATAAGTATTTGGTCACCTACAAACAAGCAAGATTTCTGGCTCTCACAGACCTGTAACTTCTTCTTTAAGAGGCTCCTCTGTCCTCCACTCGTTACCTTTATTAATGGCACCTGTTTGAACTTGTTATCAATATAAAAGACACCTGTCCACAACCTCACAGTCACACTCCAAACTCCACTATGGCCTAGACCAAAGAGCTGTTTTACCGCTACACCATCTACTGCATCTTGCCTATGCCGTTCTGTACCATCACTCATTCATATATCTTTATGTACATATTCTTTATCCCTTTACACTTGTGTATAAGGTAGTAGTTTTGGAATTGTTAGGTTAGATCACTCGTTGGTTATTACTGCATTGTTGGAACTAGAAGCACAAGCATTTCGCTACACTCGCATTAACATCTGCTAACCATGTGGTATGTGACAAATACATTTGAATTGAATCACTATACTAACCACATTGTTGTGCATTTCGTTTCCAGGAGAATGTTCGAGCACTCACCAAGGGGGTCCAGTCTTACATGGGCTACAAGCTAGGCAGCATAGGCCAGCGTGAACAGATAGGGCAACCTGGCACGGAACAGCCTGTGGTCGAACCCTGGAAGAAGCATGGCAATAGAAACAAGAAAGAGAAAGTACGCCAACTCACCAAGCACCTGGATGCCTGAAGAATATCTATAAACTGTTAGAAGTCGCTGATAGTCTAGAGTGGAATGGAGTGTTAACCCACAAAGGACTTTTCAATGCAATCCACAGGTATTGGTGCTTTGTTGTACATAGATACTGGTCAACAACAGTAACCTCCATTGCATTTTGCAATATGGAGAACCAGGGATAGGTTGCCTTTTGATATAAAAACATTCTGAATATTGTGAATTATCATGCATTGCAGTGACGATACATTCCAGCATTTGATTATGATTGAGTTGTGCAACAAATCTCACAGAAGTTATGAGTGTAGCAACAAGAGCAGAGTAGGGGGTCAACTAAATTCCAGGATTTTCAGAAATTGAATGGAATTGAGCCTTACTCTGAACCAGAGAAGTAATCGCTAAGGAGATCAATCAAGATTTATTTGGTTATATGGCCTGTGGGTAAATACGCATTTAAATATGGAGGAATTGCATGTCTAGTGATTTACTTGGACTGAAATAACTGCCGGTACTCATTTCGTGTGCCGGTAATGTTTATATTTAAGTGTTGCCCGAAGATTACGATCGTACCATTACGATTGTTTACACTGAGCTGCACTGGGGTCGGAATGCAATCGTGGTTACATTAACGCTTCGAACACACCAATTGTGTCATGGCATCACTGCTGCATAATATTTTGCGCACCAAGGCAACTATACTGATGCAGGTCTCTTTTGCAGATGGTCGCATGCGGTTGGACACATGGAGGAGAGAATCATTTTCGCAGTATCCTCAAAACTGTGTTTTTTACATAACTGCTGACAGCTACAGGGACATAAACACAAAAAAATGCTGCTTAGAGACAAGTGTCCACGATAGTAGGATTGCCGGGTCAGTTTAGTAGTGAGCTTGTGCTAGATGTGGCCAGTAAATTATACTGTTGTGTGTGTGTGTGTGTGTGTGAAATAAATAGTCAAATAAATTATGCTAGTTACTACCCCTGATAGCTACCAAATAATCATGTTTGAAAGAGTGTGAGTGTGTATGTCAGATAAATAGAAATGATAGATACTACTGTACCCTGATAATTTGGTCAGATAACCAACCGTGTGTGTGTGTCTATGTGTAGAGTAGGTGACATGTCCATGATAGCTATCTAATGACTATAGTTTTGCTAGGTAATGGTTTGGCTTATCATGTTCATGTCTATGTAGAAGAAGACTGTAGGAGGAAGTGGAGAGGACTCAGGGACAGGTATCAGAGAGAGATGAGGGCAGAGAAAGAGAAGAAGTCTGGGTCAGCAGCTTCAGGCCAGCAGCCTTGGCGCTTCTGCCACATTCTTTCTTTTCTGGATCCATTTATTGTGCCTAGAGCAACAAGTGGCAATTTTACAGCCAAGACCCTCTACTATGTCATCCACAAGTGTTGTCGCCACCGGTGCATCAAGACCCTCAACGTCACCTACAAGTGCGACCACCGCCTCCTCCGGTGCAGCGAGACCCTCTACAACGTCTACATCATCCACAAGTATGACCACTACCGGTGCAGCCATGGAAGATGATGAAATGGAGGAAGCACCTCTGGATCTTGGACCACCTGAGAATATTATGAACCTCACGAAAGTGACCACTGAGGACCTCGTTGAACAGGATGTGGCCGTGGAGAGAAACAGAGAGAGAAACGAAGAGAAACGTCACACCAGGCGTCATCGGAGGTACCAGCCCCCAGATCCACTCAACTAATTTCAGCAGAGGCTCCTCCAAGCCGTCGAGAGGGATGCAGCACAACCTGATTCTCACAGAAAGGATGACGAGACCCTCTTTACCATGAGCCTGGTGCCAACACTGAAGAGGCTGCCTCAGCAAAGAAAAGCAGAAGTCAAGGATAAAATGTATCAGCTGCTTTTCGAAGCCGAGTTCAATGGTACGTCTTTTTTTTCCTCCACAATGTTGCGACAGTGAAGTAAAGTAGGTCATTTTTACAGTATAGTTATGTAGGCTAATTGGTATTTCAGATCAAAGTATTAATATGAGGCAAATGTATAGCTGTTGTTTCTGGGTTACAAAATATCCTAAAACAACAGTTTGCTGTCTAAACACACACACACACACACACCTCTTTCAATAGTTACATTAAAAAAAAAAAAAAAATAACATTTTTACAACACACATACCTGTCACATTCTTTCCTGTACTTGAATACTTATTAAATTATGTTTTCATAGTTGTTTCAGTTTATTAATATCTCATTTAGACTTAATCTGCTTATTTCTTCCCTTGCAGATCTAAGACGAGATGAAAGTAAAAACACATTCTCTTTCTAATGAGTTTTTTTTCCACCTGTATTTTGTCAGGCCAGTGAACATGGTGGTAAACTGTACTATTTGTATGGACCCTAGGTTATCCTTTCCCTTTGTTATCATACTAACTGTATGTTGTATAACCTTAATTAGTGCTCCCGCTCACCTGATGTACCATGCCAGGTGTGTATAATACTGCCGTTAATGGGAAGGGGTTAAGGTGTGGTCTTTACTCCCAAATTCCAAATGAAGAGAGACAATGTTACATAAAGTAATCTGGGGAAAAAATGCAATTTTATGGACAACGGTGGATGGTTCTTAAAATAACCTTTGTGTTAGGGGGCTCTTAAAAGAGCAGTTTCACTCCACGGCATACTGCCATGGGACTTCACCTGCTGACGATGAGAAGTAGGTGGTCAGCTGCTCCATCACCTGGAGTGCCTGTCTGGGGGCGTTGTTGGCACCTGCCCTGGTGACATCAGGTAGGTGACCATTTGGCGTGCCCATCTCCATCCGGAGTGGCTCCTGGAATGACCTCCGCAGGTAGTTGTAGAGAACACATGTGGCCTTCACGCAGGCATCGACATTTGAGGGGCTGAGACCAAGCACTCTCCAATACATTCTCCACCGGGCTACCAGAATCCCAAAGGCGCATTAAACAACTAACCTTGCCCTGGACAGTCGTTTGTTAAAGATCCTTACAGGCTTTGTCAATGGCAGCTGGCGTCTAGCGTAGGGCCTCATGAGGTTGGGTCTCAAAGGGATGGCCTCGTCGCCGACAAAGACGTGGGGAACAGGTCCCAGGTCTTAAGCCCCAGGGAGTGATGCAGGTAGTGGAATATCCAGGGTGCCATCCTGAAGTGCCTGACCGAAGGCAGAGTCGCGGAGGGTCCCGCCATCACTTCCCTTGCCGTAAGCACCAACATCGACACACAGAAATAGTAGATGACATCTACTACAGCCAAGAGTACAACTGAATATGTACCCTTGTATTGCGAACCTGAGCACGGTGGAGCCTGGATTACTACATGTTTCCCGTCAATGGAGCCAAGACAGTTGGGGAAATTCCACCTCTCCAGGAACTCAGCAGCAATGGCCCTCCAGTCTTCCTCCTTGGGGACAGGTGTAACCGATGTGAAATGGCTAGCTAGTTAGCGGTGGTGACCTGAAGTAGTTGTTCCACTTGCTCTGCAAGGGCCGCAGCTTTTGTGGAGCGATGGGCAACGATGCTTCGTGGGTGACTGTTGTTGATGTGTGCAGAGGGTCCCTGGTTCAAGCCCAGGTAGAGACGAGGAGAGGGACGGAAGCAATACTGTTACATTGATGCTGTTGACCTGGATCACTGGTTGCTGTGGAAAAGGAGGAGGTCAAAAGGGGGGCGAGTGTAACCGATGTGAAATGGCTAGCTAGTTAGCGGTGGTGCGCGCTAATAACGTTTCAATCGGGTGACGTCACTCGCTCTGAGACCTGAAGTAGTTGTTGCCCTTGCTCTGCAAGGGCCATGGCTTTTGTGGAGTGATGGGTAACGATGCTTTGAGGGTGGCTGTTGTCGATGTGTGCAGAGGGTCCCTGGTTCGAGCCCAGGTAGAGGCTAGGAGAGGGATGGAAGCTATACTGTTACACAGGCATGTATTCACCAACCAGACAGTCCCAAATGGTTTGTGCCACAGAGGAGACAATGCCTGCCACCGTGGACTGTCCAACTCGGAAGCTGAATCCAATGGTCCTGTAGGAGTCCCCTGTCGCCAAGAATCTAAAATATAAATCCAAATAATTATCAATATTGTGTGTCACTTGAATTCCACCCGCTCCACTCATATCATACCTCATTATGGTTTATTAAGCTCTACTAATTATATTGTAATACTCCTCAACCAATGCCTTGAAACAGTACAATTCAGTCTGACTATATCAATAAACTGTAGCCCAGACCAGCTCTACTCTTAGAAAGAATGGTACTATCTCCCTAAAAGGGTTCTCTGGCTGTCCCCATAGGAGAACCCGTTCTGGTTCCAGGTAGAACCCTATTGAACCCTATAGCAGTCAGACGTCTTTTGTCCTCGTCTTGTCGTGTCCCGTCCCGTGTGTGTGTGTGTGTGTGTGTGTGTATATATATTTACAACTTTCTTCGCATACCTTTTTATATATATTTTTTAATTTTCCATAAACTCATCTTCAAAACACTCTCCTGCAACCCGCCTCACCAATTTATATTTAAAAATATATATATATATATTATTTACCTCAAATCTGTAATGCTCCATAGAAGCTAGACAGAAGCTAATCAGAAGCTAGTTAGCTTCTTTACTGGCTAATCGTTAGTATTCAGCTAACCACGGTTTGTGGTCATCAGCTATCCTTTAGCTCGAAAATCTATCGCCAGTTTTGCTCGGACCAGAACATACCGGACCTATTTTTCTCTCCATGTCCCCGGATTTCTACCGCTAACTCTGGACATTTATACCTGGATCTCGCAGCTAGCGATGTTGCCATCCCTATTACTAGCCTGTTCAACCTCTCTTTCGTGTCGTCTGAGATTCCCAAAGATTGGAAAGCAGCTGCGGTCATCCCCCTCTTCAAAGGGGTGGACACTCTTGACCCAAACTGCTACAGACCTATCCTACCCTGCCATTCTAAGGTCTTCGAAAGCCAAGTCAACAAACGGATTACCAACCATTTCGAATCTCACCATACCTTCTCTGCAATGCAATCTGGTTTCAGAGCTGGTCATGGGTGCACCTCAGCCACGCTCAAGGTCCTAAACGATATCTTAACCGCCATCGATAAGAAACATTACTGTGCAGCCGTATTCATTGATCTGGCCAAGGCTTTCGACTGTCAATCACCACATCCTCATCGGCAGACTCGACAGCCTTGGTTTCTCAAATGATTGCCTCGCCTGGTTCACCAACTACTTCTCTGATAGAGTTCAGTGTGTCAAATCGGAGGGTCTGCTGTCCGGACCTCTGGCAGTCTCTATGGGGATGGCACAGGGTTCAATTCTTGGACCGACTCTCTTCTCTGTATACATCAATGATGTCGCTCTTGCTGCTGGTGAGTCTCTGATCCACCTCTGCGCAGACGACACCATTCTGTATACTTCTGGCCCTTCTTTGGACACAACAATTAAGGCAAGCTTCAATGCCATACAACTCATCTTCCGTGGCCTCCAATTGCTCTTAAATACAGGTAAAACTAAATGCATGCTCTTCAACCGATCGCTGCCTGCATCTGCCCGCCTGTCCAACATCACTACTCTGGACGGCTCTGACTTAGAATACGTGGACAACTACAAATACCTAGGTGTCTGGTTAGACTGTAAACTCTCCTTCCAGACCCACATCATTGGCTTCCTATTTCGCAACAAAGCATCCTTCACTCATGCTTCACTCATGCTGCCAAACATACCCTTGTAAAACTGACCATCCTACCAATCCTTGACTTCGGCGATGTCATTTACAAAATAGCCTCCAAAACCCTACTCAACAAATTGGATGCAGTCTATCACAGTGCAATCCGTTTTGTCACCAAAGCCCCATATACTACCCACCATTGTGACCTGTACGCTCTCGTTGGCTGGCCCTCGCTTCATACTCGTCGCCAAACCCACTGGCTCCATGTCATCTACAAGACCCTGCTAGGTAAAGTCCCCCCTTATCTCAGCTCGCTGGTCACCATAGCATCACCCACCTGTAGCACGCGCTCCAGCAGGTATATCTTTCTGGTCACCCCCAAAACCAATTCTTTCTTTGGCCGCCTCTCCTTCCAGTTCTCTGCTGCCAATGACTGGAACAAACTACAAAAATCTCTGAAACTGGAAACACTTATCTACCTCACTAGCTTTAAGCACCAACTGTCAGAACAGCTCACAGATTACTGCACCTGTACACAGCCCACCTATAATTTAGCCCAAACAACTACCTCTTTCCCTACTGTATTTTATTTTATTTATTTATTTATTTAGCTCCTTTGCACCCCAACCAGTCAACATTCTCTCCTCTCAGGCTCTACATGCGAACGCCTGGGACTGATGCAGTTCACTGTACCAAAGGACCTACATATTGTGGATCATGTCCAGCATGGACCCCTGTCCAAAGAACAACTACTCAGCAGATATGACGATGTATTCAACATGCCCGTTGAATCTGTGCCTGGGGAGATACACTTTGAAGTGGATGAGAGCATCACTCCAGTCCAGTGTGCTCCTCGCAATGTGCCCATTGCAATGAAAATGGCTGTGAAGGCCCAGCTGTACAAGTATGAGGCCGATGGCCACATGAAATCTGTGACTGAACCAACTGACTGGATCAGCAATATGGTCATAGTGAAAAAAACAGAGAAGCTGAGGGTCTACATCGACCCAAAGCATCTGAACCAAGCACTGAAACGATCCCACTACATCATGCCGACACTAGAGGATGTCCTCTATAAGCTTCCCAAGGCCAGGATTTTCACCTTGGTGGATGCCCGAGATGCATTCCTTCAATGCAAGCTGGACGAAGAAAGAGCGATCCTCGACATGCCAAACCCGTCTGATGCAAAAGAAGTACAGTGTCTCATCGGCTTTGCAAACTATCTTGCGCCTCTGCGCCGATTGCTAGACAAAGACACCCCATGGCACTGGCTACCCAAGCACGAGGCCGCAGTGCAGGAGATGAAATCTCTGGCTTCATCCATGCCAGTGTTGCGCTACTACGACGTCATGAAGCCTGTCACAATCCAGAGCGACTCCAGCCAAAGGGGACTTGGATGCTGCCTTATGCAGGAAGGCCAGCCAGTTGTGTTTGCCTCGAGAGCGCTCACCCCCACCGAACAAAACTATGCACAAATTGAGAAAGAGTGCCTCAGCATCGTCTTCTCCTGCCAGCGAGGCTTCAAAGCATGCTCCTGACTCTGCAAAACTACAGCCTGAAGGTAATTTACAAGCCAGGACCAGAGGTTTACATCAGCAACACACTGAGCAGGGCAACAACACAATGTACAGGCAGAGGCACTGTCTATCAGCGGCAGGCCATCTGCTCGCTACAGCAGGAACAACAAGATGTTCAATAGATCAATCAGGCAGACTACTTAAACGTCACAGATCACCGCCTAGCCCAGATCAGGCAACACACTGACAAGGACGAACACCTAGTCACTGAAGTCCATGGCTCTCGCAGGTTGGCCATACCTGAAAGAGGAGACATCTTTCACAGTGAGACAATACTGGACCTTTCGAGATGAGATCAGCGTACAAAATGGCGTCTTGTTCAGAGGTCAGAAGGTCATTATTCCCAAATCACTACGTCCAGAGATGCTTACTCGCATACACTCCAGTCACGTTGGAGGTGACGCATGCTACCGCCAGGCTCGTGAAACATTATACTGGCCTGTTAAGAACTTAATGTTATGCCTTTATGTTTGCACTTTCTATTGAAAAGGATGATGTTACGGAGTCTAGTTGATAGGTATTCAACTAGCCGGACTGTTCCCCGGACTCCATGTGTAGGGATTTGTACAATGCACAAACAAGGCTATTGAACTCGACATTGGTGTCTTGTCTTTATTCCTTTATCCAACATATCATACTGAAACTCCTACCTTCATCAGGGCAGAAGGCACCTCAACTTTCTTTTCATTTGGTACATTGCATAATTAAAAAAGGATTATAAACCAACTTTGGGAAAAGTTATAGTCCTAATGAACATTCTGTAAAAGTACATCTGATGTCAAATAGGGACTATTAACTAGAGAGCCCTTTAGCTAGCTAGGTTGCACATAAAAACAATGTATCAAATATCAATCAATTATGGTATTAAAGGCTTTAAAAATGTACTTGAATTTAGCTTACTTGAGACAAATCACCAGGCGTTCAACTGGGCTGATGGACTCGCGGTAGTTGGTTTCCATCCGGGCGATCCTGGCTCCAACGATTTGGAGCAGGTGATCGAACTGGCTTCGGTCCAGACGAAAGTAACGTCGGAATTGCTCTCCAAGCAGTCGAAGCTCTTGAATGAGACGGTGGAACTCCCCCTGCCTGCTTTCGGGACTTCAATCATCTCTGGGTCCCGGCCCAACAGCGTGATCAAGACCACCTTCCTCAACGTTGAAACGTAATCTGCTATCTTGACTATTTATTATTGCATTTCGCTCAAAAACTGCATTTTGGAGGGAAATTATATTATATGCTCTCATAATTAATTTGTGGATGTCATCAAATAAATAATATATTTGGCAAATCAATGAATTTTAAAAAAAATAAATGCTAGTCAAACTGTTTTTATTATGTTATCCCACTTTTTTTTCTGGATATGTGTGCAACAAAAATTCAACATTCACATTTCGTTACTTTCTGTCAAGTAAGTCTATGCATACAATTTGATGCATACGTTCGATAAATCTAAAGTATGCACCACACAGAACGCACGGCAACTGCCTCTGCAACCCAATGCTGCAGGAAAAGCGGCGTTCCATTGGAAATTAATATACTTCTGGTGTATCAAAACGCAATGACACAGTCGGTGTGTTCGAAACGTAAGACACCATGGAGCCAGCGGGAGAGGTGGGTCAGAAAACGTACCTTAATGCAGGGATGGGTTATGCCACTGTTCTCCATATTGTAACTTGATCCACAATGATACACCGAGGAGATTGAAATACTACTTTTCGTCCTAATGCTAGCTAGTTGTAGCCACTGCAGCAATTTTGGAATGGCAGTGTCAGCCAATCAGCTCCTTTGTTGTTCAATGCTATGTGCCATTCTATTATATTATTCAAATCAAATTTTATTTGTCACATACACATGGTTAGCAGATGTTAATGCCAGTGTAGCGAAATGCTTGTGCTTCTAGTTCCGACAATGCAGTAATAACCAACGAGTAATCTAGCTAACAATTCCAAAACTACTACCTTATACACACAAGTGTAAAGGGATAAAGAATATGTACATAAAGATATATGAATGAGTGATGGTACAGAGCAGCATAGGCAAGATGCAGTAGATGGTATCGAGTACAGTATATACATATGAGATGAGTATGTAAACAAAGTGGCATAGTTTAAAGTGGCTAGTGATACATGTATTACATAAAGATGCAGTAGATGATATAGAGTACAGTATATACGTATACATATGAGATAAATAATGTAGGGTATGTAAACATTATATTAAGTAGCATTGTTTAAAGTGGCTAGTGATATATTTTACATCAATTCCCATTATTAAAGTGGCTGGAGTTGAGTCAGTGTGTTGGCAGCAGCCACTCAATGTTAGTGGTGGCTGTTTAACAGTCTGATGGCCTTGAGATAAAAGCTGTTTTTCAGTGTCTCGGTCCCAGCTTTGATGCACCTGTACTGACCTCGCCTTCTGGATGATAGCGGGGTGAACAGGCAGTGGCTCGGGTGGTTGTTGTCCTTGATGATCTTTATGGCCTTCCTATGACATCGGGTGGTGTAGGTGTCCTGGAGGGCAGGTAGTTTGCCCCCGGTGATGCATTGTGCAGACCTCACTACCCTCTGGAGAGCCTTACGGTTGTGGGCGGAGCAGGTGCCGTACCAGGCGGTGATACAGCCTGACAGGATGCTCTCAATTGTGCATCTGTAGAAGTTTGTGAGTGCTTTTGGTGACAAGCCAAATTTCTTCAGCCTCCTGAGGTTGAAGAGGCGCTGCTGCGCCTTCTTCACAATGCTGTCTGTGTGGGTGGACCAATTCAGTTTGTCTGTGATGTGTACGCCGAGTAACTTAAAACTTACTACCCTCTCCACTACTGTACCATCAATGTGGATAGGGGGGTGTTCTCTATGCTGTTTCCTGAAGTCCACAATCATCTCCTTAGTTTTGTTGACGTTGAATGTGAGGTTATTTTCCTGACACCACACTCCGAGGGCCCTCACCTCCTCCCTGTAGGCCGTCTCGTCGTTGTTGGTAATCAAGCCTACCACTGTTGTGTCGTCCGCAAACTTGATGATTGAGTTGGAGGCGTGCGTGGCCACGCAGTCGTGGGTGAACAGGGAGTACAGGAGAGGGCTCAGAACGCACCCTTGTGGGGCCCCAGTGTTGAGGATCAGCGGGGTGGAGATGTTGTTACCTACCCTCACCACCTGGGGGCGGCCCGTCAGAAAGTCCAGTACCCAGTTGCACAGGGCAGGGTCGAGACCCAGGGTCTCGAGCTTGATGACGAGTTTGGAGGGTACTATGATGTTACATGCTGAGCTGTAGTCGATGAACAGCATTCTCACATAGGTATTCCTCTTGTCCAGATGGGTTAGGGCAGTGTGCAGTGTGGTTGAGATTGCATCGTCTGTGGACCTATTTGGGCGGTAAGCAAATTGGAGTGGGTCTAGGGTGTCAGGTAGGGTGGAGGTGATATGGTCCTTGACTAGTCTCTCAAAGCACTTCATGATGACGGAAGTGAGTGCTAGTCGTTTAGCTCAGTTACCTTAGCTTTCTTGGGAACAGGAACAATGGTGGCCCTCTTGAAGCATGTGGGAACAGCAGACTGGGATAGGGATTGATTGAATATGTCTGTAAACACACCAGCCAGCTGGTCTGCACATGCTCTGAGGGCGCGGCTGGGGATGCCATCTGGGCCTGCAGCCTTGCGAGGGTTAACACGTTTAAATGTTTTACTCACCTCGGCTGCAGTGAAGGAGAGTCCGCATGTTTTGGTTGCGGGCCGTGTCGGTGGCACTGTATTGTCCTCAAAGTGGGCAAAACAGTTATTTAGTCTGCCTGGGAGCAAGACATCCTGGTCCGTGACTGGGCTGGTTTTCTTTTTGTAATCCGTGATTGACTGTAGACCCTGCCACATACCTCTTGTGTCTGAGCCGTTGAATTGCGATTCTACTTTGTCTCTATACTGACGCTTAGCTTGTTTTATTGCCTTGCGGAGGGAATAGCTACACTGTTTGTATTGGTCATGTTTCCGGTCACCTTGCCCTGATTATAAGCAGTGGTTCGGGCTTTCAATTTCACACAAATGCTGCCATCAATCCACGGTTTCTGGTTTGGGAATGTTTTAATCGTTGCTATGGGAACGACATCTTCAACACAAGTTAGAACTAGCTCACCGAATCAGCGTATTTGTCATGTTGTTGTTTGACGCAATACGAAACATATCCCAGTCCACGTGATGGAAGCAGTCTTGGAGCGTGGAATCAGATTGGTCGGACCAGCGTTGAACAGACCTCAACGCTGGAGGGGGGATTTTGACTGCTTAGCATGAGGTCGAAAATGAGTTTTCCAGGAAAACTAGAAGTATTTAAATACTGATGGAGCAGTGTAGATAAAGGTAAAATTTGGAGTACAGTGGCCAACTGAGTTTCTAACTATGTATGATATGTACAAATAAGCACAATGTTTTTATGTACTAATAGCACAAACTCAATAGCATCGAACTCAATAACACCCAGTGGCATATTCCATCCCTGCATTGAGACATGTTTTGTAACCCATTTCTCACGCTCGTGTAACAGGGTTTAAATAGACATCCTTGGTTGTATGAATTTTGCCATAATTAATAAGCCAGGTCATGTATATATATTGTCATGAAACAGACAGGGTGCAGGTCTTGAACCCTCGACCTTCTAGCCCGAGGTCCGGCACGCTATCGACTGTACCGCAAAAGCATGCTCGTGCAGCAGAGTCTATTTCCGTGCTTATAAACCCAGGGTCGTTACACTATGTATAGTTGTGGAGCCACCTGCTGTTTTATTTGTGTAACTGTATCTGTGCATTTATGTGCACATGATCACGCAGGATCCAGCAAAATAGTTATTACATTTTGGAGGTATGTATCATGATCGATGCTGCACCCAGTGTTTTCACTTTTAAAATTATATCTAATGTATGTTAGGCTGAAAATGAATTTGTTTTATAATCACTTTCGATGTTGACATGTTTATGTGATAGAGTTACAGAGTTGTGTCCTGTATTTGCAATTTTATGGACATTTACAAAGTTAGCATGTTGCTGTACGCTATAGACTAGCTAGCATCCGTCCTGTACTTTCCTTGCTAATGAGGTTAGTCACCTTGTGAAGTGTAAATGTTTTTTTATTTAATGTCACTCAGATTTTGACTGCTTTGCAGTTGCTCTGAAATTCACACATTTTGTGTGTGTGTGTGTGTGTGTGTGTGTGGTATGCGCTCCCAAACTGTTATTGAACAGTTATAACAACAGTTATTGTTATTGAAACTGTTATTATGTTGCTCTACACGTGCTGTGTTATCGCCATCATATAGAGTCATTATAAGTGGAGTGCCTATCTGTAGTCATGTTGTTATAGATGTAATGATGGATATTGTAAATATACATTTAGCTGTTCTACAACTATTTTAAAAAGTTGTTCAACTTTGATGGAGATTTTATGATGGATTTGCAGTTGCTCTAAAGTTTACACGTGTGTGTGTGTGTGTCTTCAGAATAAACCGTGAAGGAGAACAGCACTGTCCTTTGTCATCCAAGCAAATGAGAACCGTTACACTGGCTCCACAGTGTCTTAATGTGACCATGATTGCGTTCTGACCCCAGTGCAGCTCGTAGGGTCAGTATCTTCCAGCAAATGTAGGTGCAGGAGCTTCATAATATTTTTTAAACTAATATTCAATAAGAGGTGCAGGAGCTTAAGCAGAACAACATTTGAGGTGCCGGTATTCAGCTCCAGTGATTCAGCTCCCAAGTCAAGCACTGTTATGTTTAGGCTACTTATAGTTGTTTTACTTAACTTTTACTTAACTTTTATTGAAAACACTTATTCTCGGCTGTTATGTCGGCGAGATGCAGAGTGTTGGGCAGGAAGTCAGGGGAGGAGGCAGCCTGTACCCTCTGTTTCCTTGGCCATTTGTGCAGCACCGTTGGGGCCTTTCTCTCCAGTCAGCAGGCTCTTCTGGTGACAAGACAACAATCTATGATGTACAAAAATATATATGCAACAATTTCAAATATTTTACTGAGTTACAGTTCATATAAGGAAATCAGTCAATTGAAATAAATTCATTAGGTCCTAATCTATAGATTTCACATGACTGGGAATATAGATCTGTTGGTCACAGATGCCTTAAAAAAAGGCAATGGCGTGGATTAGAAAAACAGTCAGTTTCTGGTGTGACCACCGTTTGCCTCATGCAGCATGACACATCTCCTTTCGCATAGAGTTGATCAAGCTGTTGATTGTGGCCTGTGGAATGTTGTCCCACTCTTCTTCAATGGCTGTGCGAAGTTGCTGGATATGGGCGGGAACTGGAACACGCTGTCGTTCACGTCAGTCCAAAGAATCCCAAACATGCTCAATGTGTGACATATCTGGTGAGTATGAAGTCCATGGAAGAACTGGGACATTTTCAGCTTCCAGGAATTGTGTACAGATCCTTTTGACATGGGGCCATGCATTATTATGCTGAAACATGAGGTGATGGCAACGAATGAATGGCCTCGAGATCAATAGGCCTCAAGATCTTGTCACAGTTTCTCTGTGCTTTCAAATTGCCATTGATAAGATGCAATTGTGTTCATTGACTAGCTTATGCCTGCCCATACCATAACCCCACCGCCACCATGGGGCACTCTTCACAACGTTGACATCAGCAAACCGCGCACCCACACTACGCCATACACGTGTTCTGCGGTTGTGAGGCCAGTTGGACATACTGCCAAATTCTCTGAAATGACTTTGGAGGCAGCTTCTGGTAGAGAAATTAACATTCAATTCTCCGGCAACAGCTCTGTTGGACATTCTTGCAGTCAGCATCAAAACTTGAGACATCTGTGGCATTGTGTGACAACTGGACATTTTAGAGTGGCCTTTTATTGTCCCCAGCATAAGATTCACCTGTGTAACAATCATGCTTTTTAATCAGCTTCTTGATATGCCACACATGTCAGGTGGATGAATTATCTTGGCAAATGAGAAATGCTCACTTTCCTTCTACACATTTCTCAATTATCCCTTTTTTGGCAGAGCTGCTCACAGTTACCCTTTAGGCAGAGCATGTTCGTTGTATCCGGTCCTACAATATGTTATCAACACAAACAATACGCTTGCACTGTGTGTATAGGAATAACAATAAAGTTTGATCTATAAAGCCAATAAATGCAAAAGAAATGAGGCTGAAGAGAGGTCCTTGTGAAATACTTTTTTTCAATGTTTCAATGGAAAACATTCAGTTAGCAGAACTGCAATTCTCAACCCTCACCCCTTTACCTTCTCCAGATAATAGACTGAGGATGATGAAGAGGAGGAGGAGGCAGAACCCCATGGCTGAACCCCATGGCTGTTTCTCAGCTACCTGACATCCAGGACCAGCCCAGGGCCTGTAGACAGGCCTCTAACTGGGAGGATAATGGGAGAAGAACTTCTCACAGACCTCCTCCATTTAAGTGGGAGATTCTCTTATGATATCACCTCCACACTAGCACCCTGTGTTCAGTGGCTAACTGACTGCTATGCTGTGTCCTTGGGCAGGACAGCACTGATGTCCTGGGTTATGTTATTGGTTTGCTCTGGACCTACAAGTTCTGTGCTTTCTCCAGAGCAGTAAGTGACATCCCATTGTAGTTCACTTCTGTTCATGTCTGAGTTGCCGTACTTGGATGTATTGTCACAACAGTCCCTCAAAGTCAAGTGTTATGTAGTGAAAACTTGCAATACAATATGACATAATAATGCTCTTAGCACTTGAACCTCTTCATCTTTTAACGTATACTCCTCGATCATATTGCTCTACGACACTCAGTATGAGTTTGTACTGAGAGCCATGCCATGACTACTGGCCTCAACGTTCTGTGCAACCCTGCATCTTGCTGTATCCTTCTCCAGCTTATGAATATGTAGCCTCGTCCCCAGCCTCGAGAGAGCTAGCTGGTGGGCGAGATTTAATGAGTATGTGAATATAACTTCTAATTGAAT
This sequence comes from Oncorhynchus clarkii lewisi, assembly GCF_045791955.1. Lineage (NCBI taxonomy): Eukaryota > Metazoa > Chordata > Actinopteri > Salmoniformes > Salmonidae > Oncorhynchus > Oncorhynchus clarkii. Next base: position 17,020,519 of record NC_092147.1, on the reverse strand, counting down.
TGAACCCTAACCGTGTCGTCATTACTATCTTGACTCTGTGGTCCGATTGTGTTCCTGTCCTGGTGCAGGAAGAATACCACTCCGCAGCAGCCTGGAAGGGGTTCTCCAGACACAGTCTCTTGGGGGGCTCCTCTCCCCCACTCAGCACAACCCCAGAGGGAAGACTAAGAAAAACACACAGTAAGCCCAGAGTCCTCTCTGGGTTAAGGAGATGGACTCAATGCCTGGCAGTGTTGTTTATGTAATTTTATAGCAAGAATTGGAATGAAAGAGCAAATAAAGATCTTTAAGATAGAGAATGAAAGACTAAATGGTAGATGTTTGAGAACTCCTTTTTAAGTTGCTCTTTCATTCCTGTCCTGGCTTTGCCTCATACAGTATTTGATAATCATCTTTAAACACAGCTCTCTTTCCTCATGTGCGTTGGGCTTGGATGGCACTCCTCTCTGTGTTCCCTCCAAAACACAAATCTCAACAAGATGGCTGATATGGGATATTACATGGATGTCAACATTCAACCAGACTCTGTCCAGGGAAGCAGGTGTGTCAGAGAGATCCCCCTCAGGAGGACCGTGAGAATGGACAAACCCTGCACCTTAGAAACGTTCTCTGACTCCTCATCCCTCAACTCTGATGTGGAGGTCAGATCCCAACGGATCCTTACATTCTTTATTAACAACCTTACTATCGTGTAAAATCATCTTCTACAGCAAGATTTTGCCCAATATGGTTCAGTTATTCTGAGTTTAGTATGTGATCGTAAAAAAATGTGAACTGTTAAACCATTTTCTGCCACAAGATGGTGATAGTATGTGAAGGATGGTTGAAAACTTGTTGCTTTGGATTCATCTGCGCATCAGGGAAACCTATTATTTTCAGTCTTAACACATTGTAGGCCCTGCCTATTACCAAGTAAGAAAGGTCAAATCAAGACCTTTACCCACAAGGTCTTCTGAAGTGCTTTGCTTGCTAACTAAGTATGTTTATTTAACGTTACTTCTTTATGCTCAGGCCTTTCCATGTCGACTGATTATTATAGTGCAGTGAAAGTCCACTCAAGGGCCATTTCATATGAATTCGATCACTTTCTGACTGCACCCCTTTTGATTCGAACGAAACCTTCCATACATGTTTGCCATGGTAGGAGTGGTCAGAAAAGTGACCTTTTGGACCTGAATGCCAAAACATTCAGGAGATAGAGGTGCTCAAAGTTGATGTATTTTGCATACCTACCATTAGACGTCTGTGTCTTCATCACTGAAAAATATAATTCAAATCAAATCAAACTTTATTTGTCACATGCACCGAATACCACAAGTGTAGACCTTACCGTGAAATGCTTACCTTACAAGCCCTTAACAGTGCAGTTCAAGAAGAGTTAAGAAAATATTTACCAAATAAACTAAAGTAAAAAATAATAAAAAAGTAACACAGTAACATAACGATAACGAGGCTATGTACAAGGGGTACCGGTACCGAGTCAGTGTGCGGGGTTACAGGTTAGAGGTAATTTGTACATGTAGGTAGGGGTGAAGTGACTATGCATGGATAATAAACAGCGAGTAGGTGCAGTGTACAAAACAAATGGGGGGGTCAATGTAATAGTTTTTAACGTTAAAGGTTAAACCAAAAAAAAGCTGATTTTTGATATATAAAACTTGTTTATCTAAACGTGTAAAGTCAGATTTGTCTCATTTTCGCATAGGTTTTAACTTAGACACGGATTTATCTGAAGTTCCAGGCATAAGCGACATAAGCAGGTAGCTTAGGGCACCCGGCCCCAAAATCAGTCGGGGTCTTGTCACGTCCTGACCATAGAGGGCCCTTATTTTCTATGGTGGAGTAGGTCAAGGCGTGACTGGGGGTTTAGTTTAGTTTATTATTTCTATGTGGGGTTCTAGTTTTGTTTTTCTATGTTGGTGATTTTGTATGATTCCCAATTAAAGGCAGCTGGTAATGGTTGTCTCTAATTGGGGATCATATTTAATTAGCATTTTTTCCACCTGTGTTTTGTGGGATATTGTGTATGTGTAGTTGCATGTTAGCACTCCATTGTTGTCACATTTCGTTTAGTCTTTATTGTTTGATGTGTGGTTCACTTATTTCGAATAAAAGATGTGGAACCCAGATCACGCTGCACGTTGGTCCGAATATGCTTCCAATGATCGTGACAGAATATCCCACCACAACAGGACCAAGCAGCATTCCCAGGAGGAGAGTGTAACATGGACTTGGGAGGAGATTCTGGATGGGAAGGGATCCTGGACTTGGGAGGAAACCCTGGCAGGACAGGATCGCCTTCCTTGGCGGAAGACGCAAGGAGAGAAGGGAGGACAGTGACGACGCCGGGGTTCGTGGCCACAGAGAAAGCCCAAAAGGCAGCCCGGGGGAAAAAATGGGGGGGGGCACATGGGGTGGTCGGCGGAACCGGGGAGTGAGCCAGAGCCTGTGCGGGAGTCGATAGAAGAAGGTAATGAGAGTTACCGGAGAGAGGTGGAAAGGAGTATGCTGCAGCGCAGGCGCATTGAAAAGCTCCTTCTCAGCCCGGCACCATCTGTGCCAGCTATACGCACCAGGTCTCCAGTGCGCCTTCACAGCCCAGTACGTCCTGTGCCAGCTCCTCGCACTTACCGTGCGAAGTGTGTTAAAGTTCCGGTACAATTGATGCCAGCTATACGCACTAGGTCTCCAGTGCGCCTTCACAGCCCAGTACGTCCTGTGCCAGCTCCTCGCACTTACTGTGCGAATTGATGCCGGCTATACGCACCAGGTCTCCAGTACGCCTCCACAGCCCAGTACATCCTGTGCCAGCTCCACGCACCAGGCCTCCAGTGCGCCTCCCCTGTCCGGCACGTCCTGTTGCTGCTCCACGCACTCGCCCTGAAGTGCGTGTCACCAGTCCAGTACCACCTGTGCTGGCTCCACGCATCAGGCCTCCAGTGCGCCTCCCCAGTTCGGTACATCCTGTGCCAGCTCCACGCACTAGGCCTCCAGTGCACCTCCCCAGTCCAGAGCTTCCAGCAACGGTCCCCAGTCCAGAGCTTCCTGCGATTGTCCCCAGTCCAGAGCTTCCGGCGACGGTCCCCAGTCCAGAGCTTCCGACGACGTTTCACAGTCCAGAGCTTCCGGCGACGGTTCACAGTCCAGAGCTTCCGACGACGGTTCACAGCCCAGAGCTTCCGGCGACGGTCCCCAGTCCAGAGCTTCCGACGACGTTTCACAGTCCAGAGCTTCCGGCGACGGTTCACAGTCCAGAGCTTCCGACGACGGTTCACAGCCCAGAGCTTCCGGCGACGGTTCACATTCTGGAACCTCCAACGACGGTCCACAGTCCGGAACCTCCTGAGACAGTCCACGGTCCAGAACCTTCAGCTCCAGGGCAGGAGCCTTCCTCTGCGCCGATGTCTAGTCCAATCACGGCGTCCAGTCCAGCTCCAGGGCAGGAGCCTTCCTCAGCGCCGATGTCTAGTCCAATCACGGCGTCCAGTCCAGCTCCAGGGCAGAAGATGTTCTGTGTTGGTTGTTGCTCAGACAGTTTTTGTAAAGTATTTTGTAGCCGGTCCTGCAGAGGTACAGTATGTTTACATCAAAAGGACTGTTTTGATTATTGAAATTGTTTGTATTATTCTGTTTTTGTTCCCAGGGGGGGGAAGGCATCTTGGGAGTGCTTAGGCCTGCAGGCATACATATACCCGTAGTATGTACTATGTCTATGCACACTTAAGTAAGACCTGGGCGGACCATCCCCTGCATTTTGGTTAGTGCGGCAGGTGGTGCTAGTTAGGTAAGTTGTGGGTAGGTAGGTAAGGTAGGAGAGGGGGCTCTTTAACTTTAACTTTCTTTGCTTTTGTTCTGTCCAGACCCTTTTTCTCAAAATGATCGTGTGAAGGAATAAATTCCCTGTTAATGGTAAAATTCTCTGTCTCAGTCATCCTTACCCGCACCTACAGTCACATTACTATTTCACTCCACGGGGAGTTGAGTGTAGCAGGGTGTTGTGTTCCCTCCTCCAAGAGGTGTGCGTAACAGGCGTCATAACTGACTTCAGTGTGCAAATGATGGTCATTGGCACGCTGGGGAAGTGTGCTCTTCACGGCTGAATCCCGGTTTCAAATGTACCAGGCAGTCGTTGTGTATGGCATTGTGTGGACGAGCAGTTTGCTGATGTCAATGATGTTAACAGATTGCCCCATGTTGGCAGTGGGCTTATGGTATGGGCAGGCATAAGCTATGGACAATGAACACAATTGCATTTTATCTATGGCAATTTGAATGCACAGAGATACCATGATAATGCACGGCCCCATGTTGCAAGGATCTGTACACAATTGCTGGGAGCTGAAAATGTCCCAGTTCTTCCATGGCCTGCATACTCACCAGACATGTCACCCATTGAGCATGTTTCGGATCCTCTGGCTTGACGTGTACGACAAGATGTTCCAGTTCCTGCCAATATCTAGCAACTTCGCACAGCCATTGAAGAGGAGTGGGACAACATTCCACAGGCCCAAATCAACAGCCTGATCAACTCTATGCATGAGGCAAATGCTGGTCACACCAGATGCTGACTTGGTTTCTGATCCACTCCCCTACCTTTTTTAAAGTATCTATGACCAACTGATGCATATCTGTATTCCCAGTCGTGAAATCCATAGATTAAGGCCTAATTAATTTAAGCCCTTGAGGGCTTGATTCATGCATCCTTCACAAAGACAAATCAACTCAGGATTGTTTTTTCCAGCAGGACAATGCTCCATGCCACACAGCCAGGTCAATCAAGGTGTGGATGGAGGACCACCAGATCAAGACCCTGTCATGGCCAGCCCAATCTCCAGACCTGAACCCCATTGAAAACCTCTGGAATGTGATCAAGAGGAAGATGGATGGTCACAAGCCATCAAACAAAGCGGAGCTGCTTGAATGTCTGTGCCAAGAGTGGCATAAAATCACCCAACATCAATGTGAAAGACTGGTGGAGATCATGCCAAGACACATGAAATCTGCGATTGAAAATCAGGGTTATTCCACCAAATATTGATTTCTGAACTCTTCCTAAGTTAATTAAAACATTAGTATTGTGTTGTTTAAAAATGAATATGAACTTATTTTCTTTGCATTATTTGAGGTCTGACAACACTGCAGCTTTTTTGTTATTTTGACCAGTTTTCATTTTCTCCAAATAAATGCTCTAAATTACTATTTTTATTTGGAATTTAGGAGAAATGTTGTCAGTAGTTCATAGAATAAAACAAAAATGTTAATTTAACCCAAGCACATACCTATAAATAGTAAAACCAGAAAAACTGACAATTTTGCAGTGGTCTCTTAATTTTTTCCAGAGCTGTTTATATATATTTTAAATGTCAAGAGGGGGGCCCTTAAATGTTTTTCCACGAGGTGGGAGGGTCCCACAACCATATCTCGTTTGGAACCACAAAATGCTGGAGCCGGCCCTGGGACTTTGTGTTGTGCCAGACACAGCATACTTTTCAATACAGGGTGTCATTTCAATTATAGAAACATAATTCATAGAATGGACTTATCACTTGAGACAACTGCAATTTAGCTGGTACAACATTGAAATGTTTTTAAAATTGAATTTACATTTTACTTCCAATTACAACCAAAAATATGGCTGCTGGTCCACCCACAGTCGAATGTCAACTTTAATGGGAATGTCTATTCTAGTGTCTATATTTCTATGATTTCAATAGGTTTCCTGTTAAACATTTTCTGATGTGTGAATCTTCAACCATCTTTATGGTACCATTTGAAAGCTGACGTTGAATTGTACTCACATTTTAGTACATTTATCAGCCAAAACATGACGTCCACCCTGTATTCAAGAGCACGCTTAGTGTCAACCGATGGTGGGCACAACAAACACCTCTGATGTAAAATAGGTTCTAAGTTCTAAGCTATGAACATGAGAAAAAGTGTATGCGTTTTTAGATATTGACATTAAAGGTAAAAATCTGTAAAAAAAAAAAAAAAGTGGAAATAGTTTAATCAACCCTAAAGTTTGACAAAGATTTCAAATTATACCAAACTAAACCGTTTCTGTTTTTCAGCGATGAAGACGGATGTCTAATGGTATGGTATGCAAAGTGGATCAATTTTGAGCACCTCGATCATGTGAATGTTTTGGCATTCATTCAGGCAAAAAAGTCACTTTCTGATCACTTCTACCACAGGCAAACGTATGAAAGGGGTGCTGTCAGAAAGGGATTGAAATCATGTGGAATGACTCATAAGCAACCTGTCAACCTCATAATTAGTAAAATAGTTTAGAATTGTTAGGGTGGTGATTGTGTGATGTCTTTAGTGCCTTGTGGAAAATACATTTTCTATTGGCACCCTTTTGTCCCTCACATCTTTAGAATAATGGAGCTCTCTGAAAGTAAAGTCATGGAGGACGTCATTTAATCTGAAACAATTACAAATGGTGTGAGCGAAAACAATTGGAACTTTATACTATTCACCAAACAGGAAAAAGCTAATGATGTGAACCTCCCCTGGTTAAGTGTGTCAAAGAGCAGTAGGGCCCAAACAGGGGTTCAGAACATATTGTAGTTAACATGGCTTTGAATTGAGTCGTTGTTATTTTGTCAGCAGTGGCATGCAAATATTTGAGGTCTTTTTCATCAAATTACTTAACATTTCAAATGTTATTCTTTCCCTCTTGTTAGAATTTACCAAGGTCTGACAAAGGTCAGATGTCCAATTACTTAGTAATATGGCGGGGGAACGACTCCCGCTCAGTTCCGTCTACACATATTGCATAATCTTCAATCACTAACACTGACAAATCATCTATAAATGGTGTTCCTCATCTATAAAATGTGTTCCTATAGGTCTGAGAAGTGCTATTCTTATTGCAGTGCCAGCTACACCACCGTTCAACAGTTTAGGGTCACTTAGAAGTGTCCTTGTTTTCCATGAAAATATACATGAAATTAGTTGCAAAATTAAGAGGAAATATAGTCAAGAAGTTGACAAGGTTATAAATAATGATTTTTAATTTAAATAATAATTGTCCATCAAACTTTTCTTTCATCAAAGAATCTTCAATTTGCAGCAATTACAGCCTTGCAGACCTTTGGCATTCTAGTTGTCAATTTGTTGAGGTAATCTGAAGAGATTTCACCCCATGCTTCCTGAAGCACCTCCCACAAGTTGGATTGGCTTGAATGGCACTTCTTACGCACCATACGGTCAAGCTGCTCCCACAACAGCTCAATAGGGTTGAGATCCGGTGACTGTGCTGGCCACTTCATTATAGACAGAATACCAGTTGACTGCTTCTTCCCTAAATAGTTATTGCATAGTTTGGAGCTGTGCTGTGGGTCATTGTCCTGTTGTAGGAAGAATGTCTCCAATTAAACGCCATCCACAGGGTATGGCATGGTGTTGCAAAATGGAGTGATAGGCTTCCTTCTTCATTATCCCTTTTAACCTGTATAAATCTCCCACTTAACCAACACCAAAGCACCCCCAGACCATCACATTGTCTCCACAATGCTTGACAGATGGCGTCAAGCACTCCTCCAGCATCTTTTCATTTTTTCTGCGTCTCACGAATGACGTTCATTGCGATCCGAACACCTCAAATTTAGATTAGTCTGCCCGTAACACTTTTCCCCAATCTTCCTCTGTCCAGTGTCTGTGTTCTTTTGCCCATCTTAATCTTTTATTTTTATTGACTAGTCTGAGATAGGGCTTTTTCTATGCAACTCTGCCTAGAAGGCCAGCATCCCGGAGTCGCCTCTTCACTGTTGACATTGAGACTGATGTTTTGCGGGTACTATTTAATGAAGTTGCCAGTGTAACAGATGTGAAACGGCTAGCTTAGTTAGCGGTGCGCGCTAAATAGCGTTTCAATCGGTGACGTCACTTGCTCTGAGACCTTGAAGTAGTGGTTCACCTTGCTCTGCATGGGCCGCGGCTTTTGTGGAGCGATGGGTAACGATGCTTTGTGGGTGACTGTTGTTGATGTGTGCAGAGGGCCTGGTTCGCGCCCGGGTATGGGCGAGGGGACGGTCTTATTTCTTTCTGGCCATTTTGAGCCTGTAATCGAACTCACAAATACTGATGCTCCAGATACTCAACTAGTCTAAATAAGGCCAGTTTTATTGCTTCTTTAATCAGAACAACAGTTTTCAGCTGTGCTAACATAATTGCAAAAGGGTTTTCTAATGATCAATTAGCCTTTTAAAATGATGAATCTAGATTAGCTAACACAATGTGCCATTGGAACACAGGAGTGATGTTTCCTGATAATGGGCATCTGTTCGCCTATGTTGATATTCCATAAAAAATCCAATAGGAGCTGGAAAGGGGGGTAAAAAATAAACAATGTCTACACTGTATTTCTGATCAATTTGATGTTATTTTAATGGAGCTTTTCTTTCAAAAACAAGAAAATGTACAGTTTAATTTACAGATGTCGGAAGTTTACATACAATTTAGCCAAATACATTTAAACTCAGTTTTTCACAATTCCTGTAATTTAACACGAGTAAAAATTCCCTGTCTTAGGTCAGTTAGGATCACCACTTCATTTTAATAATGAGTAATGTCAGAATAATAGTAGAGTGAATTAAATGTTTCAGCTTTTATTTCTTTCATCACATTCCCAGTAGGTCAGAAATGTACATACACTCAATTAGTATTTGGTAGCATTGCCTTTAAATTGTTTAACTTGGGTCAAACGTTTTGGGTAGCCTTGCACAAGCTTCCCACAATAAGTTGGGTGACTTGTGTCACTGAGTCAGGTTGTAGGCCTCCTTGCTCGCACACACTTTTTCAGTTCTGCCCACAAATTTTCTATAGGATTGAGGTCAGGGCTTTGTTGCCCTTAAGCCATTTTGCCACAACTTTGGAAGTATGCTTGGGGTCATTGTCCATTTGGAAGACCCATTTGCAACCAAGCTTTAACTTCCTGACTGATGTCTTGAGATGTTGCTACAATATAGCCACATAATTTTCTCCTCATGATGTTATCTATTTTGTGAAGTGCACCAGTCCCTCCTGCAGCAAAGCACCCCCACAACATGATGCTGCCACACATGATGCTGCCACCCCCGTGCTTCATGGTTGGGAGGGTGTTCTTCGGCTTGCAAGCTTCCCCTTTTTCTCCAAATATAACGATGGTCATTATGGCCAAACAGTTCTATTTTGGTTTCATCAGACTAGAGGACATTTCTCCAAAAAGTATGATCTTTGTCCCCATGTGCAGTTGCAAACCGTAGTCTGGCTTTTTATGGTGGTTTTGGAGCATTGGCTTCTTCCTTGCTGAGCGGCCTTTCAGGTTATGTCGATATAGGACTTGTTTTACTGTGGATATAGATACTTTTTTAACTGTTTCCTCCAGCATCTTCACAAGTTCCTTTGCTGTTGTTCTGGGATTGATTTTCACTTTTCACACTTTTTCCGCACCTTCCTGAGTGGTATGACGGATGCATGGTCCCATGGTGTTTATACTTGCGTGCTATTGTTTGTACAGATGAACGTGGTACCTTCAGGCCTTTGGAAAATGCTCCCAAGAATGAACCATAGCTTTGGAGGTCTACCATTTATTTTCTGAGGTCTTGGCTGTTTTCTTTTGATTTTCCCATGATATCAAGCAAAGAGGCACAGAGTTTGAAGGTTGGCCTTGAAATACATCCACAGGTACACCTCCAATTGACTCAAATGATGTCAATTAGTCTATCAAAAGCTTCCAAAGCCATGACATCATTTTCTGGAATTTTCCTAGCTGTATAAAGGCACAGTCAACTTAGTGTATGTAAACTTCTGACCCACTGGAATTGTAATACAGTGAATATAAATGAAATAATCTGCCTCTGATTGGGAACCGCACTCGGCAAAAAACAAAGAAATAGAAAACATAGAAATAAAGAAACTAGAATGCCCACACTAGTCACACCCTGGCCTAACCAAAATAGAGAATAAAAGCCTCTCTATGTCCAGGACGTGACAGTCGTGCACAAAGTAGATGTCTTAACTGACTTGCCAAACTGTAGTTTGTTAACAAGAAATGTGTGGAGAGGTTGAAAAATGAGTTTTAATGAGTCAAACCTAAGTGTATGTAAACTTCCGACTTCAACTGTAAGTGACCCCGAACTTTGGAACGGTAGTGTACCTTTATATTTTATAAAACTAAACTCTAGGCTTAGGCCATAGAGCTGTAAAGTTGTTTGATCTTATTTGGAGAACAAATGGGCTAAGGATTTAAAGTATTTTGTTTTACAACTGAATGATATTAAAATAATTTGCATAAATCATGAAGTTAACTGAAATAATTTAGGTTGTTTTGCATTTCACTAATTGCTTTTGCATTGAAATCCCATGAGGAAATAAGGCCTTTTGCAATTTGCCAGCTGCATAATCTCACCACAGGACTCTGTTTCTTCATACTCTAAAAACAACCCCAGCCACAAGAAAGCTGTTTGGAATTTGCTTTGTATTGTGTTTCTAGCTCATTTCTGCTGAGTGCTCGTTCTAGCGGGGTAGGGGTGAGGCGGAGGGGTTGAATTGTTCAAGATTTGCATTGTGGCCCGATTGTTCTGCTGTTAAAGATCTTTGATTAAAGACTGAGGCAGGGCCAGTCTGCCTCGGAAGCAAGCAAAATGGTCTATAGGGGATTCGTCACTTGGCTCTGATATTTTGGGAGCTGTTTACAGTCTCCTGTGTGATGCCTGCTGGTCAGGGGCTTGGCTCAACATTTTGTAAACTGCTCTCCAAGGACTGAGGAGTTGATTGGTTGAACATGTGACATCATTGAGTATCACAGTTTGCAGGTTGGAGTGAAAAAATGAACATTGTTGTGTTTTATTGCAGTGTAGAATATTTCCATAGAGAACAAGAACACAATCATGTGATTAAGCTGTAGACATAAACAACATGTCATTCATAGTGAATATGCATAATAGATAAACAGTATCTCTGCCTTATAACAAAACAACGGTGGGATTTTGAAAAAGCAAATGCACAGTGGAAAAAACTGCCAAAAGAGCATGAGAAAGTGTAGCAGTTTCCCCTGCAAGAATGACCAAAGAACCGAAGCCCAAAACCCACTGTCTGAATCTGTGGCATCATTGGACAGACTATAAAGAGCATATCAAGCAGAGTGGTGACTGGAGTGGCATGATCATTTCAAACACTGGTGAATGACCTGGTAATAGTTCCTCATTATATCACATTGTGTCAGATCTGTGTTTTGTATTGTGACTATATAAGGTAATAAAAGTGCAAATAATGTATCTGTCATCAAACTTTGTGTTTTTATTGTCATGTCTCATGCTTTCATTGGGTGTCATATATGTTATTGGTTTGCCATCATAAGTGTCCTGTGGAGTTTACATAACAATTTGGACCTTGATCCAGCAGTTTGTTGTTTCATTAAATATTGAATGACTGGGTTAAATGGCCCATATACACATTATATGGCCGTGTATCTGTCTTGTTATTCTCTTTCTCAGTGTGTCGACTACAAATGCCGTTATCACTCCTCAGATGCTCAGGTGGCCTTGCAGACAGCTTGCCTGTTATGGGTTTGCACCGCTCATTAAACGGATGACACCCAAACTACTTATCAGCCTGGCTTTTGCATGGGCTGCACTAACTAACAAGACCCATTAGGGACGTGTCACCGTAGACCTCCCCTTATAAAACAGTGTCACTCCCTGGCCGCCTCGCAAGGTCAAGGGTTCACTTCCTGTATTTTACTAGTAAGGCCGGGTTATCAGGGCTGAACTGGAAAAGGCCCAGCAAACCTGATAAGGGCCAGACTAGACGGAATGGGCTCCTCCGTCCTTCCCAGTAGCTCCCACTCCCCTGCCTGTCTGGCCCGTTTCTCGAACTGCGGGCTGGGTAGTACAGTGCCAGAGTCACAGACTTGTTTTAACTGATGGGCATTCAAGTGACTTCCCTGGGTTCTGATAATAGGACAATACATAGATTAGAGCAAAGTTGTGAAGCACATTCTTCTCCACCCCATTACATTTCCTTTGGTGAAATGTCTGCTGAAGACATTGGTTTGTGATAAGAACGAGGGTTAGCCAAGCAATTGCTGATAAACAGTAGAAATGTGCCATTAATTTAAAACCTCTTGACTACATCAACATGAATTCTTGTGACAATGAATGTCAGTGTCCTCATTACATTTTATTTTATATTGCACATCTATAAAGGCTTATTACCATATTTGTCTCAAGCTCCTTTGACATGCTGAAAACAGAGACAGCATAGCACACATACAGAGTACATGCAGGTCCTGAAGCCCAGTCACTGCCAGTGCCTTGTGTTCTGATGTAGTCTGAATGCTGAGCTGGCATTGCCCAGCCTCTGGGCTGTGAGGTGCCAGGGCCTGAGGTTGATTATTTTCCCTTCCGAGACTGGGGAAAATTAAAACAAACTGTCCTTCCATATAAATAGTTGTAATTCTGTTTGCACAACTGACTGGGAGCAAAGATTAGAACATCTGAGGCACCAGTCCCGAATGGGCTTTCTTGTTTTTCTTTAGGATTGGTGAGTACGTCATTGGTCGCTCGCTCTGAGGGAAGAGAGACGTGGGATGTATTATAGCCGGTCTAAACTGTATGAGCTTTTGCTCGTCATATGCTATGACAGACTGTTCTCGGTAGTTTCAATAGATCTCATAATGTTCTGCCATCCAGAGTAAAATACAAGAAATTGCCGTGTTAAAGCAATTAAGCTATATTGTCTGGTCTTGAATGAATCCATGTTATTTATACAATAATATTTCATGCAAGAAGAACACACCTAGCCAGATGGAATCATGAATGGAAAACACCCTTCCATGCTGTGGGTATGCATGCCGGCGTACAAGTATGTATGACATGTAGATTGTAATGTTTAAATACAACAAATGTGACCCCAGCGAGGTGAATGAAGATATTGTGATGATAATATAAGGCAGAAATATGTGCGCTATTTGACCACGGAGTTTATAACAGAGTATGTTCTTACGTGATCTCATATCCTGTGCCTCACGCCTTCACTTCCTCTTAGAAAGTGAGGAAGTTTCAGGCAGTTAATCCGACGCCTCATTCGTTCTTTCACTGAGCTGTCAACATTTAATTGTGAGGCGACTACATTCAATATAAAATATATATATAGCCAGCTATACTTCTCTGCAACAACGTTTTTCTTTTTGAAAACAGCTGCTCTCGTCTTACTATGACTCTCAGGTGATCGTCCAGGTGGTTCTGGTAAGTGTCTTTATTTAATTTGAGCTCTCCACATCACCCCATGTGTTGGAGATTGCTTGCTTGCTAGCGAGCTAAAAAAAACAGGCAGGCAGTCACTTCTGATATTTTTTCCACTGATTGTTCTTTTGACCAATCACATTCACATCAGCTCTTTTTCAGAACAGATCTTTTTAGTCTAAAGAGAAATTAGAGAGAAAAAAATCTGAATTGGGCTGCCTGTCTAAACGCAGCCTAAGAAAGCTAACGTTAGCAACTAGCCACAGTTCAGTCATGCTCAGCCATACCATAGTAGTGTAGCCAGTTCTTGTGTATCACGAAATGGGGATTCCTCCAGTCCGTTTGCTGTCTCCTGTGTTTCACATTGACAGCTAAACTAGAACGAGCGTCTTAAGCTAGCTATTTATCCAGCTAATTTAATTTCTATGAGCGAGCTAGCTTTCTTGCTCTGTCATATTGGTCCCCCTCTCCCTATTATCTGAGAACATTAGCTAGTTAAGGTTACTTGGTTAGCTAGCGAGAATGTTTTAGCTGCTATTGTATGCAGTTCATCACTGCGTTGTCTGTCTAAAGTCACTAAGATGACTAACATTAAATAACACAAGCATTTGCTTTTGTTACTAACTAGGTAGGTAGTGCATGGGTGCCTAACTTTGTCTGAAAGTGGGGGTGCAAAAGCTTGGGAGGGAGTCTGTGTCCCCCCCAGAAAATTTGAGTGTAAACATTTCAACACAGTTTCTTAACAGGGGGAATCCATATTTATGAACGGAACACAACTATTTTTCTTAGGTTTAGCCACAAATCATATTGGAAAATAGGCTTTGGTAAACCGTATATACTGTATACCGAGATATTTGGAAAAAGCCACAGGATGGTTTTTCAATACCATTGAAACGATTTACTATTTATACATTTGAATACTGATATGTACCTTAAGTAAATACCTGCAGTCAACTTGCACAATACGTTAGGAGATAAAGAACATTACGTTCTAAATTTCACTTGTCACAATATTATGAAGCTTACGGTAGTCCCCAGTCACATGTCACTTGGTGTTTGTCCAGAGCCTTGTGAGTAACTCACTGTTGTGCAGCATGCTCCAGGTGATCTAATTACAGTAAGGAATTCACAGCTACATTTTTGCCAGCTAGATATCTTATAACTATTAAGTTACTGTCTAAAATGTGCTAAATGCTCTGCAGTTGTGCATTTTGGTATGCTAATTTAGTAGCTAGTTAGCTATCTAGTTAAGTGGTTAGCTATGTCCTAAATCAATTATTTGCTTGGTAACAGCATAGAATCCCCTCATAGATCAAGAGCCTTGCTGCCTATTATTTGTTTTGCGCGTGCAGCAAACTGTGAGTAGCATTCGAGTAACTTATTCAAATTTTTTAAATTGACATTTGGGCAAAACAGTTAAGAACATTCTTATTTACATATAGTTGTATAGTTTAGATCCGAAGCTCTACAAAATGTTCGCAATGCACTCATCAGCATTTAGTTAGCATTCTCTATGGAATTTTACATGTACACTGAACAAAAATATATACGCAACATGGAAATGGTTGGTCTCATGAGCTGAAATAAAAGATTGCAGAAATGTTCCATACGAACAATGCTTATTTCTCTCAAATTTGGTGACTAAATGTGTTTCCATACATGTTAATAAGCTTTACTCCTTTGCTAAGATAATCCACCTACCTGACAGGTGTGGCATATCAAGGAGCTGATTATTACACAGGTGCACCTAAAAGGCCACTCTAAAATGTGCAGTTTTGTCACACAACACAATGCCATAGGTGTCTCCTGTTTTGAGGGAGTGTGAAATTGGCATGCTGACTCATGGAATGTCCAACAGAGCTGTTGCCAGAGAATTCAATGTTTATTTCTCTACCATAAGCTGCCTGAAATGTTGTTTTAGAGAATTTGTCAGTACATCCAACTTGCCCCACAACCGCAGACCATGTGTATGGCGTTTTGTGGGCGAGAGGTTTGCTGATGTCAATGTTGTGAACAGAGTGCCCCATGGTGGCTGTGAGGTTATGGTATGGGCAGGCATGAGCTTTGGACCACGAACAAAATTGCATTTTATCGGTGGCAATATGAATGCACAAAAATACTGTGACGTGATCCCAAGGCCCATTTTGAAGACCATTTTGATCAGATCTGTATTCCCAATCATGTGAAATCTGTAGATTAGGGCCTAATGAATTTATTTCAATTGACTGATTTTCTCATAGGAACTGTAACTAAGTAAAATCTTTGAAATTGTTTCATGTTGTTTGTTTTTGTTCAGTATACTTGTTAGCATTGCTAACCTTCGGATTACAGAATATTAGTGGGGTTTGATAACAGCGCCCCTTGTGTTCAGTGCCAGTATTACCAAATATCCCAGTATGACAGTCTCGTTACCGCCCAAGCCTATTCGAGGAAAAAGTGTTTAAATGACTAGATTACTAACCTATTCCCTTCCCCCGAAAATCCCACCCCCAATAATTAAATAACAGGTCTGAAACCCTAACAACCCTGGGACTCTCAAACATCCCTTCCCTGAAAATCCCACCGATAGTGATCGATTGATAGGTCTGAAATAGAGGTCGACCGATTGAATCGGAATGGAAGATTTAATTAGGGCCGATTTTGAGTTTTCATAACAATCGGTGATCTGCATTTTCGGACACCGATTGTGGCCGATTTACATTGCACTCCACGAGAAGACTGCGTGGCAGGCTGGACGACCTGTTTCGCGAGAGCTGCAAGAAGCCAAGGTAAGTTGCTAGCTAGCATTAAACTTTCCTGCATTTGCCAGCAGCTCTTCGCTGTGCTTCAAGCATTAGGCTTGAAGTCATAAACAGCTCATCAACTCCTGAGATTAGGCCGGTGTAATCGATGTGAAATGGTTAGCGGGTTGCGCTAATAGCTTTTCAATCGGTGACGTCACTCGCTCTGAGACCTTGAAGTAGTTGTTCCCCTTGCTCCGCGGCTTTTGTGGAGTGATGGGTAATGATGCTTCGAGGGTGGCTGTTGTCGATGTGTCCCTGGTTCAAGCCCAAGTAGGGGCAAGGAGAGGGACGGAAGCTATACTGTTACACTGGCAATACTATAGTGCCTATAAGAACATCCAATAGTCAAAGGTATATGAAATACCAAATGGTATAGAGAGAAATAGTCCTATAATCCCTATAATAACTACAACTTCTAACTTCTTACCTGGGAATATTGAAGACTCATGTTGAAAGGAACCACCAGCTTTCATATGTTCTCATGTTCTGAGCAAGGAACTTAAATGTTAGCTTTTTTACATGGCACATATTGCACTTTTACTTTCTTCTCCAACACTTTGTTTTTGCATTATTTAATCCAAATTGAATATGTTTCATTATTTGAGGCAAAATGTATTTTATTGATGTATTATATTAAGTTAAAATAGGTGTTCATTCAGTATTGTTGTAATTGTCATTATTAAAAATAAATAACTAAAAATATTAAATCGGCCGATTAAATCGGTATCGGCTTTTTTTTTTTTGTCTCCAATAATCGGTATCGGCGTTTAAAAATCATAATCGGTCGACCTCTAGTCTGAAACCCTACCAACTCTGTGACTGTCTCAAATACCCTGCTCCACCCTGACAATCCCACCCACAGGGATGGATTGACAGGCCAACCTGCTAACCTCTCTGGGGTAGGGGGCAGTATTTTGACATCCGGATGAAAAGCGTGCCCAAAGTAAACTGCCTGTTGCTCAGGCACAGAAGCTAGGATATGCATATGATTGGTTTAGATTTAGATAGAAAACACACTAAAGTTTCTAAAACTGTTATGTCTGTGAGGATAACAGAACTGATATGGCAAGCGAAACCCAGAGGACAACCCCCCCACACTATTTTCAATAGTACTAAAATTTATAAACCCAAGTCCTCCCAAATTGCAGTTCCAAGGGCTTCCCCTAGATGTCAACAGTCTTTAGAAAGAGTTTCAGGCTGTTTTTTGGAAAACTTACCTGGAAATTGTAGTTTTTCTAGGTGGCTCCCATTTTGGCTGTAGTGTTTCCAAGCGCGTGGAGGAAATCTGACACGACGGCTGGATTAACAAGAAGTTGAGCTTTATTTTGATGTATAACACATATTTTCAAGAATGTTAAATATTTGAATTTAGTATTGTTGAATTTCGCGCTCTGCAATTTCACTGGATGTTGGCCAGGTGGGACGCTACCGTCCCACGTACCCTAGTGAGGTTAAGAATGTGCCCAGGATAAATAAATAAAAATGTTATTGGTCGCATACACAAACTCAGCAAAAAAAGAAACGTCCTCTGTCAACTGCGTTTATTTTCAGCAAACTTAACATGTGTAAATATTTATATGAACATAAGACTCAACAACTGAGACATAAACTGAACAAGTTCCACAGACGTGACTAACAGAAATGGAATTATCTGTCCCTGAACAAAGGGGGGGGGGTCAAAATCAAAAGTAAGTCAGTATCTGGTGTGGCCACCAGCTGCATTAAGTACTGCAGTGCATCTCCTCATGGACTGCACCAGATTTGCCAGTTCTTGCTGTGAGACGTTACCCCACTCTTCCACCAAGGCACCTGCAAGTTCCCGGACATTTCTGGGGGGAATGGCACTAGCCCTCACCCTCCGATCCAACAGGTCCCAGACGTGCTCAAAGAGATCTGGGCTCTTCACTGGCCATGGCAGAACACGAACATTCCTCTCTTGCAGGAAATCACGCACAGAACGAGCAGTATGACTGGTGGCATTGTCATGCTGGAGGGTCATGTCAGGATGATCCTGCAGGAAGGGTACCACATGAGGGATAAGGATGTCTTCCCTGTAACGCACAGCGTTAAGATTGCCTGCAATGACAACAATCTCAGTCCGATGATGCTGTGACACCGCGCCAGACCATAACGAACCCTCCACCTCCAAATCGATCCCGCTCCAGAGTACATGTCTCAGTGTAACGCTCATTCCTTTGACGATAAATGCGAATCCGACCATCACCCCTGGTGAGACACAACTGCAACTCATCAGTGAAGAGCACTTTTTGCCAGTCCTATCTGGTCCAGCAACGGTGGGTTTGTGCCCATAGGCGACGTTGTTGCCGGTGATGTCTGGTGAGGACCTGCCTTACAACAGGCCTACAAGCCCTCAGTCCAGCCTCTCTCAGCCTATTGCGGACAGTCTGAGCACTGATGGAGGGATTTTCTATTCCTGATGTAACTCGGGCAGTTGTTGCCATCATGTACCTGTCCCGCAGGTGTGATGTTCGGATGTACCGATCCTGTACAGGTGTTACACATCGTCTGCCACTGTGAGGACGATCAGCTGTCCGTCCTGTCTCCCTGTAGCTCTGTAGCCTGTAGCTCGTCCTGTCTTAGTTGTCTCATAGTACGAACATTGCAATTTATTGCCCTGGCCACATCTGCATGCCTCCTTGCAGCATGCCTAAGGCATGTTCACGCAGGTGAGCAGGGACACTGGGCATCTTTCTTTTGGTGTTTTTCAGTCAGCCGAAAGGCGCTTAGTGTCCTAAGCTTTCATTACTGTGACCTTAATTGCCTACCGTCTGTAAGCCGTTAGTGTCTTAACGACTGTTCCACAGGTGCATGTTTATGGTTCACTGAACAAGTATGGGAAACAGTGTTTTAAACCCTTTACAATGAAGATCTGTGAAGTTCTTTGGATTTTTACGAATTGTCTTTGAAAAACAGGGTCCTGAAAAAGGGACATTTTTAGTTTATTTGGCAGATTTTATTGCGGGTGTTTCTAGCTGCAACAGTGCAGTAATATCAAACAATACACACATCTAAAAGTAAAATAATGGAATTAAGAAATGTATAAATATTAGGACGAGCAGTGTGTGTGTGTGTGTGTGTGTGTGTGTGTGTGTGTGTGTGTGTGTGTGTAGATATATACAGTGCATTCGGAAAGTGTTCAGACCCCTTTTTCCTGTCAATCTACACACTATCCCATAATGACAAAGGAAAAAACAGGTTTAAAAAATTATTACATTTTACATTGACATAAGTATTTAGAGCCTTTTGTCATGAGACTTGAAATTGAGCTCGGGTGTATGTTTCCATTGATCATTCTTGATGTTTCTACAACTTGATTGGAGTCCACCTGTGGTAATTTCAATTGATTGGACATGACCTGGAAAGGCACACACCTGTCTATATAAGGTCCGACAGTTGACAGTGAATGTCAAGAATGAAAACCAAGCCACGAGGTTGAAAGAATTGTCCGTAGAGCTCCGCGACAGAATTATGTTGAGGAACAGTTCTGGGGAAGGGTACCAAAACATTTCAGCAGCATTGAAGGGCTCTAAGAACACAGTGGCCTCCTCCATTCTTAAATGGAAGAAGTTTGGAACCACCAAGATTCTTCCTTAAGGTGGCCGCTAGGCCAAACTGAGCAATCGGGAGAAGGACCTTGGTCAGGGAGGTGACCAAGATCCAGAGTTCCTCTGTGGAGATGGGAGAACCTTCCAGAAGGAAGGACAATCATCTCTGCAGCACTCCACCAATCAGGCCTTTTATTGTAGAGTGCCAGACAAAGCCACTCAGTAAAAGCTACATGACCGCCAGCTTGGAGTTTGCCAAAAGGCACCTAACGGACTCTCAGACAATGAGAAACAAAACTCTCTGATCTGATGAAACCAAGTTTCTCGCTTGGCATTCACTCTTTGGCCTGAATGCCAAGCGTCACATCTGGAAGAAACCTGGAACCGCTCATCTGGCCAATACCTTCCCTACGGTGAAGCGTGGTGGCAGCATCATGCTGTGGGGATGTTTATCTGCGGCAGGGACTGGGAGACTGGTCAGCATTGAGGGAAAGATGAACGGAGCAAAGTACAGAGAGAGCCTTGATGACAACCTGCTCCAGAGCGCTCAGGGCCTCAGACTAGGGTTCACCTTCCAACAGGATAACGACCCTAAATTCACAGCCAAGACAATGCAGGAGTGGCTTCGGGACAAGTCTCTGAAGTGGCCCAACCAGAGCCCGGACTTGAACCTGAACGAACATCTCTGGAGAGACCTGAAAATAGCTGTGCAACAACGCTCCCCATCCAACCTTACAGAGCTTGAGGATCTCAAAATCAAATTTTATTTGTCACACGCGCCGAATTCAACAGGTGTAGATCTTACAGTGAAATGCTACTTACAAGCCCTTAACCAACAATGCAGTTGTTAGAAATATAAGCAATAAAAGTAAGAAATACTTAGAGCAGCAGTAAAATAACATTAGCGAGGCTATATACAGGGGGTACCGGTATAGAGTCAATGTGTGGGGAAACCGGTTAGTCAAGGTAATTGCGGTAATATGTAGATGTAGGTAGAGTTATTAAAGTGACTATGCATAGATAATATCAGTAACAGTAGCGTAAAAGGGGGGCAAAGCAAATCGTCTGGAAGCCCTTTGGACCTAGACTTGGCGCTCCGGTACCGCTTGCCATGCGGTAGCAGAGAACAGTCTGTGACTAGGGTGGCTGGAGTCTGACAATTATTAGGTCCTTCCTCTGGCACCCCCTCGTATAGAGGTCCTGGATGGCAGGAAGCTTGGCCCCAGTGACGTACTGGGCCGTACGCACTACTCTCTGTAGTGTCTTGCGGTCGGAGGCCGAGCAGTTGCCATACCAGGCACTCATGCAACCCGTCAGGATGCTCTCGATGGTACAGCTGTAGAACATTTTGTTCTGCAGAGAAGAATGGGATAAACTCCCCAAATACTGGTGTGCCAAGCTTGTAGCGTCATATGCAAAAATAATCGAGGCTGTAATTGCTTCCAAAGGTGCTTCAACAAATGACTGATTAACGGTTCTGTGTACTTATATAAATGTGATTTCATTTTTAAAATATTTTTTATATACAGTTGCAAAACTTTCTAAAAACCTGTTTTTGCCTTGTCATTATGGGGTATTGTGTGTAGATTGAGGGGGAGAAACTATTTAATCCATTTTAGAATAAGGCTGTAACGTGACAAAATGTAAGGAGTCTGAATACTTTCCAAATGCACCGTATCGTCGCTGTCTGGTCCACTGGCCGGTCTACATGTGCATTCCATCATCGCAGAATGATTAGGATTTGCCATAAGATGGGTCATACACAGTCAGCAACATCACACGGCCCAGGATGTGAATAAGTGATTTTAAATAATGATTATAAGTAAGTGTGACCTACGTTATTCTCTTTTCCATGTTCCATGTCCCACTGACTCAGTGGGAGCACTAGAAATCATTCAACAATGTAACTCGAGAGTTGTCAGATGGAGAATGGGGAGGGAGGTAAACTTGATTGTTAGATGTCTTCTGGCCGTTTTCTCTCTCAGCTGTGAACTTGCCAGCTCAGCTACCTGTCAAGTCAGTCAGCTAGCTATAGCTTTCACAACTGATGGCCAGCTATTTGAATGACAGTTGACACTACCCAAACACTGAACTAAAGGTCGACCGATTATGATTTTTCAATGCTGATACAGATTATTGGAGGACAAAAAAAGCTGATGCCGATTTAAAAAAATAATAATACAAAAATATTGAAATGCATTTATATATATTCACACACACACACACACGTTTGTAATAATGTCAATTGCAACAATACTGAATGAACAATGAACACTTATTTTAACTTAATATAATACATATTATGGTCTTGGATGGGTGTTCTTAAGGTGATTCCACAGGTTGGTGGTATTTTTTGATTTAGCCGTTGCTGACCCGATGCTTACATATTTATCACTAATAAGACACCTAGCTTTCCCTGGTGCCAATTCCATGTAATAGTCCCACACTGGTGCTCTGCTTTTCTCTGACATCTGTAAAACACACACACAACTCTGAAGTGTCAATGATACGGAAGAGTCTGCTTAGGAGACAAATACTCTCAACTGTTTGAATAAAAATATAGTTTAAGTTACCTGTGATGAATGTTGAAAACAAAAACTATAATTTCTATATGCAGGAAATCCTATTTTAATAATGGACATGGTAAGAATTGACTACCAAAGTGTGAGTCATAATTCCCATGATACCTTCTAGCAAAATCTGAAAAGCAGTTCCTTCATTCATTTATTCCATAGGATATTTTTAGATTCACTTAAAATAAGGTCTGTGTTTCGTGTAGGCTTACACCACCTTGCCAATTTTATAACTGTGTAGATTTCCATAGGACAAGGTAACTCTGATCAATATTGGCTAAATATAAGCGAAGATCATATTTTTTGTAGAGTGGATTTATGAAAATATGTTGACAAACGTTACCTTATCCTAGTGAATTTTACACAGGTATCAAAACGCTGAGGCGGTTTAAGCCTGCACGAAACACAGACCTTATTTGAAGAGAATGTCTTGATCTACTATGGAAGACATGAACGGTAAAATAACGAAGGAACCCCTTTCAAGTTCAGCCGCAAGTTATTACAGGAATTATAACGCGTCGACTATTTCTCTCTAAACCACATACCTTTGACTATTACGAGTCTGCTGCTGCCTACCACCCCTCAATCAGACTGCGCTATCATATATCAAATCATAGACTTAACTATAATAAACACACAGAAATACGAGCCTTAGGTCAAATCCGAAAACTATCACCTCAAACAAAACGTTTATTCCGTTCCGTATTTTATCTTAACGGGTGGCATCCATGAGTCTAACTATTCCTGTTATATTGCACAACCTTCAATGTTATGTCATAATTATGTAAAATTCTGGCAAATTAGGCGGCCCAAACTGTTGCATATACACTGACTCTGCGTGCAATGAACTCAAGAGGTGACACAATTTCACCTGGTTAATATTGCCTGCTAACCTGGATTTCTTTTAGCTAAATATGCAGGTTTAAAAATATATACTTGTGTATTGATTTTAAGAAAGGCATCGACGTTTATGGTTAAGTACACATTGGAGCAACGACAGTCGTTGATTGTTTTTTGTAAGATAAGTTTAATGCTAGCTAGCATTAAACTTATCTTGGCTTTTGCATAACAGGCAGGCTCCTCGTGGAGTGCAATGTAATCAGGTGGTTAGAGCGTTGGTCTGGTTAACTGTAAGCTTGCAAGATTGGATCCCCCGAGCTGACAAGGTAAAAATCTGCCGTTCTGCCCCTGAACGAGGCAGTTAACCCACCGTTATTGAAAATAAGAATGTGTTCTTAACAGACTTGCCTAGTTAAATAAAGGTGTAAAAAAAATAATAATAATCTGATTATGAAAACTTGAAATCGGCCCTAATTAATCGATTAACCTCTACACTGAACCCCAATGTTCATTATAGTATTTTGTTTTTGATTGGATGATAGTCAAAGTGCCAGTTAGTCATATCAATGTTCCCTTCTGTAGTGTATGCTATGCTTTCTCAATTTTTGTTACAGCGATAGTTACTCCGTACTACACACTGGTTTGATGCAGGTTAGACATCATTGGTAAATCATTTCTTCCCATGATTTTGAGGTTGATGGTTGAATTGTATTTAGATTTTTAAGACTGCTACAGCTTGGTTTGGAAATTATCTGCATTTTTCTGTCAAATACATTACTCTCTTTAAAAATTAGTTCACATTTTGTGGGACATTCTTTCATTGTTGAATCTGGAATCTTATTGAATGATAATGAAAAATCAATTAAAGCCAACAGTTGTTTCTAGTTAAGTGGGCTAGCTTATTGTTCCTGTTGGCTAAACCACATTCTACTTCTGTGGAAGTAACTTAGTTGTCATGTTTTGTGACATAGCATATTTTCTTTTGTCCACTGAAATGCTTTTCAGGGCTTGAGAATAAACATTATCCATGAGTGTATAGAAATTTGTGGGTTTTTCTAGTAGATCCATGTAAAAGCAATGAATGAAGGTTGAATAGAAAGACCAAGAAGGAAGTGGAGAACTATATGGAACTCTGCACAAATATAATATGCACAACTTTCTTTCCGGTTCCTTAATTTTTTTTTTTGCTCTTTGTATTAGTAGTTATACAGTATCAATATCATTTGATACTGTATGCCTACATTGCATAACCTTATTTTGGAACCAGGCTTTCTCCCGGGTGTGAGCCAGGTGGCCTGTCTTAGCCGAGTGTGATGTCTACTCAAAACAAAAGCATGCAGAGTAATGAGTAGGATTCTGTTTTCAAATTCAAAAGTGATTGCTTTTGATAGTTTTTATTGGGAAGGCAGATAAAGACTAATTTGACATTTCAAAACATGTTTTATCGAAAAGAGATGTTCTATGTTTCGGAAAATGTATCCTGCTCCGTTGTTGACAACACGACTGAGCAGCGCAGATTTAATGTTAGCTTTAAGAAGGGCGCTCCTCCCGCACTGCTTTTGCCTGTTTCCTAGTTTGTCATTTTAGAAATATGGTAAAGTCTAGCCTAACTAAGGCAGATAGTGTTAATGGTATTTCTCCTCTAACAATCCAGAGGTGCTGTCATGCCAATGATTAACCCATTGTTTGTGTGGCTTTAAGTATGAGTCTGACGTTTCCTGTAGTGGTTCACCGGTCAATGCCAAGACTTGCCAAACTAAATATGATGCTGTAGGTTCTGTTGACCCATAGCGGGTTTTTACTGCTGACTGATTCACTATTCCCTTTCAGGGATATGATGATATCATTGTCACAATCACCCTTCAATTGGGAAGGATGAGTCACGCTTTGAAATTACAAATCACCATGAGACCTCTCTCTCCCCGGAGTGTTTACTCCTCGAGTCATTTCTGGCCTTCACTTGGTGTGCCAACTAGGCCCTTAAGGAAATTAGGGCTTACCCCAAATCAAGGAACTTGAGTGAACCTTGGGATAAAAGTGAACAGGAAATACGTTTATTTGAAAAAATAACTAAACTGCTTGGGAGGAATAAAATGACTTCTACTAGCCTATATTTATTTTTATTTTCTGTGATCAGGAGCATCTTGGAGGTAGGCTAAATCTTTGATAATAGGAGATTAGCCTGGCTGTATCAGCTTTAGTTTAAGTTAAGACTTGACAGTCTCTCCTCTTGGCCTCAAGTTTTCACCTTAGTTTCCTCATGAATGCTTCAACTGCAGAGAAAATCTTGATGCAAGGCTCTTGAGCATCATTTTTCGCCTTGATTTTTATCCCATTGATAATGTCTATTTCATTCTCAGGATGTAGACCAGTACCTTGTTGCTTTTTCTGCGTCTGGCTGCAGGGTTCAGGATCACGGTTAGAAATGCCTCTTATTGACCTTGCCCAGTTGACCCCTGAACTCCCTGCTTTCTGGAAAGTTCAAATGCATACAGGATGTCCTGGCCAAACTGGAGATTTGGAGGTGGTTAGTGAAGGCTTGGGAAGCGCGGCGCCAATCTCCCCTAGGCCTTTGAGCCGAGGCCTGTGTACTTTTCACAGGTGAGCTGAAATACAGCAGCCTATGACAGAAGGTCTGCCAATGTTGGTCTGGAGTTGGGGTGAGAAATATTCTGACATGATGCAAGTCCCTTCAGCAGCCCGGCACTGTTTGCACTCCGAGACCCCTGGCCGCGTTGCAGATAAGCAGGCCTTTCTAGTCCCGGCCCTGCGGTTTACCTCCAACAAGCCC
Source organism: Oncorhynchus clarkii lewisi (assembly GCF_045791955.1). Lineage (NCBI taxonomy): Eukaryota > Metazoa > Chordata > Actinopteri > Salmoniformes > Salmonidae > Oncorhynchus > Oncorhynchus clarkii. The sequence goes on along the minus strand of NC_092147.1, from coordinate 16,994,734 downwards.
AAGACAAACCAGCAAACCCCATCACTGGAAGCGTGATTTAAGAGCTTTTGAGTTAAAATAGAAACAACCTTGAAATTTTGCACAGCGGCGTGAACCAGAGACAAGCTTTTCGGCCAAAACGAGGAGTCCAAACTCGTGCCCTCAAGGACTGAACATTGAAGTGAGATGTTATGTCACGCTGAAACTATATCCCAAGGGTTGAGTCCTCACATGTATACTCACTAAGCTCAGTGGGTTTTATAGCCTCACTGTTGCATGTGGACATAGACTTATGATATGTGGACCTCCCTCCAATTTGAAGTGCTTATCAAGCATGTCTCTCCTTGAAAGGCACTTTGCTAGAGATCTAGCTAGTTAGTTCTGGATCAGAGGGAAGTCATTACCTCTCGTGTTTTTTGTATTACAAAATTCATTCATAAAGAGTTCCTAGGTTTCTTCTGAGGACCTACACTTGCCATGCCAAGAAGCATGTGTCTCTTATGTAAATAATATTGCTTAATCTCTCTGAGGGTGTTATCAGCAGTTTTTCCCAGGCTGTAGAGCCATGCCACGGCTAATCCAGGAGCATGTGGCCTGATTTAGGGCTCCACGGCCGTGTTGATGTCTACATTTTGTTTTTGTCTTCTCCTCTGAGTTCCTCTCTCCTGGCCTACACACACCTCCTGGCCTACACACACCTCTAACCATGGTGTAGATTTTTCTGTGTTTTATATATTTCCACACTTCCACACTGCCCTGTTTTGAGGACTGCCTAAAATTTCTGCCTGGTGGGATGGAGTTTTGACCTGCCTGGTGACACCAGGCGATAAATTAGTTAATAGACCAATAAGAAAGAGTTCTAAACCTCTACCAATAACATCTCGTTTTCATTTTTCTCATCTCTACTCATACCACTCCCAGAAATTCTTGCTTGAGAAATTTCTCTTAGCTAAGAAGCTATTTTTGTTTTATTTTTGACCATTTTAATTGGAAACAGAGTAAGGTGCTTGTTACCCAGAAACGATTTGATATTGAGATAACGGCTGCATTAGACCTTTTCTAACCTCACTCCCCGATCTCATCTCTTGATTTAAAGAAATGTATTTTACATGTTTTTTCCCGTCCTGGTTGGTGTATGAATGCCATCTCTAACATTAGCTCCATGGTCTTGTCTGTTCTGAGATATAGAGTTTGAGCGGTCTCCACCTAGGATTACTTGAGTCCCTCATCTTGACACTAATAAGATTGAGTGAGACCTGACTACTACTTTTGGCTATGGCTTAGAGTTAGGGACTCCTTCTGCATCTTAAGATGAGTTTGACTAGGTGAGTCATGTTGTTTTGACAGGTTGGGATTGAGTTCAGCATTGCATATACATTTGCAAAAGGCTGGTGCTCTTTATTTTCTGTTAATACGTCAAGGTTTAAAAATAAATAAAAAATGTTGATTTAAATACTCCTGCCATTTGCATTGGTTGTAAAACATGTTTCTACTTTACCTCTACAATCAATCCAGTTCAATTCAACTTTAATTGCACCCATTTAACAGAAATTATTGCTCTTTGAATTAATCTCATACCACAAAATGTACAGTCGAGAGAGGGACACATGAATTGCAACCATGGATTTCACAGTACCTTGTCTGGTACTTGGCTCAGTAGAGGCTCTAACAGGAGGGGGGTTCACACTAGAACAAAAGCCAAGGCAGCACTGACCTGCGAGTCGAGGCAGGGGGTCCAGGGTCCTGGCCAGAGCTGATCTGAGAGCAGGTGACCAAGGCCACTGGCGGGGGGTGATATACCACTGAATGTTAGCACGGCCGGGAACAAAGCCCTGTGATTAGGAGGGGAAGTGATAAAGAAAGCGTATTGAGTTGAGAGCATGACTGCAACAAAACATTTTTCCTCCAAATGCTTCCATGAATTATGACCTCCGTCATTGGGTCAGGGCTCATTGTTAGCTATTCTCTCCGTGTCCAAGAACAGGAGAGGGAAAACAAGAGAAGGACTGGCGTCTGTCTCTTCTGAGCCATCCAAATTGCTGAGTTACTGGTTTTTGAAGGCTTGGTTTTTCCCTGAAGTCAAGCCTTTCATTCAGGTTGTTTTGAAATGTATGCAGCCGGTGTGGGTGGCTGAATTGTTGCTGCTGGCTAAGAAAAGCCTCCTCGGTGACAGAGAGTGCTCAACCATAGAGTGGCGTGTACAAATCTGCCCGGCTGCCATCACAACTGTTTTCATCCTGAGAACAAACTCGTGACGTTTAGGACTAAAATGTTAAAGAATACAAAACAAACCTGCTGGGTAAAGACTGAACAAAATCCTTTGATTATTTCTCCTTTTATTTAGAACCTTAGTGCAAATTTTCAATTAAGCATGTAACAAAATATATTGATGTATAAAATCTAAAAAGGTAAATAGAAAACACTTCAAAATAAATATAGGCCTAAAAAATATGTTTGGGGACTTGCCTGTTTTGCATGTTATTTTGTTACATATCAATTTGCATTTGGTATCTTGGATCGAGTGTTGGCACCAACTCAGGAAACCCCCGTTTCTCGACCGTGTAAATTTGGGGCCATGTTTTTGCAGATGTAAGTGGTAACGGCAGCTGTTATCTCCTTCCATCTTCGTGATTATTTGCCATATGTTGTGCCGCAGGCAAAAATCCTCTTGCAACATCTGAGTCGGGCGTTTGTTTTGAGCTCTCAGCTCTACCTTTTTGCGTCTCATTCGTAGACTGTCCGTACTGTTTCACGTGATTTTTGCGTAATTGTTTGAGCCTGTTGTCGGGACCGCCCTGCGGCATATTTTGCAGAGGACGGATTTCTGGTCCATGTCAGACTTTTCATACCCAAATCACGTCCATGCGACCGAAGTAGCCCCTCTTTTAGATACGAGCTCTGTGTCATGTGCACTCATGTTTCTTTTTGTGTTGCAAATTTCCTTCCACACGGCACTTGTGTAAGAGCGCAAAGCATCGTCCTATTGACAAAATATTGCCGTAAAGTGTGATTTGCAACACAACTAAATAAACGATGAGCATAATATGAAACAATAGATGTTTTTCTATCATCACACGATATACACTGCTCAAAAAAAGGGAACACTAAAATAACACATCCTAGATCTGAATGAATGAAATATTCTTATTAAATACTTTTTTCTTTACATAGTTGAATGTGCTGACAACAAAATCACACACAAATGATCAATGGAAATCAAATTTATCAACCCATGGAGGTCTGGATTTGGAGTCACACTCAAAATTAGTGGAAAACCACACTACAGGCTGATCCAACTTTGATGTAATGTCCTTTAAAACAAGTCAAAATGAGGCTCAGTAGTGTGTGTGTGGCCTCCACGTGCCTGTATGACCTCCCTACAACGTCTGGGCATGCTCCTGATGAGGTGGTGGATGGTCTCCTGAGGGATCTCCTCCCAGACCTGGACTAAAGCATCCGCCAACTCCTGGACAGTCTGTGGTGCAACGTTGGTGGATGGAGCGAGACATGATGTCCCAGATATGCTCAATTGGATTCGGGTCTGGGGAACGGGCTGGCCAGTCCATAGCATCAATGCCTCCTCTTACAGGAACTGCTGACACACTCCAGCCACATGAGGTCTAGCATTGTCTTGCATTAGGAGGAACCCAGGGCCAACCACACCAGCATATGGTCTCACAAAGGGTCTGAGGATCTCATCTCGGTACCTAATGGCAGTCAGGCTACCTCTGGCGAGCACATGGAGGGCTGTGTGGCCCCCCCAAAGAACGTTCTCCACGGCGTCTCCAGACTCTGTCACATGTGCTCAGTGTGAACCTGCTTTCATCTGTGAAGAGCACAGGGCGCCAGTGGCGAATTTGCCAATCTTGGTGTTCTCTGGCAAATGCCAAACGTCCTGCACGGTGTTGGGCTGTAAGCACAACCCCCACCTGTGGACGTCGGGCCCTCATACCACCCTCATGGAGTCTGTTTCTGACCGTTTGAGCAGACACATGCACATTTGTGGCCTGCTGGAGGTCATTTTGCAGGGTTCTGGCAGTGCTCCTCCTGCTCCTCCTTGCACAAAGGCGGATGTAGCGGTCCTGCTGCTGGGTTGTTGCCCTCCTACGGCCTCCTCCACGTCTCCTGATGTACTGGCCTGTCTCCTGGTAGCACCTCCCTGCTCTGGACACTACGCTGACAGACACAGCAAACCTTCTTGCCACAGCTCGCATTGATGTGCCATCCTGGATGAGGTGCACTACCTGAGCCACTTGTGTGGGTTGTAGATTCCGTCTCATGCTACCGCTAGAGTGAAAGCACCGCCAGCATTCAAAAGTGACCAAAACATCAGCCAGGAAGCATAGGAACTGAGAAGTGGTCTGTGGTCACCACCTGCAGAACCACTCCTTTATTGGGGGTGTCTTGCTAATTGCCTATAATTTCCACCTGTTGTCTATTCCATTTGCAAACAGCATGTTTGATTTCACAGAAGTGTGATTGACTTGGAGTTACATTGTGTTTAAGTGTTCCCTTTTTTTTGAGCAGTGTATATCGTCATATCGCCCAGCCCTATTTGAAAGTATTGAACTGATTTCACTCAGAACGTTGTTAGAAAACCAAGCTTTGTTTGAGTCACTCGTAGAAAAGGCAACATGAAAGTACGACTACAAACTGCCTGTGGAACTGTGTCTGTTAGCCTGTTGTAAAACATGGGCGGTGGTGCAGGTTTGTCCGTGATGTGCGCAAGTCCCTTTTAGGGTTGCAAAGGACCGGAAACTTTCCCGGTAAATTTCTGGAAATTTTCCACTGGAATTTGGGAAATTTTGCTTAAATTCATCAAAAGTTAGCTTATAACAGTGAACTTTTTTTGTGGGATACACAAGGCAATTCTAGGTCTTGTTGGATATTGTTTTGTGAAACTATCCCCAATTCAATGGAATTGCAACCCTCTGCATGCACAGTGCATTCTTCCATCACATGCACAGCTGATTCTCAAGATCTTGCACACTAGTAAGATGCTAATTGAGCCTACACTACTACACTGTCTGAGCCAAGGACTACATGCTTTCTGGTAAGTTTTGATTACAATACTGGGTGGGGTGAATATATTTTATGTGACACATTATTTTTTGTTAACTAGTAAATAGTAGCCTACAGGCAAGTGTGTTTAAATAATTTCTAATCTTTTAACAATTTCTGCTGGTTAGTTTTTGCTACCATGTGGGTTTTAGCTTGCTTGAGCCTGCTAACTGAGTGTTAATTCACCTGTTTCCATACATGTTTCATTTAAAAACATTTATCTTACAAAGGAGTTTAATCTAACTGCTTAACTATTTATCTGTACATGGAATTGTATTTATTCATTTTCTTAATAATTTGTTTTCTAATCTTTACAGGAAAATCCCACAGGCACTATCTGATGTGTGGAGACATTTCACTGCAGCTAATGTAGAAGGAAAAGCTGTGTACATTTTGCAAAAACTGTGCAAAATCATATGTGAAGAATGCAACAAAGATGTAGAATCATCTGGCCAAGTCCACAAAGTTCCCTTAGCGCTCACAACAAGCAACCTCTGACAAAAGCTGTGTATTGCAACTGGTTCACCTCTGACGCTCACAGACAAGGTGTATTGGAAGAGATTTCTGAATGTTCAGACATGCTTTATCTACTTATTTGATGGATACAGAATTCAAGTGAAGGTCAAGCAAATCAGAGATGGCAGACTGTATTGCAATCATCTCTGATGGGTGGTCGAATGTTCGTGGGCAAGGACTAATTAACTACATCATCTCCACCGCTCAACCAGCATTCCACAAGAGCACAGACACAAGGGACAACAGACACACCGGTCTCTACATTGCAGATGAGCTGAAGGCAGTCATCAATGACCTTGAACCACAGAAGGTATTTGCACAGGTGACAGACAATGCTGTGAAAATAAAGGCTGCTTGGTCTAAAGTGGAGGAGTTCTAGCCTCACATCACACCCATTGGCTGTGCTGCTCATGCATTGAATCTGCTCCTCAAGGACGACATGGCACTGAAAACAATGGATACACTCTACAAGAGAGCCAAGGAAATGGTTAGGTATTTGAAGCTTCATCAAGTTATAGCAGCAATCTACCTCACCAAGCAAAGTGAGAAGAATAAGAGCACCACATTGAAGCTGCCCAGCGACACCCGTTGGGGTGGAGTTATCATCATGTTTGACAATCTCCTGGAGGGGAAGGAGTCTCTCCAATAAATGGCTATATCACAGTCTGCCGACATGAACAGCCCCATCAATAGGATCCTCCTGGATGAATCATTTTGGGAGAGAGTGGTAAGCAGCCTGAAACTCCTGAAACCTATAGCAGTAGCCATTGCACAGATTGAGGGAGACAATGCCATCCTGATGTTCAGACTCTGCTTGCAGATGTAGGAGAAGAAATCCGTACTGCCCTGCCCACTTCACTGTTGCTCCAAGCAGAGGAAACTGCAGTTTTGAAATACATCAAAAAGTGTGAAGACTTCTGCCTGAAGCCCATACACACCACTACGTACATGTTGTACCCCAAGTATCCTGTCTGGCGCAGAGATCAACAAGGCCTATGGTGTCATCACTACCGTGAGGGCAAGGTTCTTGGCAGCCTGGCGAAGTACACTTCCAAACAAGGGCTTTGGAATGGAGATGCAATATGGCAGTCGTGCCAACATATCTCATCAGCCACCTGGTGGAAGGGACTTTGTGGATCTGAGGCTCTTTCCCCTGTTGCCTCCATCATCCTCCAAATCCCACCAACATCAGCCGCCTCAGAGCGCAACGGGTCCTTATTTGGGAACACACACACACACACACACACACCAAAGCTCGCAACAGGCTGACCTGGTTGAAAAATTGGTGGCCATCCGGGCAAATTTGAGGTTTTTTGAGCCTGACAACGAGCCATCCTCAACATGGTTGGAAAGTGACAGTGAAGATGTGGCGTCAAGAGTCTGATGTTCAAGGTGGACATTGAGGAGGTCCAGGGAGAAGACATGGAAGCCTGAGAGGAAGACAACCAAATCTTTAGTTTCTAGACTATAAATTTACAGATGCATGTTAAAAATGTTTTTGGGAGATGCAATGGATCATTGGTGATCATTCAATATTCCTTTTCTTTTGTTGTTCAGTGAAATCATCCCATGTGAAGAGTCAACTCATTTAATTAAAGTTCAATTCATAACAAAATATATATTTTTATTTATATTGGAAGGATTTAATAATTTCCTATTTTGTCTACTTATGATAAACCTTTTATGTTTCTGTCTCTGGTAAATATGTCTAATGCAAAAAAAAACATTTTATATGGTATTAATATTAATTTACATATATTCCTGTTAAATCCCACGGAAATTGTCCATCTCTGAATATTCCCCAAAATGTGCAACCCTACTTGCAGTCAAAGTATCTATATAACATCGTTCAAAATAACATTGGGATATGCAACTATCGATCCCCCCCATCACAAGCAAACACACTGTCCTACTCGAGTTTGCCAAATTAAGTAAAATCAAATTTTATTGGTCACATGCTTGTGTTTAGCAGATGTTGTTGCAGGTGAAGCAAAATGCTTGTGTTTCTAGCTCCGACATTCTATGTATCCCTACTGTATGACCGTGGGCTTGCGTATGACTGGGCTTGCCTATGCGGGGTCCTACAGGCATAGGCAGTCGGTTGACCTGAGAGCACCTGAGTGGCGAAGTAGTGACACCCAGTATGAACACTCCCACAGACAATGACAAGCTCCTTTCCAAACAGCTGGCCTGCCCTGTAGGACAGCTGAGAGGGAGAGAGAAGAGGCATGGGGGACATTGAGTAACACACATCTGATGACTCAGGAGTCTCTGTGCGTGTGTTCTGCAATGATCTTGAAGGCTCCCGCCACCTGTATGAGTTGAACCTGACCTAGGCCTCTGTACCAGAGAGGACGGTGTTGAAGGGGAATGTCAGGGTCAATGGGCAGTTGGAATAAACCAGTACAGCCAACGATAAAAGAAGAATCAAAGATGCACCAAGAGATGCTACAGAACGTGCAGCTGGCTAAATAAACATCTATTCAATCAACTATCTGTGTGTAGTGTCTGCAGCAACAGTCTGTTTCAAAACAATTAGCTAACCTCCCATGGGCCTGATTGCTCCACTCTAAAACTTCCCCAGTGTTTTGGTCATGAAGTGACTGCATTCCCTTACATCATCTTCTTTCAATCAACGCGTCCAACATTAGCAACACATCAGCCCTAGACTGAAATCCAACCGAATAACCCATGGAATGTTTTATCACATATCCTGACATGATGCCCAAAGCGATGCCCAAAGCAAGGGACCAGGAAGTCACTACAGAAGGCTTCCCGATGGATGACCGCGTTAGACTTCATGATGCCCACCAGAGTATGGCGGCAGAAGGTTGAAATTCCCCACATTAAAAAATCATTGTGCCAGGTGCACTGGGTAGCAATGAAAATATAAATAAAACACTATTCAATTATCTTTTTTTACAATAGCAAGCCTGGTTGACCCAGAGGGAGGTCCATCCTCTCCTTGCACCTGTGCCAGTAGTGTGGTGCTGGAAGGCCAGATTATTTATCTGGGCTAATTGCTGAGAGGGGGGCTAAGGGGGAAAACCGGCTAGCCCGTGCATGTCTGTCTGTGATTAGCTGCAGCAAGGGAGATGCACGTTTAAACACACACAGGATTAAGCTTGCCAGTTAACATTGGAAACCGACAAGCTTTTTGCTGCCAGTGGTTATTATAATCATCAAAGCCTCAACTTTTATTAGGTGTCCACTAAAAACACATCAAACAGATTCCGTAGTTGTGCAGCAACATATAGGTCGAGCCCCATTGAAACATTACACACAGCAGGTGCCTCCTGCTTCTGCATACACAGTGTAGGTCACTCTATGGTACAGACTACAGAGACTATTCCTACCCCAACAAGGCCTCTGAGCAGACACTTTGCCTGTGCTCTCAAGGGACTGTCTTTTCTCAAGGCCCAAAGGTGAAGAAAAAAAGACGCCTGAGGGAGGCCGGTCGGCAGCGTTTTAAAAGACTTTTGGCAGAACATGCCATCGTATAAACAATGGAGCGACGCAAGGAAAAAGAGATGGGGAGAGAGGGAGTAAAGAAGGGGGGCCCAGCAGAGGGACTGACCCTGGCTTACTGTCGGGGCTGGAGCAGTGGGTTGGGCGTTGGGCCGTTCCTTTGCAACGTGCCCCTGCCCTGTGCCACTGGCCCCCGGCCCTGATCTTATCTGACCCCAGCTCTCTGGCCCTTTCTTCCCCTCGCACACAGCGGGATATATTTTTCTTGGGACCAAGCCCTTCCTACTATTTAACAGCAGGTCAGGATCCCGGGCAGGCGGCTGGGAGCTGGGCATGTCACCCTCTAGTGTGTGGAAATGACATGGGCGGTGTATTAATGACAAGTAGACATTTCATAACAGTTTATACCAGGGGTGTGCCGGATCCAGCCCGAGAGAGGGTCCAAGCCGGCCCGCTGGTAGTTTGGGGGAAGGGGACAAACTCAAGATACTTTAAAATTACTTTAGTTTCTTGACTGTGTCCTGCTCGCTAATACTCATCTAAATGAAAGCTAAACCGTTAGTGAGCATCGGAAATTCCAAAAACGATGAATAGAGCACAATTTTTTTGCTAATTTTGACCGCAAGGAAATATAACCAATTTGCAGTGCGGCCTTCTGCACCTCATTGAAGACCAAATGCAGCCCCCAGGGCAAAGTTAGTTGGACACCCTAAGTGTCGACAGTATACCAGTATGGGACTTTTGAGGCCACTCATTGTTAAACATTGCTGGATGGTTTGCACTGAAGTCAATGCACAAAGCAGAGCACTGAGGTAATTTGAGGCAGCATCATCCATTGGATTTGTCACCTGTGTGTGTGTGTGTATATACACAGTGGGGACAACAAGTATTTGATACACTGCCGATTTTGCAGGTTTTCCTACTTACAAAGCATGTAGAGGGTTGTAATTTTTATCATAGGTACACTTCAACTGTGAGAGACGGAATCTAAAACAAAAATCCAGAAAACCACATTGTATGATTTTTAAGTAATTAATTTGCATTTTATTGCATGACAAGTATTTGTTTACCTACCAACCAGTAAGAATTCCGGCTTTCACAGACCTGTTAGTTTTTCTTTAAGAAGCCCTCCTGTTCTCCACTCATTACCTGTATTAACTGCACCTGTTTGAACTCGTTACCTGTATAAAAGACACCTGTCCACACACTCAATCAAACAGACTCCAACCTCTCCACAATGACCAAGACCAGAGAGCTGTGTAAGGACATCAGGGATAAAATTGTAGACCTGCACAAGGCTGGGATGGGCTACAGGACAATAGGCAAGCAGCTTGGTGAGAAGGCAACAACTGTTGGTGCAATTATTAGAAAATGGAAGAAGATGACGGTCAATCACCCTCGGTCTGGGGCTCCATGCAAGATCTCACCTCATGGGGCATCAATGATCATGAGGAAGGTGAGGGATCAGCCCAGAACTACACGGCAGGACCTGGTCAATGACCTGAAGAGAGCTGGGACCACAGTCTCAAAGAATTAGTAACACACTACGCCGTCATGGATTAAAATCCTGCAGCGCACGCAAGGTCCCCCTGCTCAAGCCAGCACATGTCCAGGCCCGTCTGAAGCTTGCCAATGACCATCTGGATGATCCAGAGGAGGAATGGGAGAAGGTCATGTGGTCTGATGAGACAAAAATAGAGCTTTTCGGTCTAAAATCCACTCGCCGTGTTTGGAGGAAGAAGAAGGATGAGGGAGCTGAAAGTCCGTATTGCCCAGCAACAGCCCCGAAACCTGAAGGATCTGGAGAAGGTCTGTATGGAGGAGTGGGCCAAAATCCCTGCTGCAGTGTGTGCAAACCTGGTCAAGAACTACAGGAAACGTATGATCTCTGTAATTGCAAACAAAGGTTTCTGTACCAAATATTAAGTTCTGCTTTTCTGATGTATCAAATACTTATGTCATGCAATAAAATGCAAATTCATTACTTAAAAATCATACAATGTGATTTTCTAGATTTTTGTTTTAGATTCCGTCTCTCACAGTTAAGGGGACCTATGATACAAATTACAGACCTCTACATGCTTTGTGAGTAGGAAACACTGCCGATTTTGCAGGTTATCAAATACTTGTTCACCCCACTGTATCTGGAGAGACCTGAAAATAGCTGTGCAGCGACGCTCCCCATCCAACCTGACAGATCTTGAGAGGATCTGCAGAGAATAACGGGAGAAACGCCCCGAATACAGGTGTGACAAGCTTGGAATGTCATACCCAAGAAGACTCGAGGCTGTAATCGCTGCCAAAGGTGCATCAGCACAGTACCAAGGGTCTGAATACTTAAGTAAATGTAATATTTGTTTATTTTCAATACATTTCTCGAGAAGGCACCTGCAAGTTCCCGGACATTTCTGGGGGGAATGGCCCTAGCCCTCACCCTCTGATCCAACAGGTCCCAGACATGCTCAATGGGATTGAGATCCGGACTCTTGGCAGAACACTGACATTCCTGTCTTGCAGGAAATCACGCACAGAACGAGCAGTATGGCTGGTAGCATTGTCATGCTGGAGGGTCATGTCAGGCTGAGCCTGCAGGAAGGGTACCACATGAGGGAGAAGGACGTCTTCCCTGTAACGCACAGTGTTGAGAATGCCTGCAATGACAACAAGCTCAGTCCGATGATGCTGTGTCACACCGCCCCAGACCATGACGAACCCTCCACCTCCAAATCGATCCCGCTCTAGAGTACAAGCCTCGGCGTAACGCTCATTCCTTCGACGATAAATGCGAATCCGACCATCACCCCTGGTGAGACAAAACCGCGACTCGTCAGTGAAGAGCACTTTTTGCCAGTCCTATCTGGTCCAGCAATGGTGGGTTTGTGCCCATAGGTGACGTTGTTGCCGGTGATGTTTGGTGAGGACCTGCCTTACAATAGGCCTACAAGCCCTCATTCCAGCCTCTCAGCCTATTGCGGACAGTCTGAGCACTGATGGAGGGATTGTGCGTTCCTGGTGTAACTTGGGCAGTTGTTGCCATCCTGTACCTGTCCCGCAGGTGTGATTTTCTGATGTACCGATCCTGTGCAGGTGTTACATGTGGTCTGCCACTGCGAGGACGATCAGCTGTCCATCCTGTCTCCCTGTAGTGCTGTCTTAGGCATCTCACAGTACGGACATTGCAATTTATTGCCCTGGCCACATCTGCAATCCTCATGTCTCCTTATAGCATGCCTAAGGCACGTTCACGCAGGTGAGAAGGGACCCTGGACTTCTTTCTTTTGGGGTTTTTCAGAGTCAGTAGAAAGGCCTCTCTCGTGTCCTAAGTTTTCATAAATGTGACCTTAATTGCCTACTGTCTGAAAGCTGTTAGTATCTTAACAACCGTTCCACAGGTGCACGTTCATTAGTTGTTTATGGTTCATTGAACAAGCATGGGAAACAGTGTTTAAACCCTTTACAATGAAGATCTGTGAAGTTATTTGGATTTTTACAAATTATCTTTGAAAGACAGGGACTGAAAAGGGACATTTCTTTTTTTGCTGAGTTTAGTTTGGAAAGAAGAATAAGAGTGTTCCTGTGCAACACTGCTTCATTTTAGAATGTGATACTAGGGCTGGGCGGTGTACCATATTTTACAATATACAGGTACTGATGCTCGGACCGGTTTGGGTTTTTACTTTATAGCGGTATTTTAATGTTTGTTTTGTTAAATGTTATACGCTGTGTGTAACGTCCGTTTTTATAGATTACGTCGCTATTTCAAAATCAAATGTTATTGGTCACATACACATGGTTAGGAGATGTTAATGAGAGTGTAGCAAAATGCTTGTGCTTCTAATTCCGACAGTGCAGTAATATCTAACAAGTAATCTAACATTTCCCCAACAACTACCTAATACACACAAATTTAAATGGGTGAATGTGTCACGACTTCCACCGAAGTCAGCTCCTCTCCTTGTTCATTCGGCGTCACCGGCCTTCTAGCCATCTCCGCTACATTTTTTCCATTTGTTTTGTCTTGTTCCCCGCACGCCTGGTTTACATTCCCTAATCACATTGTGTATGTGTGTGTGTGTGTGTGTATATATATATATATATATATATATATATATATATATTCCTCTGTTCCCCCCCCCATGTCCGTGTGTGGAATTGTTTTTGTTACATGTTCATTGTGCCGCGCCAGGCTGGTTATTCCCCCCCTGCGTATTCGTTTGTAACCCATAGGAGGTTGGATTATTTCGTTTGTTTTGTGACGCTATTTTGCGCATTTCTCTTTTATTTATGCCTGGAGGTTTGACGCTGTTGCGTCCATTTGTTGTGCTTCTGCCCAAATAAAGAGTGCGCCTGATCACAATGATCTACTCTCCTGCACCTGACTTCAACACCAGTAGCGCATACGCTGACAGAATGAGAGTATGTATATGGATGAGAGATGGCTGAGCGGCGTAGGCAAGGTGCAGTAGATGTAATGTAAGTAATGTAAGATATGTAAACATTATTGAAGTGGCATTATTTAAAGTGGTGTAGTTTAAAGTGACTAGTGATCCATTTATTAAAGTGTCCAGTGATCCATTTATTAAAGTGTCCAGTGATTGTGTCTCAATGTAGGCAGCAGCCTCTTGGAGTTAGTGATTGCTCTTTAGCAGTCTAATAGCCTTGAGTTTGAAAAACAGCTTCTCTCTCTCGGTCCCAGCTTTGATGCACCTGTACTGACCACGCCTTCTGGATGATAGTTGTGGGAACAGGCATTTCTCTTGAAACATTCCCAAATCCGTAATTTTTTTTACACTGCAATGGCTTGGGAACGAAAGCTCTTACAGCTAGTCTTGAGTAACCAAGCTTCACATGTGTAAGTAAATCTGTTAAAACAGAGTATCCTGAGGTTGAAGAGGTGCTGCTGCGCCTTCACCACACTCTATATGGGTGGACCATTTCAGTTTGTCCGAAATGTACGTCAGGAACATGAAACTTTCCACCTTCTCCACTGCTGTACTTTGATTCATCTCTCTCTCTGCTCTCCCTCTCTCCATGCTGCTTTTCACACAGACTTGGACCCACCCTGTCACTCAAGGAACGCATTTTGTTCCTCTACCACGAGATACTTGCGTTCAGTGTCTGCATGGTCAATGCAGCACACGCAACAATGTTGATGACAACGATGCTGTTTTCACTTTGCTTATTAATAAAAATCTGTATGTGTTCTGTAATTACACTACTCGTTTCTGTTTCTTACATTTGCAAACAGCTAATTTGTCTTTTCTTAGCGAGTTGGGCCTGAATCTTGTTAGCCACTAATCGCTAGCTAGCTAAAAAATGTACTGAGTCAGATCAAAAGTAACTAGCTATACAGCCTGATAATACCAGTGATGGTGTAGGCCGACAGTACCAGTCAAGTTTGGACACACCTACTCATTCAAGGGTTTTTCTTTATTTTTACTATTTTCTACATTGTAGAATAATAGTGAAGAAATCTATGAAATAACACATGGAATCATGTAGTAACCAAAAAAGTGTTCAACAAATCAAAATATATTTTAGATTCTTCAAAGTAGCCACCCTTTGCCTTGACAGCTTTGCACTCTCTCAACCAGCTTCATGAGGTAGTCACCTGGAATGCATTTCAATTAACAGGTGTGCTTTGTTAAGTTAATTTATGGAATTTATTTCCTTCTTAATGTGTTTGAGCCAATCAGTTGTGTTGGGACTAGGTAAGGGTGGTATACAAAGACCAAGTCCATATTATGGCAAGAACAGCTCAAATATGCAAAGAGAAATGACAGTCCATCATTACTTTAAGACATGAAGGTCAGACAATATGGAAAATGTCAAAGTTTCTTCAAGTGCATTCACAAAAACCATCAAGCGTTATGATGAAACTGGCTCTTATGAAGACCGCCACAGGAAAGGAAGATCCAGAGTTACATCTCCTGTAGATGATACGTTCATTAGATTTACCAGCCTCAGAAATTGCAGCCCAAATAAATGCTTCAGTTCAAGTAACAGACACATCAACTGTTCAGAGGAGACTGTGTGAATCAGGCCTTCATGGTCGAATTTCTGCAAAGAAACGACTACTAAATGAGACCAATAAGAAGAAGAGACTTGCTTGGGCCAAGAAATATGAGCAATGGACATTAGACTGGTGGAAATTTGTAATTTGGTCTGATGAGTCCAACCGCCATGTCTTTGTGAGACGCAGAGTAGGTGAACGGATTAACTCGGCATGTGTGGTTCCCACAGTGAAGCATGGAGGAGGTGGTGTGGGGGTGCTTTGTTGGTGATCTGTCTGTGATCTATTTAGAATTCAAGGCACACTTAAGCAGCATAGCTACCACAGCATTTTGCAGTGATATGCCATATCATCTGGTTTGTGCTTAGTGGGACGATCATTTGTTTTTCAACAGAACAAGGACCCAACACACCTCCAGGTTGGAGTGCTGCTTCAGATGACCTGGCCTCTACAAATCCCCCTGATCTTAACCCAATTGAGATGGTTTGGGATGAGTTGGACCGCAGAGTGAAGGAAATGCTGTCAAAAAGTGTTCAGTATATGTGGGAACTCCTTCAACACTGTTGGAAAAGCATTCCAGGTGAAGCTGGTTGAGAGAATTCCAAGAGGGCAAAGCTGTCATCAAGGCAAAGGGTAGCTACTTTGAAGAATCTCAAATATATTTAGATTTTTTTTAAACTTTTTGGTTACTACATGATTCCATGCGTGTTATTTCATAGTTTTGATGTCTTCACTATTGTACAGTGTAGAAAATAGTCAAAATAAAGAAAAACCCTTGAATGAGTAGGTGTGTCCAAACTTTTGACTGGTACTGTACATCTGAATGTTTTTTGAGCAACAGTATCTTCTAAATCAAAGAGGCATAAGTGAAGCAAGAATTTTAGCTACATGAAGTAGCTAAGAGAAAATATCCAATGTAGCCAAAGATTATAGGGTCCCCTAGGAAACACTTGTCAACACTTTGGTTCCTGCCTTGTCACAAAAACTTCTCCCTGGCATTTATTCGCTTTCATGTCAAAAGACTGTATTCAAAGTGCCCACTACTGTATTCTAACTATAGAATTAGAATAGTTATTCTATTTCCATGATTCCAACAGTTCACCAATGTGTTTAGCTCTAAATCACAAGTCAAATCGCAATTGCAACATTTGTTAAAATAAGGCTTAGATTGTTTGCCCATATCGTGCAGCCCTACGTGGCAGTGTGGAAATGATCTCAAATGAATGCAGGAAATGCTGAAAATAATTTTTAAGTTAAAGTTGAACAGTATAAAACAATCAGAATGGAGAAAGGCCCATTTCAAATCACTAAATTGTATGTACAGTTGAAGTCATAAGTTTACATACACCTTAGCCAAATACATTTTAAACTCAGTTTTTCACAATTCCT
This sequence comes from Oncorhynchus clarkii lewisi, assembly GCF_045791955.1. Lineage (NCBI taxonomy): Eukaryota > Metazoa > Chordata > Actinopteri > Salmoniformes > Salmonidae > Oncorhynchus > Oncorhynchus clarkii. The sequence goes on along the minus strand of NC_092147.1, from coordinate 16,978,308 downwards.
GACATTTAATCCTAGTAAAAATTCCCTGTCTTAGGTCCGTTGGAATCACCACTTTATTTTAAGAATGTGAAATGTCAGAATAATAGTAGAGTGATTTATTTCAGCTTTTATTTCTTTCATCACATTGACTTCTTAGGGCTAGGCCCCTTTTTTTCAAAATTTGTCTGAATGACGTGCCCAAAGCCTGTTGCTCAGGCCCTGAAACCAAGATATGCATATAATTGGTGCCATTGGAAAGAAAACACTGACATTTGTAGAAATTTTAAAATAATGTAGGAGAATATAACACAATAGATATGTTAGGAGAAAATCAAAAGTAAAACCAACTGTAATTTTTTTTGGAGAGAGAGAATCCTCTTCAAAAGGCAAGTAAAAGTTCATATTGAAAATGTGCTCCCTGGATGCATTTCCTATGGTTTCCACATGGTGTCAGCATCTATGTTCAAGCTTGTAACTTCAAAAACAAATATGAAATCAGTTTTAGTACAGGGACACAGTCTTGGAAATTCGTGTTTGCTCGCGCCATGAAGACAGGACGCACCTGCTAAAATCCGTTTCCTATTGACCATACTACTTTCTTTTTTTTTTTCTTTTTTTTTTGTTGCCCTTTTTCTCCCCAATTTCATGATATTCAATTGTTGTAGTAGCTACTATCTTGTCTCATTGCTACAACTCCCGTATGGGCTTGGGAGAGACGAAGGCTGAATGTCATGCGTCCTCCGATACACAACCCAACCAGCCGTACTGCTTCTTAACACAGCGCGCCTCCAACCCGGAAGCCAGCCGCACCAATGTGTCGGAGGCTACACCGTGCACCTGGCAACCTTGGCTAGCGCGCACTGCACCCGGCCCACCACAGGAGTCGCTGGTGCACCGGACCTCCTCAATGTCCACCTCTTGAACATCAGACTCTGACGCCTCATCTTCACTGTCACTTTCCAACCTTGTTGAGGATGGCTCGTTGTCAGGCTCAAAAAGCCTCAAATTTGCCCGGATGGCCACCAATTTTTCAACCCTTGTATTGGTCAGCCTGTTGCGTGCTTTGGTGCGTGCGCGTGTGTGTGTTCCCAAACAAGGACCAGTTGCGCCCTGAGGCGGCTGATGTTGGTGGGATTTGGAGGATGATTGAGGCAACAGGGGAAAGAGCCTCAGATCCACAAAGTCCCTTCCAACAGCTGGCTGATGAGATATGTTGGCACGACTGCCATATTGTATCTCCATCCCAAAGCCCTTGCTTGGAAGTGTACTTTGCCAGACTGTCAAGAACCTTGCCCTCATCCAGGCCAAGGTGGTGGGACACGGTAGTGATGACATCATAGGCCTTGTTGATCTCTGCGCCAGACAGGATACTTGGGGTACAGCATGTACGTAGTGGTGTGTATGGGCTTCAGGCAGAAGTCTTCACGCTTTTTGATGTATTTCAAAACTGCAGTTTCCTCTGCTTGGAGCAACAGTGAAGTGGGCAGGGCAGTACGGATTTCTTCTCCTACATCTGCAAGCAGAGTCTGAACATCAGGATGGCATTGTCTCCCTCAATCTGTGCAATGGCTACTGCTATAGGTTTCAGGAGTTTCAGGCTGCTTACCACTCTCTCCCAAAATGATTCATCCAGGAGGATCCTATTGATGGGGCTGTTCATGTCGGCAGACTGTGATATAGCCATTTATTGGAGAGACTCCTTCCCCTCCAGGAGATTGTCAAACATGATGATAACTCCACCCCAACGGGTGTCGCTGGGCAGCTTCAATGTGGTGCTCTTATTCTTCTCACTTTGCTTGGTGAGGTAGATTGCTGCTATAACTTGATGAAGCTTCAAATACCTAACCATTTCTTTGGCTCTCTTGTAGAGTGTATCCATTGTTTTCAGTGCCATGATGTCCTTGAGGAGCAGATTCAATGCATGAGCAGCACAGTCAATGGGTGTGATGTGAGGGTAGGACTCCTCCACTTTAGACCAAGCAGCCTTCATGTTCACAGCATTGTCTGTCACCAGTGCAAATACCTTCTGTGGTCCAAGGTCATTGATGACATCTGCAATGTAGAGTCCGGTGTGTCTGTTGTCCCTTGTGTCTCTACTCTTGTAGAATGCTGGTTGAGGGGTGGAGATGATGTAGTTAATTATTCCTTGCCCACAAACATTTGACCACCCATCAGAGATGACTGCAATACAGTCTGCTGTCTCTATGATTTGCTTGACCTTCACTTGAACTCTGAACTCTGCCTCCAGCAAATAAGTAGATTAAGCATGTCTGGTTGGAGGGGTGTATGCTGGGTGAAGAACATTCAGAAATCTCTTCCAATACGCCTTGCCTGTGAGCATCAGAGGTGAACCAGTTGCGATACACAGCTTGAGCGAGACAATCATCGGCATTTCTGACTACGTTCCTCCATTGAGCCTACAACACTTCTGAATCCAGGCGTGTCATGATCTGTTGCTATCGATAAGGTATCTGATTCATCATTTTCACCTCGAAAAGAAGTAGCGGGACTTTTGTCAGAAGTTGCTTGTTGTGAGCGCTGAGGGAACTTTATACACTTGGCCAGATGATTCCGCATCTTTGTTGCATTCTTCACATATGATTTGGCACAGTATTTGCAAAATGTACACAGCTTTTCCTTCTACATTAGCTGCAGTGAAATGTCTCCACACATCAGATAGTGCCTGTGGCATTTTCCTGTAAAGATTAGAAAAATGTTTTTTCCCCAAATACAATTCCATCTACAGATATATGTTGAAAACGTTTTTGGGAGATGTGATGGATCATTGGGGATCATTCAATATTCCCTTTTTTTGTTCAGTGAAATCATCCCATGTGAAGAGTCAACTCATTGAATTAAAGTTCAATTAGTAACTGTTTTTTTTTCTTCTATTGGAAGGATTTAATCATTTGCAATTATGTCTACTTATGATGAGGTCAAATGTTGGTTTGTCTCCATATGATATGGTAAATATATCCAATGCAAATAAACATCTACATTTTAAATGGTATTAATATATTCCCGTTAATTCCCACATAGTTTCCACCTCCTGAATATTCCCCAAAATGTGAAACCCTAATAGTGAGTAATATGTTTGGAACATCAAATCACAATAATATTTCAGTATCAAATACATATTGTATTGGCACCTAAGAATCATGATTAAATCGTATCGTGAGGTCCCTGGCAATTGCCAACCCTAATGTTTGCTCCCAAATATTCAAGCCCTGTCCGGTCTATTCTAGTTCATCATTCATTCATTCATTCAGATGTCTGTGTGTATATGGTTCTGGTTTCAGTCACTACACTAGTGGTGTGGTTGATTCATGTTCTGGTATGCACTGGGTTGGACACATACTCTGGGATATACTTTTCCTCTCGTACTGGGGAAGACTCACATTCTCATGTAGTGGTGTCATTGTGTTCTTGTTTCAATTAAGCTGTGCTCTGTGGCCTTGGTGACTTATCTGCAGAATGGAGAAGGAAGAACTGAAGATCGTGAATAAGGATGAGGAGGATGAGATGGTGTGTTTTCTTATTTTACCTCGAGTTCTTTCCCTCCCGCTCTTCTTTTCCCTCCCGCTCTTCCTACCCCTCCCGCTCTTCCTACCCCTCCCACTCTTCTTTTCCCTCCCACTCTTCTTTTCCCTCCCGCTCTTCCTACCCCTCCCGCTCTTCCTACCCCTCCCGCTCTTTTCCCTCCCGCTCTTCCTACCCCTCCCGCTCTTCTTTTCCCTCCCGCTCTTCCTACCCCTCCCGCTCTTCCTACCCCTCCCGCTCTTCTTTTCCCTCCCGCTCTTCTTTTCCCTCCCGCTCTTCTTTTCCCTCCCGCTCTTCTTTTCCCTCCCGCTCTTCTTTCCCCTCCCGCTCTTCTTTCCCCTCCCGCTCTTCTTTCCCCTCCCGCTCTTCTTTTCCCTCCCGCCCTTCTTTTCCCTCCCGCCCTTCTTTTCCCTCCCGCTCTTCCTACCCCTCCCGCTCTCTCGCAATTTCTTTCACGCTCTCTCGCTCTGAATTGCACATATGCCAACGCCTAATATTTTATTCAAATCAAATGGGATACGAACTCATGTTAAAACTTGACTCAAACTCCCCTGAGGACCCCATATGAACTGCCATTTTAACCGTCCCCTCTGGCCCCCGCTAGGAGCTCCAGGGGTACCGTGTGTGTCGGTGGCGTGTGGCAGTGGTGAGCCTGGGGGTGCTGTGTACAGGGGGTTTCCTCCTGCTGCTGCTCTACTGGATGCCAGAATGGTGTGTGAAGGCCACCTGCACCCGGACCACCGTCAGAGAGGCCGAAGTGGTGCTGCTCCAATCAACCGTAAGCCATTCTGAATATTTTCATAAGACTTCATTTTAAAGTAGACATATCAGCCACCAATTTGTAGTTCGTTAGTGTATTTTTAAGTATCTTATTAGCCATTTATTAGTCCTTAATTAAGTGTTGTCTTATTCAAACATAAGTCATGTGTTATTGGACAATCCTTAATAACCACACATCTCCACACCCATGAGCAAAAGTTTATAAGGATTTCCTGACACTGGATTTGTGTAGGTTCATGAAATACAGCCAACATTCAACAAAAAATGTGACGTAAACAATTAGCATCGAAACTTTCATGGTAATCACAATGGCCACTTTCAGGACACGCGTCACCATTCAGTACTTATTGGGAATCTTATCAATCATATTAATGTTCCTTCCTACTGTAGGATATGAGAGAAGTTGACTTAAGGTGTCAATCTGACTTTTTGCACCACCTGTACAAACACGTATAATGCATCAAAATCTAAATGTCCTTCGCTGAATCGTAGGCTCCTCACATACGAAGGAAATTTAGCTTCACTGTCCAAATACGTGAATACCAGAGAACCTGTCACCGCTGATGGTATGTGTGTGTCTCAGGATGACTTTAAGCGCTGGTTCCTGGCCAAGGTGCGTGTGATGCTGGCCCCTGGAAGAAACCCCTTTGACAGCCTGGAGACCCAGACCACTCCCCCCATGACCAATGGACACTCCCCCCACCCCTCGGACGGCTTCACCCAAGAGTTAATCAGGAAGTACGCAGAGTACCAACCCACTCAGGTAATACCATGCGATGGCACACACAATAACACACATCTGTCTTTTTGCTTTTTTTACTGGTTTCTTTCTCACATACGCTCACGCTCAAAAGTATACATCTTTATGGTCAATGAAATGGGGAGGGAAAAGCACAAATCAAAAAAGTTTCTGCCTTAGTTATTTTTGCTAACATTCTTATTTCTTTCTCCCTTCAGATTCGCTATTTTACACTCCATAGCACAAAGTACTACTGGAACGACGAGGTCCACAATTTTGAAGTATTAACGTAAGCAATTTAACAGACCATTATTATAGCCAGTGACCTGGATACTTTCCAAATGGTTTGTGTAATGCATGTCCAAGCAAATGTTCTAATGGAGGCCTCGTTTCCCTTCTTTCACTCACTCACACACACACACTCACAGGGGCCTGGAGGACCGGGAGGTGACCTGTTCCACCGTCCACTCAGAGCACAGCACGGGGCTCACCAGCAACCAGCAGGAGTACAGGTAACTTATACCAAACACCTTGTACAGAGTGGAAGGCCATGATGGTTTGAGCAATGTGATGTGTTGAGGTTAAATTCACCCCATAGGAATGCTTGGTTTTGGTGCATTAGCTAAGTCACTCAAAGGTGGTACTGGTACCTGCAAAATGTATATTGTTACTCTATTACACTTAACCCTGCCCTTCCTACGGTAGATTCATTACCCCCATCCCCCACTGCCAGACTTCACGGTTGAAAGCAGATACTGCAGGCCACAGCAGCCTCTCTGTCACCTTAGACGCCCAGACTTCCAAAGCCCTGACAACACCTTCTAATAGCCCTGTTGGGTGTCAGTCTGCTCAGAGCTGGCCTTCTGTTCCCCATGTGTCACTCACCCAGCATCTAGAGGGAGGGAGAGAGTGTGTTCATGTGTGTGACTCTGACCTACTTAATGTAGCACTGTCAGTGTCACACCTTATCAATGGTTTTATTAGACACATTGTGTCTGTGTGTGTGAGAGACGAACATTTGTTATAAAGTTGAATGAGTTGTTAGTTTGAACTGTAAATGTTAAACCTTTGTTCTCTCGTGCTTTCCCACAGGAGACTGTTTTTCGGAGTGAATGAAATTGCAGTGAAAGTGCCTTCAGTTTTCAAGCTTCTAATCAAAGAGGTATGAGAGGTTTTGGGTGTAAATGTGAATAAGGTGTTCATACCCAATTCTTAAAGGATGCTTGATTTTCTTACCAGAGCTCATTGATAACATAAGTCTATATGAATTATTTACATCCAAAGGTGCCTATCAAAATCAATAGCTAATTTAGCTGAGATAATGATCAAGATAATGAGCTCCTGTGCCTGGCATTTTAATGGGAAAGTTCTGTTGAATGGAAGCCAACTTGGCTTTAAGCTTTTTTTTCTGACCAGACAGATTTAGATTCTGAGTTATTGCAGGGAGGTTGTCTTTCGTCTAATGAGTGAACACTGTGAACAGGGCCAACAATGTCAGTAAAAACAGCATTTTCCACCTCCGCAGTTCCTCTCAGCTCCTTATTGTCTTTCTATTTCTCTGACGTCTCTCTCGCTCTCTTTGACCCCGCGGTCTCTGCGACAGTCTCCATGTCTCTGTGCTCTGTCTGTCTCCCTCACTCTGTCTGCTGCACTCTCTGTATAAAGAAACAAATTGAACCATATGTGTCAAGAGGTATTTCACATTTATACCCTTTTCCCACTATTGAGCCAAACATGACATATTATGGTTAGCCTGCTATAGGGCTTAATCAGGCATTATTCTAGTGAATGTCAAAGTGGATGTCTTGTTGCAGCTTGTTGTTTTGAAGAAGTTGTTTGACTTGCCTCTTTCTTTATTTCCCTCCTTTCCTTCCCTCCTGCAGGTCCTCAACCCTTTCTACATCTTCCAGCTCTTCAGTGTGATCCTGTGGAGCGCTGATGAGTACTACTACTATGCCGCAGCCATCGTCTTTATGTCGGTCATTTCCATAGCTACCTCGCTGTACACCATCAAAAAGGTATGTCTGTCCCCGCCCCTTGGTCTCCTCTTATTTCTTTACTTACCTACACACACACTTTTTTTTTCTCCGCACTATTGGTTAGAGCCTGTAAGTAAGCATTTCACTGTAAGGTCTATTCGGCGCACGTGACAAATAAACTTTGATTTTGATCTATCCCTTTTTGTCTGTCCTCTCTTTCTCAACCCCTCTCATCCCCAATCTTATTATTCCTTCCACAATTTGGAAAAATGTATTCAATAATCAAAAGGTGAGTCTGGGGCCTTTCTGAACTGGCTGGAACCAGGCTGAATTAGGCTCATCTGGACTAAAACAGACTTTAGCCCCCTCCCCACTCTAGGGCCCTGGGTTCACCCCCTTACAATCACACTGCATACAGTGCCTTGCGAAAGTATTCGGCCCCCTTGAACTTTGCGACCTTTTGCCACATTTCAGGCTTCAAACATAAAGATATAAAACTGTATTTTTTTGTGAAGAATCAACAACAAGTGGGACACAATCATGAAGTGGAATGACATTTATTGGATATTTCAAACTTTTTTAACAAATCAAAAACTGAAAAATTGGGCGTGCAAAATTATTCAGCCCCCTTAAGTTAATACTTTGTAGCGCCACCTTTTGCTGCGATTACAGCTGTAAGTCGCTTGGGGTATGTCTCTATCAGTTTTGCACATCGAAAGACTGAACATTTTTCCCATTCCTCCTTGCAAAACAGCTCGAGCTCAGTGAGGTTGGATGGAGAGCATTTGTGAACAGCAGTTTTCAGTTTTTTCCACAGATTCTCGATTGGATTCAGGTCTGGACTTTGACTTGGCCATTCTAACACCTGGATATGTTTATTTTTGAACCATTCCATTGTAGATTTTGCTTTATGTTTTGGATCATTGTCTTGTTGGAAGAATAATCTCCATCCCAGTCTCAGGTCTTTTGCAGACTCCATCAGGTTTTCTTCCAGAATGGTCCTGTATTTGGCTCCATCCATCTTCCCATCAATTTTAACCGTCTTCCCTGTCCCTGCTGAAGAAAAGCAGGCCCAAACCATGATGCTGCCACCACCATGTTTGACAGTGGGGATGGTGTGTTCAGTGTGATGAGCTGTGTTGCTTTTACGCCAAACATAACCTTTTTGCATTGTTGCCAAAAAGTTCAATTTTGGTTTCATCTGACCAGAGCACCTTCTTCCACATGTTTGGTGTGTCTCCCAGGTGGCTTGTGGCAAACTTTAAACAACACTTTTTATGGATATCTTTAAGAAATGGCTTTCTTCTTGCCACTCTTCCATAAAGGCCAGATTTGTGCAATATACGACTGATTGTTGTCCTATGGACAAAGTCTCCCACCTCAGCTGTAGATCTCTGTAGTTTATCCAGAGTGATCATGGGCCTCTTTGCTGCATCTCTGATCAGTCTTCTCCTCGTATGAGCTGAAAGTTTAGAGGGACGGCCAGGTCTTGGTAGATTTGCAGTGGTCTGATACTCCTTCCATTTCAATATTATCGCTTGCACAGTGCTCCTTGGGATGTTTAAAGCTTGGGAAATCTTTTTGTATCCAAATCCGGCTTTAAACTTCTTCACAACAGTATCTCGGACCTGCCTGGTGTGTTCCTTGTTCTTCATGATGCTCTCTGGCTTTTGACGGACCTCTGAGACTATCACAGTGCAGGTGCATTTATACGGAGACTTGATTACACACAGGTGGATTGTATTTATCATCATTAGTCATTTAGGTCAACATTGGATCATTCAGAGATCCTCACTGAACTTCTGGAGAGAGTTTGCTGCACTGAAAGTAAAGGGGCTGAATAATTTTGCACGCCCAATTTTTCAGTTTTTGAATTGTTAAAAAAGTTTGAAATATCCAATAAATGTCGTTCCACTTCATGATTGTGTCCCACTTGTTGTTGATTCTTCACAAAAACATACAGTTTTATATCTTTATGTTTGAAGCCTGAAATGTGGCAAAAGGTCGCAAAGTTCAAGGGGGCCGAACACTTTCGCAAGGCACTGTAAGTAGAGAGATGGAAGGAGGTGAAGGGGTGGAGGCTTCACCTGGGCCCCTAGGTTTACACAAAGAAGGAGATCGCCCCCTTAGAATCACACAGCATATGGAAGAGGGCGATAAAGAGAGAGGTTGGATGGATGGGGAGGGGGCAGCAAAGTCTTCTCTGGGAATTTCAAGGGACATTGAGAATCTATTAACTGTTTTTGTAGCACCTGATGTGTGGTTATGCTTATTGGCTGTTCTCTCCTTTTCAGCAATACGTCACGCTTCATGACATGGTGTCAGCACACAGTATTGTCCGAGTTTCAGTCTGCAGAGCCAGCAACGGTTTGTCTAATATAACTCACTAAGATTTCATGCACTTTGACTAGTGTTCAATTCACCAGTAGAACGGCACACTTATCCGTGTGTGTGTGTGTGTGCGCTCCCACAGCGGGCTCAGGCTGTGCATGTGATGCCTCAGCATTTTCCCCCTGCTGCCCAGATGGGTGTGAGTAATGAGAGATGTTCCGAACAAGACTGGGGCTCTGACGCACAGAATACCTCTTTTATCCTCTTCCCTTCCTTCCACTCCTCTCTCCCTCTGTACTTTCCCTGCATTCCCCTCCTCTCTCCACACCTGCTCTCCCCTCTGTTGAATCCTAATAGACATCGAGGAGGCCCTGTCCACTGACCTGGTGCCCGGCGACGTCATGGTCATCCCTAGCAATGGGACCATTATGCCCTGCGACGCGGTGCTGATCAGCGGCACCTGCATCGTCAACGAGAGCATGCTGACAGGTGAGACTTGGAGATTCTGCCTTCTCGCTCTCTCACTGCTGGTCACTTGCCAAATACACAATTCTAAAATATATTTATTTGACACAACACTACACTCTGTAAATACCTGGCTCTTCCCCTTCCCCCAAGGCGAGAGTGTGCCAGTCACCAAGACCAACCTCCCCAACCCAGGCGAAGGGGACAAGGAGGGTGACGCAGCTTACAGCATGGAGGAGCACAAGAGACACACCCTCTTCTGTGGCACGCACGTCATACAGACCCGCTTCTACTCAGGGGAGCTGGTCAAGGCAGTGGTGGTCCGCACAGGTTAGCCGTCTGTGTGTCCGTTCGTGTCCTCAGTCACAGCACACACAGTATGCCTTTTCAAATTGTTGTACGATCATGATCTGATTTTGGATAATAAAATAAGGAGTGTTTACCATATTCTGAATGTAGCTCCTCCTCCATCCCCCCCAGGTTTCAGCACAGCTAAGGGCCAACTTGTGCGCTCCATCCTGTACCCCAAGCCCACCGACTTCAAGCTGTACCGCGACGCCTACCTCTTCCTGCTGTGCCTGGTGGCTATAGCTGGCATCGGCTTTGTCTACTCCATCGTCCTCAGCATCATGAACAATGTACTGGGCCACACAGTACACTATACTCTGGCTGGGCTGGGAGTGGGAGGGACAGTGACTAGTCCTATAGAGGCTGTAGAAGGTTTCTAGGTCACAGTGGACTATTATGGCTAGTTAGCTTCACGACCAATTCAATCCCTACAGTAACCCCTGCTGTATTGTCATTTTTTCCCTTGTCTACTGTACCCCAGGTGCCAGCCAAGACCATCATCATTGAGTCCCTGGACATCATCACCATCACTGTGCCCCCCGCGCTGCCCGCTGCCATGACGGCGGGCATCGTGTACGCCCAGCGCCGCCTCAAACGCATCGGCATCTTCTGCATCAGCCCCCAGAGGATCAACATCTGTGGCCAGCTCAACCTTGTCTGCTTCGACAAGGTGGACACACACACGCACACACACACACATTGGTAGAGGAGAGGCTGTGCTGGGGAAACTAGTCGTGGTGTGGTGATCCGGTATGGTAATCGCCCTGCTCAACAGTTAGTGCTATATATCTCCCCTATTCACTTTGTGCCTCTGTCTTCAGACAGGTACACTCACAGAGGATGGATTAGACCTGTGGGGAGTCCAGAGAGTGGAGAAGGGGACTTTCCACCTGTCAGAGGAGAATGCCTACAAGGACACTCTGGTTAAGTCCCAGTTTGTAGCCTGCATGGCCACCTGCCACTCTCTTACCAATATCGATGGCAAGCTGTCCGGAGACCCTCTGGATCTGAAGATGTTCGAGGCCACAGGCTGGGTGAGTGACTGAAACTTTACCCTTAATCTCTAACCTGTGTGTCCTTCACTCTTTCTTTACCCAAACAATGTGTTTCATGCTCAGAAATGTTGACTCAAAAAATATGTTGCTTTGAGAGATTTTCCGGCTTCTATTTTCAGACAGATATTTGCTTCTCCCTGACTTTCAATGTTGTTCCGATCACACTTATGGTATCCATTTTGAGATGCTGGTCAGCTGAAATCTTGACTTTCGATGCTGCTTAGATTTTCTAATGTTGACTCCTCTCCGTGTCAGATCCTGGAGGAGGCCACTGAGGAGGAGACATCCCTCCACAACCGTATCATGCCCACCGTGGTGCGGCCCCCCAAGCAACTGATGCCCCCCGAGCCCGTCATGTCACCTGAACAGGACATGGTGCGAACAGGTTACCCTTCCTGAGAGCAAGGCTCAGTGCTGCCCCCAATGTACACACACCCTCAGCATTGATCATGTCTCCCTCATCACATGTTGATTTGGTCTGTTGCTGTTAGCTCTTGGTCATGTGTAAACGTTCAAGTTCATGTTAATCATAGTTCTGAATGGTATCTGGGTTTTCTATGTTCACATTCTATGTTCCTCTCGCATTCTTTGAAATGCACTGTTTGACTGTACGTTCACTCTATGTTCTTGTCTTTCACATTGTAGGAGCTGTATGACTTGTCGGTAAGTAGTGCAATCTCAAGTTTTGAATATTTATTGTACCTTTACGTAGAGGTGAAAGATCTGGAGGTTAAAGGTCATTCTGTGTTGTGTCCTCATGCAGTCGGCCTATGAGATTGGTATCGTGCGTCAGTTCCCCTTCTCCTCGGCGCTGCAGAGGATGTGTGTGGTGGCCCGTCTGCTGGGGGAGAAGCGCATGGATGCCTACCTCAAGGGGGCGCCAGAGGTGGTGGCCAGCCTCTGCAAGAAAGACACTGGTTGGTCTCTTAACTGTTTACTCTGAATTTGCCTATACACTTTGCAGACGCTCCTATTGAGAAAAAGTTACGGTCAGTATAGTAATGAACGCATGCTCTGCTACTGAATTGTTAGTCCCTTGGTCTAACCAAGTGAGATAATTGACTGCTTTGATGTCAACGGTGTAGTGGCATGATCAAAGACCAGCAGTTTCAAAAGTTTACTGCCTGGAATCTTGTCTTTTCCTTCATTTCCAAGAAGTTTCTGAACCCATCTCTCACTCTCTCTCACACACACAAACAATGTCTATTTAAGGGCTATATTGGCATGGGAAACCAATGTTTACTTTGCCAAAGCAAGTGAAATGGATAATAAACTATAAAACATTTACTGGGAACATTACACTTACACAAGTTCCAAAAGAATAGTAATTTCAAAGTCATATGTCTAAACTCAGCAAAAAAAGAAATGTCCCCTGTCAACTGCGTTTATTTTCAGCAAACTTAACATGTGTAAATATTTGTTTGAACATAACAAGATTCAACAACTGATACAAACTGAACAAGTTCCACAGAAATGTGACTAACAGAAATGTAATAATGTGTCCCTGAACAAAGGGGGGGGTCAAAATCAAAAGTAACAGTCAGTATCTGGTGTGGCCACCAGCTGCATTAAGTACTGTAGTGCGTCTCCTCCTCATGGACTGCATCAGATTTGCCAGTTCTTGCTGTGAGATGTTACCCCACTCTTCCACCAAGGCACCTGCAAGTTCCCAGACATTGCTGGGGGGAATGGCCCTAGCCCTCACCCTCCGATCCAACAGGTCCCAGACGTGCTCAAAGAGATCCGGGCTCTTCACTGGCCATGGCAGAACACAAACATTCCTCTCTTGCAGGAAATCACGCACAGAACGAGCAGTATGACTGGTGGCATTGTCATGCTGGAGGGTCATGTCAGGATGAGCCTGCAGGAAGGCTACCACATGAGGGAGAAGGACGTCTTCCCTGTAATGCACAGCGTTGAGATTACCTGCAATGACAACAAGCTCAGTCCGATGATGCTGTGACACACCGCTCCAGACCATGACGGACCCTCCACCTCCAAATCGATCCCGCTCCAGAGTACAGGCCTCGGTGTTATGCTCATTCCTTCGACGATAAACGCGAATCCGACCATTACCTTAGGTGAGACAAAACCGCAACTCGTCAGTGAAGAGCACTTTTTACCAGTCTTGTCTGGTCCAGCAACAGTGGGTTTGTGCCCATAGGCAACGTTGTTGCCGGTGATGTCTGGTGAGGACCTGCCTTACAACAGGCCTACAAGCCCTCAGTCCAGCCTCTCAGCCTATTGCGGACAGTCTGAGCACTGATTGAGGGATTGTGCGTTCCTGGTATAACTCGGGCAGTTGTTGCCATCCTGTACCTGTCCCGCAGGTGTGATGTTCGGATGTACTGATCCTGTGCTGGTGTTACACGTAATCTGCCACTGCGAGGACGATCAGCTGTCCGTATTGTCTCTCTTAGGCATCTCACAGTACGAACATTGCAATTTATTGCCCTGGCCACATCTGCAGTCCTCATGCCTCCTAGCAGCATGCCTAAGGCACGTTCTCGCAGATGAGCAGAGACCCTGGGCATCTTTCTTTTGGTGTTTTCCTCCGTAGAAAGGCCTCTTTCGTGTCCTAAGTTTTCATAAATGTGACCTTGAATGCCTACTGTCTGTAAGCTGTTAGTGTCTTAACGACCGGTCCACAGGTGCATGTTCATTAATTGTTTATGGTTCTCTGAACAAGCATGGGAAACCGTGTTTAAACCCTTTACAATGAAGATCTGGATTTTTACTAATTATCTTTGAAAGACAGGGTCCTGAAAAAGGGACATTTTCTTTTTTTTGCTGAGTTTATACAGTGTTGTAATGATGTGCAAATACATAACATGAATAAACATAAATATAGGTTGTGTTTACAATGGTTTTTGTTCTTCACTGGTTGCCCTTTTTCTTGTGGCAGCAGGTCACAAATGTGCTGTGATGGCACACTGGTATTTCACCCAATAGATATGGGAGTTTATCAAAATTGGATTTGTTCTTTAATTCTTTGTGGGTCTGTGTAATCTGAGGGAAATATGTGTCTCTAATATTGTCATACATTGGCTGGAGGTTAGGAAGTGTAGCTCAGTTTCCACCTCATTTTGTGGGCAGTGTGCACATAGACCTGGCTCTCAAGAGAAGACAGGCTGCCTTCGGCGGCCTTTCTCAATAGCAAGGCTATGCTCACTGACTCTGTACATAGTCAAAGCTTTCCTTAAGTTTGGGTCAGTCACAGTGGTCAGGTATTCTGCCACTGTGTACTCTCTGTTTAGGGCCAAATAGCATTCTAGTTTGCTCTGTTTTTCCAATGTGTCAAGTAATTATCTTTTTGTTTTCTCATGATTTGGTTGGGTCTAATTCTCCCGTCTGTGTCCGTCTGTCTGTGTCCCCCTGTCTGTGTCCCCCTGTCTGTGTCCCCCTGTCTGTGTCCCCCTGTCTGTGTCCGTCTCTCTCCGTCTGTGTCCGTCTCTCTCCGTCTGTGTCCGTCTCTCTCCGTCTGTGTCCGTCTCTTTCCGTCTGTTCGTCTCTCTCCGTCTGTGTGTGTCTCTCTCTCTCCGTCTGTGTCTCTCTCTCGCCGTCTGTGTCTCTCTCTCTCCGTCTGTGTCTCTCTCTCTCCGTCTGTGTCTCTCTCTCTCCGTCTGTGTATCTCTCTCTCCGTCTGTGTATCTCTCTCTCCGTCTGTGTCTCTCTCTCTCTCCGTCTGTGTGTCTCTCTCTCCGTCTGTGTGTCTCTCTCTCGGTCTGTGTCTCTCTCTCCGTCTGTGTGTCTCTCTCTCCGTCTGTGTGTCTCTCTCTCCGTCTGTGTCTCTCTCTCTCTTTGTCTGTGTGTCTCGCTGTCTCTCTCTGTGTGTGTGTGTGTGTGTAGTTCCAGAAGACTTTGCAGAGGTTCTGGAGGACTACACCAAGCAGGGCTTCCGGGTCATCGCCCTGGCCCACCGCCGCCTCGAGTCCAAACTCACCTGGCACAAAGTACAGAACGTCAACAGGGATCAGATGGAGGCCAACATGGAGTTCCTGGGGCTGATCATCATGCAGAACAAGCTGAAGGCTGAGACCTCCGGGGTACTGCAGGACCTCCGCAGGGCACACATCCGCACCGTCATGGTCACTGGTGAGAAAGCTGGCACACCAACATGTTTAACATATAAACAGACATTCAGTAACACACTAAATCTATCCTTCCTTCCTGCAGTAGACTTGACTTTTTGTTGTCGTTTTCAAAGTTTGATGGAGGTATTCCTGGAATCCTGACGAATATAGTTCTGGGTCTTGCAGCTTAACGGGCAGAAAGCTCCAAAGTCCAGCCTGTCCCTCTTTTTTTTTTCTCTCTCTCTTTCTCTCGCTCGCTCGCGCTCTCTCTCTGTCGCTTTCAGCAGTGTAAATGTAATCAAACTATCAGATAGAATTTCAGCGCCCGCAAAGTCCTTTCATGCAGGTCGCTGGTCCAGAGCCAGTACCCGCAGGCCACCCGATCCCACTCACAACCCCTACCCAGGTTTGGAGTGTCACAATGGGGAGAGCGCCAGGACAATACCCCCATCTCACACTCGAGAATAGAATGAAGTCCCCTCTTAGGAAGTTATTTGTTTGGAATTCCCCCTCATGGTTTTGAATAGGTTTGTGCTTAAGGGCAACATACACGGAGTATACCCAACATTAGGAACACCTTCATAATATTGAGTTGCATCCCTTCCCAATGACATCAATAAGGGATCATAGTTTTCACCTGAATTAATCTGGTCAGTCTGTCATGGAAAGTGTGTTTTAATGTTTTGTATACTCAATGTAAAACATCTCTCCTCCAGGTGACAACATGTTAACGGCCATCTCGGTGGCTAGGGACTGTGGCATGATTCCCCCTCAGGACCAGGTCATCATCGCCGACGCGCTGCCCCCTAAAGATGGCCAGGCGGCCAAGATCACTTGGCGCTATGCAGACAACCCCAGCAAACATGTGGGCAAAGCACCACGCCTGGAGGTGAGGGACCCCTGGTGGTGGGTGTGGCTCATTACAGCTCAGACAGACACACACACACACACACACACACACACAAATGTACACACACACTGATCCCCCTTAGATCCATGCAGGAAAACATCAGAACTCAGAAATTGCCCAACACGCAGCAGGAATGGATGAAAGAATGTGTGTGTTCTGTGTTCCAGACACTGGCATACAGAGGTCACACCGCCAGCCAGTCATTGTGTCAGATTGTGTCTAGATGCTATCAGGGATATGTATATTTAGTGGCATACCTCGAGGTCTCCACGTCAGTTTATATGGAAACTGAAGTTGTTCGTCTCTATCTTGAACGATTGTTAATCTACAAAGGCCATGTTGTACCATTCAATCATTTACAAGATGTCATTCTTCCCTTGCTCACCTGCACCTGCTTTTCCCTGCCCCTTCCTGTCCCAACAGGATGTACAGATCAATCTAGAGGATGTGCATCACACTCACAAGCCTCAGGACCAGTACCACTTTGCTATGAGTGGCAAGTCCTTTGCTGTCATCACCGAGCACTTTCAGGACCTGCTGCAAAAGGTACACCACCCCTCCATTCCCCTATAAACGCATAGCTACTGCTGTTGTGATTTGGTTGTGTCTAATGCATTGTTGTTGACCTATGGTGTAGTTGGTGCTGCATGGCACCGTGTTTGCCAGAATGGCCCCCGACCAGAAGACCGAGCTCATTGAGGCACTGCAGAGTGTGGAGTGAGTAGAAACCCTGTTGACTCAGTTCACCCTCTTCATAGATCTTTTCAAATATTTAAAAAACATTTCATGAATTACATTTACAACAGTCAAATGATCTTCTCTTTCCCCATCTGCAGTTATTTTGTGGGCATGTGTGGAGACGGTGCAAACGATTGTGGTGTAAGTACAGACTCTTTGAACGCATGCAAATAGAAGTAAAGACACTGTCATTCCTTTAAATGTTCTTGTTTCTGACAACGTTCTACCGTCTCCTCCACCCTCGCTCTCCAGGCTTTGAAGAGGGCTCACGGTGGGATCTCTCTCTCTGAGCTGGAGGCCTCTGTAGCCTCTCCCTTCACTTCCAGGACACCCAACATCTCCTGTGTGCCTAGCCTCATCAGGTAGGCCTGCCCTGGGCCTCGAGCACCACAATACTACCCTACACCATCAGCTGAACATGGCTAACAAACTAACACCATCCTACTACCAAGCTTCCAGGCTAATCAGTCAGCCTTATGAACTTGCATACTGACTCACTCGTTTGCGCCGCAATAAAAAACGACTCTTTCTCCACAGAGAAGGGCGAGCGGCTCTCATCACCTCCTTCTGTGTGTTCAAGTTCATGGCCCTCTACAGCATCATCCAGTACATCAGTGTCACCCTGCTCTACTCTGTGAGTACAGTACCCCTCCTTTAGTCTCTGCACTCCTGTCAGGAGAATACCTCAGAGATCCTATTAAATATGTCATTCTATGGATATTACTCTCTGGTGTATACAGTAGCTGACCTCTGACCTTCTCTCTCTAACCCTGTCAGATCCTCAGTAACCTGGGAGACTTCCAGTTCCTCTTCATCGACATCGCAATCATCCTCCTCGTAGTCTTCACCAGTAAGTAAACAACACCAGTTAGATGGAGCGTTATGTTATTGCAAAATTCCCTTTTTTGATGCTGCAGACATTACTTGTTTGATCTAGTACCAACTTTCTATCTTCTGGTTCCTTACTTCTCTTTTTCTCTCCCACCTTCTCTGTCCAGTGTCTCTGAACCCAGCGTGGAAGGAGCTGGTGTCGAGGCGTCCCCCCTCAGGTCTGATCTCAGGCCCTCTGCTGTTTTCCGTGCTGACTCAGATCCTCATCTGTCTGGGCTTCCAGACCATTGCCTTCCTCTGGGTCCGACACCAGGCCTGGTACCACATCTGGACGCCACAGTCCGAGTGAGTCCAAGTTCAACCCCCACAATAACTACTGGACCTATCAAAACACACTATTTGGAGGATAGCTGTATCAGTCTAAAATCACCAATAAGACACCTGTAACAAAACACCAATGGACCAATGAGACAACTGTACCAGACCCAAAACAAACCAATAACCAACTGTAAACACAGTAACATTAGCCGTGATTGTCTTCCTGTATGTCATTACCTCAAAGAGTAGGGACGTCGCCAGTAAGCTTTTGACTTGTAAAGCTGCTTCCTGCTAAACATCTGTGTGTTTGCCCTGTGTGTCTCCTCTCCCAGTGCCTGCAACTCGTCCCTCCGTGCCAACTTGGGACCAGAACACAACTCCTCAGAGGAGAGGGACGACCACAACATCAAGAACTACGAGAACACCTCCCTGTTCTACGTCTCCTCCTTCCAGTACCTCATCGTGGCCATCGTCTTCTCCAAGGGGAAGCCCTTCAGACAGCCCAGCTACAAAAACTGTGAGGATCACTACTTACACCAATGTTCCCACATACCTACCTGAAAATCAGATAAAGGTTTAAGTTTTGGTTCTAAAATCAGTTGACGGTTTGAGATTTGTTGAAAGTGCAACATTGGGGGGAGTGTCTTTTGCTGTGTGACTGACATGTTGGTTTTATCGTCTCTCTTCTGTCTCTGCAGGGCCTTTTGTGGTGTCATGTATTGGCCTGTACATATTTATGTTCTTCATCATGTTTTACCCTGTGTCTGCTATCGATGAATTCCTAGAGGTGAGTGGACGTCAACCATGAGAGACACGCTTTATACAGATATTAGCCTCAAGCTTTGGTTGAATTGAGTCCTACAATAGTGACATTGTGAATTAACATGGCACTGCTCCACTGTCTGTTAAATGTACTCTTGTGAATCTGTTTCTCTTTTTTATATTTTTTATATAGATTGTGTGTGTTCCGTTTGAATGGAGAATCACTCTGTTCTTCATCATCATAGTCAATGCAGCCGTGTCTGTATTGGTGGAGGTAAGACACACACACTAACGCATGAACATCAAAGTGAGATGTGCGCTGTCCATTTTGCATTATTCTGAGCTCTCTTTACACCATATTACATAGGTAATTTTCTCATGTACAATTTTTGTTTTGTCATGCAATGTTTTCATTAGTGGCACTTAGGTTCAGTCAGGTGGTGCTGGATTGTGTGTTGACTGTGGCCTACTGACCGACTGGAGAGTGACTGTGGCCTACTGACTGACTGGAGAGTGACTGTGGCCTACTGACTGACTGGAGAGTGACTGTGGCCTACTGACTGACTGGAGAGTGACTGTGGCCTACTGACTGACTGGAGAGTGACTGTGGCCTACTGACTGACTGGAGAGTGACTGTGGCCTACTGACTGACTGGAGAGTGACTGTGGCCTACTGACTGACTGGAGAGTGACTGTGGCCTACTGACTGACTGGAGAGTGACTGTGGCCTACTGACTGACTGGAGAGTGACTGTGGCCTACTGACTGACTGGAGAGTGACTGTGGCCTACTGACTGACTGGAGAGTGACTGTGGCCTACTGACTGACTGGAGAGTGACTGTGGCCTACTGACTGACTGGAGAGTGACTGTGGCCTACTGACTGACTGGAGAGTGACTGTGGCCTACTGACTGACTGGAGAGTGACTGTGGCCTACTGACCGACTGGAGAGTGACTGTGGCCTACTGACTGACTGGAGAGTGACTGTGGCCTACTGACTGACTGGAGAGTGACTGTGGCCTACTGACTGACTGGAGAGTGACTGTGGCCTACTGACTGACTGGAGAGTGACTGTGGCCTACTGACTGACTGGAGAGTGACTGTGGCCTACTGACTGACTGGAGAGTGACTGTGGCCTACTGACTGACTGGAGAGTGACTGTGGCCTACTGACTGACTGGAGAGTGACTGTGGCCTACTGACTGACTGGAGAGTGACTGTGGCCTACTGACTGACTGGAGAGTGACTGTGGCCTACTGACCGACTGGAGAGTGACTGTCGCAGAATATTAACAGATGAAGCTGAGGGCTGAGCCAATGTCTGTCTGACATACCATTTGACTACCTTTTCATTATGAAAAAGCCAGACATTCTTCATTGTCTTTCATTGATGTAACACAATGGAACTCAACCTTTTAGCGGACACACACACACAATTTCTCGCAAAAAACATTCCTTACCCCAGGACTTCAACGGGTGACTATCTAGGAACATAAGGAACACTCCATTTCTGCCTAGATTTGACATTCATTGACGGGATATACAAAAACAGGCGTAACGTTTTGGCTTAATCGCCTTCATCGCATAATTCCTACCTGTAAATACAGTGCCTTGCGAAAGTATTCGGCCCCCTTGAACTTTGCAACCTTTTGCCACATTTCAGGCTTCAAACATAAAGATATAAAACTGTATTTTTTTGTGAAGAATCAACAACAAGTGGGACACAATCATGAAGTGGAACGACATTTATTGGATATTTCAAACTTTTTTAACAATTCAAAAACTGAAAAATTGGGCGTGCTGCAGAGATCTACAGCTGAGGTGGGAGACTCTGTCCATAGGACAACAATCAGTCGTATATTGCACAAATCTGGCCTTTATGGAAGAGTGGCAAGAAGAAAGCCATTTCTTAAAGATATCCATAAAAAGTGTCGTTTAAAGTTTGCCACAAGCCACCTGGGAGACACACCAAACATGTGAAAGAAGGTGCTCTGGTCAGATGAAACCAAAATTGAACTTTTTGGCAACAATGCAAAACGTTATGTTCGGCGTAAAAGCAACACAGCTGAACACACCATCCCCACTGTCAAACATGGTGGTGGCAGCATCATGGTTTGGGCCTGCTTTTCTTCAGCAGGGACAGGGAAGATGGTTAACATTGATGGGAAGATGGATGGAGACAAATACAGGACCATTCTGGAAGAAAACCTGATGGAATCTGCAAAAGACCTGAGACTGGGACGGAGATTTGTCTTCCAACAAGACAATGATCCAAAACATAAAGCAAAATCTACAATGGAATGGTTCAAAAATAAACATATCCAGGTGTTAGAATGGCCAAGTCAAAGTCCGGACCTGAATCCAATCGAGAATCTGTGGAAAGAACTGAAAACTGCTGTTCACAAATGCTCTCCATCCAACCTCACTGAGCTCGAGCTGTTTTGCAAGGAGGAATGGGAAAAAATGTCAGTCTCTCGATGTGGAAAATTGATAGAGACATACCCCAAGCGACTTACAGCTGTAATCGCAGCAAAAGGTGGCGCTACAAAGTATTAACTTTAGGGGGCTGAATAATTTTGCACGCCCAATTTTTCAGTTTCAGTGATTTGTTAAAAAAGTTTGAAATATCCAATAAATGTCGTTCCACTTCATGATTGTGTCCCACTTGTTGTTGATTCTTCACAAAAAAATACAATTTTATATCTTTATGTTTGAAGCCTGAAATGTGGCAAAAGGTTGCAAATTTCAAGGGGGCCGAATACTTTCGCAAGGCACTGTACAACCTGCAATCACCACAGTGACTGCCATACTGTAGTCCACTCATTCAACCTAATGGGTGGTTGGTTACACACCTAGTTCCTTTTCTCTCTCAATCTCCAGGTGTCAGAAAATGATGACCTAAAGATTTGTGGCCCAATGATAATGGCTCACCAGTGATTTACTATTAGAAAATGTCCCTGGCTTACCCTGCACAGTAGAGCAGTAGCACTACAGTGCCTTCAGGAAGTATTCACGCCCCTTGACCTTTTCCACGTTGTTACAGTCTGAATTTAAAATGGAGAAGAAAACATTTCACTGGCCTACACACAATAGCCCATAACGTCAAAGTGGCATTATGTTTATTTTGACTAATTAATACAAAATGAAAAGCTGAAATGTCTTGAGTCAATAAGTATTCAACCTCTTTGTTATGGCAAGCCTAAATAAGTTCAGGAGTACAAATGTGCTTAATAAGTGCATGGACTCACTGTGTGTAGTACTTGTGTTAATATGATTTGTTAATGACTACCCCACACATACAGTTTATCTGTAAGGTCCCTTAGTCGAGCAGTGAATTTCAAACACTGATTCAACCACAGTTTTCCAATGTCTTGCTAAGAAGGGCACCTATTAGTTGATGGGTAAAAATACAAAAATGCAGTTACGGGGGGGGGGGGAATTAAACTGCTCAGGGATTTCACCATTAGGCCAATGGTCACTTTAAAACAGTTTGCATTTAATGGCTGTGATAGGAGAAAATTGAGGATGGATCAACATTTTATTTACACCACAATACTAACCTATTTGCAAGAGTGAAAAGGAAGGAATATTCCAAAACATTCATCCTGTTTTCAACAAGGCACTAAAGTAATACTGCAAAAAATGAGGCAAAGATATTCACTTTTGGTCTTGAATGCAAAATGTTGTGTTTGGGGCAAACTAATACTCTCCATATTTCCAATGCATCTTGTGGGTATACTTGTAATCATTAAGGACTGGAGTAAAAGAAGAAAAAGTCCAAAAACCCGGAATGGAGCTAAGCACAGGCAAAAACCTGGTTGTCTGCTTTCCACCAGACACTGGGATATGAATTCACCTTTCAGCAGAACAATAACCTAAAACACAAGGCCAAATCTACACTGGGGATGCTTACCAAGAAGACAGGGAATGTTCCTGAGTGGCCGCGTTAGTTTTGACTTAAATTTGCTTGACAATCTATGGCTAGACTTGAAAATAGTTGTCTAGCAATGATCAGCAACAATTTGAGAACTTGAAGAATTTAGAAAATTCTGTGGGCAAATATTGTACAATCCAGGTGTGCACAGCTCTTAGACTTACCCAGAAATACTCACAGATGTAATCACTGTCAAAGGGGATTGACTCAAGGGTGTGAATACTTAAGTAAAATAGATATTTCTGTATGTCTTTTTCAATAAATGTGCAACATTTTCTGAAAACATGTTTTTACTTTGGTACTGTGTGTAGATGGGTGAGGGGAAAAAACATTTGTAACGCAGGCTGTAATGCAAAAAAATGTGGAATAAGTCCAGGGGTATGAATACTTTCAGAAGACACTATTACTGTGCTGCTCTTATCCCTCCTCTTGAGCCTCACAAGCCCAAGAACAGCTTAGCAGTGACAAGATGGTGCTCTCCCCAAAGCTGCCAACCTCTCACTCCCCAACCAATGACACTCAATGGATAATCACCAGCAACGGATCTGTCACAAAACAAAATCACCACAACAAATTCCAAAAAGCACCGTTCTTCTGTTGTAGATGAAGTTAACACTCTCTCACTTTATTTGTTTTCATTTATTTTGAGAGAACTCCTTTTGCCTATCATCACGACTAAGGCACAGCCCTGAAATCACCCTAAATGTCCTTTCAATAGTTTGACTATTCAAAAAAAATTAACGTACAAAATCTTCTTGAGAGACGCTGTGTGATCAAGTAGCCACTCTACTCTTTGTAATTCTTTCCTGCCCACTGCACCTATTATTCCATAGACCCTCGTCCTTGACGTCGTCTTATGGAAGCTTGTCTTCAGCCGAGACAAGCAGGGCGGCTATGGCACCACCCATGCCGCTCCAACAACACAGGTTGGGAAATCTGACGCTCCTCCTCTCTTCCACCGTCGCTTTTCACCTCCCCCTGTGCCCCCCCTCTTCTTTCGTTCTTTCCTTCTTTCTATATACCCTCCCCAGACCTTGCATGTGCAGACCTGATTGTGCTCTGGCCCCTCTTCTGCCCCCTGGTGGGTCTCCTGTGTTATTACTCTCCTCTGGGAACAAGATTGCCCCAGTCTTCCCTCCTATCTAAAGCTCCAGCAGTAGTACAGATATTGCTCCAGTAAGCTCCCCCTGTTGCATGTACCTCACAGCTTTCCTGTAAGCCGCTATAAGAGTGGATATAGCATGACCTAGATCAGGTATGTATACACTGCAGGTTAGCTGGTATGTCCCACACATGGTCACTCTTAGCCTCCTTCATATGTAGCAGGTAAAATGGGCTCCCATTTCCAATTGCAAATAGTCACAATTACCTTTTTTTCTGAACCGCAGCATCTTAGCTTGTCTGCTTGTTTTGAGGTAATTCTCTGGCAGAAAAACTTCAAACCCCAAAACGTATTGCAATGCTGGACGTTAATTTGAATGGCCTAAGAACATTTTCTGTTGAGGGGAAAGTTCCCCAGGAAATTATTTAATTGTCTCAATTATTAACCATTATAAAACAATGTGCATTCTGCAATAAAGTGAACCAATCTGAATCCCATCGCTACCTTCTTTTGGTTATATAGTGCATGTGGTGACATAAGCATGTGATGTCATTCTGTCTAAAGGCATGAAAAGAAAAATCTATAATTTAAAGGGATCAATTGGAAAGAGAATGAGTGGGGAATATTCATTGTTTTCTTTGCCGTTTCCTTTGCCCTTTTCTCATTGTTGTTATCGTGCTGTTTCCAGGGGGGCATCGACCTCTGGGGAGCCAAGTGTCTGTCATGGCTGTGCTGCCGCCGGAGGAAGGTACCCAAGGCGCGCTACATGCACCTGGCCCAGGAGCTTAGCGTGGACCCCGACTGGCCCCCCAAACCCACCACCACCACCGAGGCCAAGCACCCACTGCCCGGCAACCCCCCTGAAAATGGCTCCTCCTACCAGATAATGGCCGACTCCTAGCACCCCCCCGCCCCACTCTTGGCTAAAGCAAAAACACACACTCCCGACCAAAAGGACAAAAAGAAACAGTGGTCTATGGACAGAACAAGGCGAAAGATGGGGCGATGATAGAAAAGGATTTTGGGGTGAAGAAATGGTAGTGTGGATCTCTCCATGCTCTTTGCTGCTCAGATCCAGCACACTGTTCAGACCCTGGCTGGTCTACATAACCCTCACCAACCAAACCCCTCAACCTGCCACCACCCCCTGGTATACAATGGTTTGTCTACTACACAAATACACCCCCAGTATGGTCTACTCTATATCCACCCCGCCTTCAGCAGGTCTACCTGCAGTCCAAGAGTCCATGTTGTCCACAGGCTGGGTCCTGTGGCAGAGTCAGACCCCTGTGTCATTATTATGAGTTTAATCATTGCCTCACTGCTTTTTAACCCTTGCAGAACTATGCAGCGAACTGACGAAACTCCAATTGTAGTCTTAAAACGGTAATGATTTTTACAATTGTAATTGGTGTTGCCGTGATTCCTCCATGAGCTCCAGACCTTCTCGCATTTTTGCTTTTGTTTGTAAGCAGAAACCAGCCATCTCCACTAACATGGTTATCATACAGGGGACTTGAAGCATGGATGTGCATGAACCCAGCTCCATTTAGCCATTGTTATATGGTGGTTGGAATACTACTGCTTACCTAACAGTACTGTAGTATTAATATTGCTGAACAGGGACCAGAACCTTTTTGTATTATGAAACTAGGCATAACAAGAGGCAGTATGCAAACGGCTTGGAATCACAGGTAGCAGCAACCCACCCCCCTGCATGTAGAAACCATCCAAAGGCAAATATACTTGCAAAATCATGTCAAACTGGCCTCACATGGGATAGCGTTGCTCCACATAGAGAAGGTCTGTCTTTAAAAAAGAAAAAAAATGATATGATAATGGTGAAAGGCGACGCATTGTGAAATTCATTACCTAGCCGTTTGCGTGCGCTCTCTCCATACAACCATGCAACTGGCAAGATACTGTACTACCAATGTATACTCCACTAAAGCCATGGTAGCATGAATGTATTGTATTAGCATTGCTCACTGCACAGTCAAAAGAGAAATCAAAGGGCTTAAAACTCATTGTCCATCAGAGGAGGCTGCTGTGTAGAGATATAGGATGACGTGCTCATTGTAATGGCTGGAATGGAGGAATTAATTTCATTCCAACCATTACAAGTCCGTCCTCCTATATCTCCGCCCACTAGCCACCATTGTTATCCAAATTCTCAAAGATACAATACACACTCTGTCACTGTATATATTTTCTCAACAGTTTATTTCATAACAGAAAATGTACATTGTGCATTGCTGTCCAGCCTCATGATGTGTTGTACATGTCATATTTTCTGCCAGTCAGTCATAAGCCAGTCTTTCTCCTCATAGTAGCAGGTCGTCACATATCGTCAGAGATCCTAGTTTGTGTTCATCTGATGTAAATATTTTATTTGATGACATTCCAAATGTGTGTCAGAATTGCCGGAAACACAATACTGAGAGGTATCGCTAAGAATGCAAGTTCAAATCTTTAAATATGATGTATTTACTTGGTGTTAAAGGTCCAATGCAGCTGTTTTTATCTCAATATCAAATCATTTCTGGGTAACAATTAAGTACCTGACTAACCAGGTTTACATCCAACCTTTTTATGCGAGTAAAGTACATGTCGGATAAAAAATGTCATGACAGGCCTGATGGAAACCATTTTTTCCGGTAAACTTTCCAAAACAAAATCCACTAGACAAGGTGGGATCTTTTTGTCAGTAAAAATAATTATGCGGGGGAAAAAGTAATGCTTTTATGATATAGTAACTATCATATCGAAGTGAACTTGGAGTCACGCGATGACGTGTAAGTCCTCCCACTAATACTCATCAGGAAAGCATACAGTTTATGTTACAGATCTAAATAATTGATGATGAACTTCAAAGGGTGGTGAAAGTGCAAGTAGATGCGCTTAATTCTTTCCAGTAAAATTGAGGGTCTTATTTTGGTGACACAATAATTCATCCTTGGCTGCAGTTTGACAAATAAAAATAGTCTTGCTCTTTTGTCCATAATAATAATATCATGTAGGCTACATGTGAGCTCTAAGCAAAAATGGCTTCTTAGCAAATAGCAATTTTGCTGGGAGTGGTCTGAGTGGAGCAGGGAAACTGAGAATGAGCTATTATTGGCAGAGGTTTTGACCTCTTTCTTATTGATCTATTAACAAATTTACCACCTGGTGGAGTCACCAGGCAGAGCAAAACTCCACTCCAACAGCTCTTACACTAAGTGGTTATCATTTTCACAAGTTCACAGTATTATTCCAACATCAGTGTGAAAATATAAAACACAGAAAAATCACGTTTTTGACTTCACTGGGCCATTAAGGCAAAGTGTTAACTCATTTTATTTCTGCATAAATCACTTGTTTTATTTTTCAGATTCACATTTCAATTTCAGGAATGACAACAATAGATGTCCTAGTTATGCATTATTTGCATGATCAAACCTTCCAGATCTCTACTAGACATACACTACCGTTCAAAGGCGTGGGGTCACTTAGAAATGTCCTTGTTTTTGAAAGAAAATGTTTTTTTTGTCCATTAAAATAACATACAATTGATCAGAAATGCAGTGTAGACATAGTTAATGTTGTAAATGACTATTGTTGCTGCAAACAGCGGATTCTTTTCAAATGGAATATCTACAGAGGCCCATTTTCAGCAACCATCACTCCTGTGTTCCAATGTCACATTTTTAGCTAATTAAAGTTATCATTTTAGAAGGATAATTGATCATTAAACCCTTTTGCAATTATGTTAGCACAGTTGAAGACTTGTGCTGATTTTAAAGAAGCTTTTAAACTGGCCTTCTTTAGACTAGTTGAGTATCTGGAGCATCAGCATTTGTGGGTTCGATTACAGGCTCAAAATGGCCAGAAACGAATAAGTTTCTTCTAAAACTCGTACACGGTACACAACTGAGCAAGTGGACAAGTACATTAGTGTCTAGTTTGAGAAACGGACGCCTCACAAGTCCTCAACTGGCAGCTTCATTAAATAGTACCCACAAAACACCAGTCTCAACGTCAACAGTGAAGAGGCGACTCCGGGATGCTGGCCTTCTAGGCAGAGTTCCTCTGTGTTCTTTTGCCTATCTTAATCTTTTCTTTTTATTGGCCAGTCTGAAGTGGCTTTTTCTTTACAGCTCTTTACAGACTCCAGCATCCCGGAGTCGCCACTTTGCTGTTGACGTTGAGACTGGTGTTCTGCGGATACTATTGAAGCTACTAGTTGACGACTTGTGAGGCATCTTTCGCAAACTAGATACTCTAATGTACTTGTCCTCTTTCTCAGTTGTGGCCTCCCACTCCTCTTTCTATTCTGGTTAGACAGTTTGTGCTGTTCTGTGAAGAGTAGTACACACAGCGTTGTATGGTATCTTCCGTTTTTTGGTAATTTCTCGCATGGAATAGCCTTCATTTCTCAGAACAAGAATAGACTGACGGGTTTCAGAAGAAAGTTTTGTTTCTAGCCATTTTGAACATGTGTAATTGAACCCACAAATGCTGATGCTCCAGATACTCAACTAGTCTAAAGAAGGACAGTTTTATTGCTTCTTTAATCAGAACAACAGTTTTCAGCTGTGCTAACATAATTGCAAAAGGGTTTTCTAATGATCAATTAGCTTATTAAAATGATAAACTTGGATTAGCTAACACAACGTGCCATTGGAACACAGGACTGATGGTTGCTTATAATGGGCTTCTGTACGCCTATGTAGATATTCCATTTAAAAAATCTGCTGTTACCAGCTCCAATATTAATTTACAACATTATCAATGTCCACAATGTATTTCTCATCAATTTTGTTATATTGGACAAAAAATGTGCTTTTCTTTCAAAACAAGGACATTTCTAAGTGACTCAACTTGAACGGTAGTGTATATTGTTCCTGATATTTGGAGTGTTGGTAATATGACACAGGTGATTTTGGAGTGTTGATAATGACAGGTGATTTTGGAGTGTTGGTAATATGACACAAGTGTATAAAGAATGCACAGTGGAGAGCACATTCTTCAGGAATATCCAGCAATTTTGGTCATTGACAATATATGACCAGGAACAAGAGTACATCCTCCTGTGACAATTAACCTGTTTCTGCAAACCAACTCCAGATTGAATTCATGACAGTTCTGCTTTTAGTAAAGGTATATTTACTCAATGTTTCTGAAGAATGATTTACATTGGTGTTGGTATTTAATTATGTTGAGGGGATCTTTCCTAAATATCTGTACAAGATGCAAATTTTTATTTTCAGAACAAAATGTTCAATTTTACATTTAGTTATTCAAATTAAAAATGTAATTTTTGTTGAATGATTATAGAGTAAAAAACATTTAAAATGTTTAAGTGGTTGTAAACAAGTCATGTTTCCAGAAAGTTCAAAAAAGCCCACCTCCAAATCAGACTGGAACATTATGGACTTTTTAATGTTAATAATACAAAGAAAATTGGACTAGCTGTATTTTTAAAAATGTACATTTACAGTATGTGTTTTTAATGTACCTTCAAAAACATTGTTTAGAGATGTGCTAGAAATATGGATAATGCGCTTATATCGAAGGGCTGTAGTGGTGCTTTCTACTCTCGGTACTGTTTTGTCGCAATCAGTTGTTTGTACACTTTTTTGTTGTTGTAATGTTTGGATTTCTTTCCAGTGTTGTCACTATCAATGTTATGGAACAAGCGATGCTATGTGTTTATCTTCCTGAATCAGACATGAGTCCATTGGGCATTTCTATAATTATTTAAGTCAATGATGTTGAGGTGCAATTGTCTGATTACTACTAGGGCCCTCAAACTAAACTTTGGACCTCGAAGCCAGTTAGCCTTTTTCTTCTTCTTTCTCTCCATTGTTCCCCTCTAATCAGGGACTGATTTTAGGTGTGTGCAATTAATTATCAGGTAGAACCGAAGCGGTAGGCGCCGGACCTCGTAGGGAAGGGGTGTCAAACTCCGTCTGTGGAGGGCCTAGTGTCTGCAGGTTTTAGTTGTTTTCCATTCAATTAAGGCCTAGACAACCGGTGATGGGGAGTTTTATTAGTTAGTGACCTTAATTCATAAATCGAGTACAAGGGAGGAGCGCAAACCTGCAGACAATGGTCTCTCTGAAATGAGTTGGACACGTGTCGTAGGGTGAAAGTTAAATACCCCTGCTATAGGGCTTGTGACCTAACCAGGGAAAAACTGGGGCCTAGTTATATCTCTAAAGCAGGGGTGTCAAACTCATTCCATGTAGGGCCGAGGGTCTAATGGTTTTTGTTTTTTCCTTTCAATTTGTGTCCAATTAAGACCTAGGCAGTTCCCAACTAATCAATAATCTTAATTTAGCAATCAAGTACAAGGAAGGAGTGAAAACATGCAGACACTCAGCCCTTCATTAAATTAGTTTTGACGCCTGTGCTCTACGACCAATATCTAGTCGTGAGAAATATCTTCTCACTGTAAATGGTTACCATGAATCTAATGATTGAAATAAGGGATTCTATTAATATATTGGCACCTCAGCTCGACAAACACTGTTTCTGGGCAGAAATATTCTGACCTTTTAGCTCAATGTTCGTTTTCACTAGCACCTGTCACATTAAACGTGTAAACCATGCTTTGAGTTTTATATACGCTGTCTGTCTTTTGTCAAATCTCAATGTTACAGGCTGAAGAATGTGCATTGCTGTGGATATTGCAACCGGTATTCTCTCTCTTGTCTAGAAGGGATAATTTTGCTGCTAGGGGAATGATTCAGACTAACCTTAATGCTTCAACTTTCAATCAATGATGATTACCCTAAAACTTGCAAATAGTTAGTATGCTTCCTCATTTTCCCCTTCACTTACAAAGAATCTGCTAAATCAAAGCGATTAAGTGTATGTTGAAATTCTTTTTTTTTTAAGGTACATTATACCACCTGTTGACATCTCTAATCACCTGCTTTTTATTTAAGTGTTTGAAACCAACCATTAAGAGGCATTTAGAACATATCAGACACTGAGTCTGAACTTCCAGTGGAATTGTTTCCTCAGGGAAATGTGTATTTGTAACAAATCAAGAAATACAATGAAGTTAATTACCTAACTGAATTAAAAACAATCCTGTTGGTAAACATTTTATTACAGTTCTATTGTATGTAGATTGGATTTGGTAGCACAACAAGCAATCTCCCAAACTCTAAGAGGCTTCTCTGAAAAATAAAAAAAAACTTTTGTAAACGTAAATTACTTAGCAAATTTTTGTACTTGTAATTTATTTGTATTTATTTGTATTTCTTTACTTAGTATTGTATTTCTAATTTTCTTTCGTTTTCTTTTCAATAAATGTGGTTGTCAAATAAACATCTATTTTTTTGACTACTTTTTCAGGTTAAAGTATACTGAACAAAAATATAAAGTAAAGTGTTGGTTCCATGTTTCATGAGCTTAAATAAACGATCCCATACATTTTTGCAAACACACAAAAAGCTTATTTCTCTCAAATTGTGTTAACAAATTTGTTTACATCCCTGTTAGTGAGCATTTCTCCTAAACCAAGATAATCCATCCACCTGACAGGTGTGGCATATCAAGAAGCTGATTAAACAGCATTACACAGATGCACCTTGTGCTGGGGACAGTAAAAGGCCCCACTAAAATGTGCAGTTTTGTCACACAACACAGTACCACAGATGTCGCAAGTTTTTAGGGTGCATGCAATTGGCATGCTGACTGCAGGAATGTCCACCAGAGCTGTTACAACAGAATTGAATGTACATTTCTCTGTCGTTTTAGAGAACTTGGCAGTATGTCCCACCGGCCTCACAACCACACATCATGTGTAACCACGCCAGCCCAGGACCTCCACATCTGGCTTCATCACCTGCGGGATCATCTGAGACACGTCACCCGGACAGCTGATGAAATTGTGGGTTTGCACAACCGAAGAATTTCTGCACTAACTGTCAGAAACCGTCTCAGGGAAGCTCGTCATCCTCACCAGGGTCTTGACCCGGCTGCAGTTTGGCTTCATAAGCGACTTCAGTGGACAAATGGCCACTGGCATGCCAGAGAAGTGTGCTCTTCATGGATAAATCCCGGTTTCAACAGACAGCGTGTATGGCATCCTATGGACGAGCGGTTTGCTGATTTCAACGTTGTGAACAGAGTGTCCTGTGGTGTTGGGGTTATGGTATGGGCAGGTATAAGCTACGAACACAATTGCATTTTATCGATGGCAATTTGAATGCACAGAGATACCGTGATGAGATCCTGAGGCCCATTATCGTGCCGTTCATCCGCCACCATCACCTCATGGTTCAACATGATAATGCATGGCCCCGTTTCTCACGGACCCGTACATAATTCCTGGAAGCTGAAAATGTCTCAGTTCTTCCATGGCCTGCATACTCACCAGACATATCACCCATTGAGCATGTTTGGGATGCACTGGATCAACATGTAAGACAGTGTGTTCCAGTTCCCGCCAATATCCAGCAGCTTCGCACAGCCATTGAAGAGTGGGACAGAATTCCATTGAAGAGGTAACAATCAACGGCCTGATGAACTTTTTGTGTTGGTCACACCAGACTGACTGGTTTTCTGACCCATGCCCCTACTTAAAATAAAAAGTTGTGACTAACAGATGAATATCTGTATTCCCAGTCGTGAAATCCATAGATTAGGGCCTAATTAATTTATTTCCTTAACTGTGTAACCGCTGTGAAATGGCTAGCTAGGTAGCGGGTCAATCGGTGATGTCACTCGCTCCTGAAGTAGTTGTTTCCCTTGCTCTGCAAGGGCTGAGGATTTTGTGGAGCGATAGGTAACGGAGCTTTGTGGGAGGCAGTTGTTGATGTGTTTAGAGGGACCCTGGCTCAAGCCCAGGTTGGGGCGAGGAGACCCACCCAGAACCATATCTCGCATGGATTTAACATTGATAAAACAAGCGGGATTATGGTATTAATACACATTTCCATAAATTCCCTGGTGCAATATTGTCTGATTTAGTAATAAAAAGTGAATAATTTAACACATCAGGAGCTAAAAATATTTAAATGTTATCAATATTATTCATTTTAGCCTAGTTTTAGCCTAGTTGCTGAGAACTATGTAGTCAAAATTCTGGAAAATAGCACATCCCATACAAACAGAGCAGAAATGTAGGGCTCTATTTAATCCGCATCATCGGTGACTGAAATTAACATTTCAATGTTCCCGCTTTAGTGGAGACAGCATTCACCGTAAATGCTGCATGTCGGCTTAATTGGAAATGACCTTTATATTTCTATAGTGGAATCTGTAACGCTTCAACTTTAGGCCGGGATTCAATCCAATCATGCTTTGTTGACACAGTTCATTTCTGATTGAGCAGGCATGCAGACTTTACCATGAATGCAGACTCTGTGAATGCGTTAACATTGCCTTTTTAAAAGGTACATTTTGGAGACAAAACTTGATTGGATTGAATCCAGGCCAACTTTTCTTTCCAATTTGCAAGAGGCTTAATCCAGAGATCTGTATATAATAACGAGATGCTCATGTCTGCCCTAACAATGGGAGTCTTTGTCCTAAAGGCGGGAAGGCAGGTGACAAGTTTAGGGCTGCATTTTATTCCCATATAAATGCATTGGGCTTATTCTGGACATATTTTGACGGGAGTTAGCCCTCTCCCTTCGTCTCTTCCTCTCTGCCGAAACTACAGTATATCGCTGGAGAAAGCATCTGAGCGAGCGAAACAGCACCCCTCTATATGTATCTGATGCTGTCTGGACAGAAATAGTATGACATGCCATACTCTTTTGGTCCAGGCAGCATCAGATACATGTTCTACACATACTGAGACAGGGGGGGCGCTGTTTTACTTGCTCTGATGCTTTAACTGAGATGTGTCTTTCTGTTGGCGTGCGTCTCGGTCAAATAAATTATCAATATTTTATTTGCATGGGCAAGAAGGTACGGTAGGGCAGGCCAGGCCCCCTAAGGCCCGCCCATAATGCCAGCCGTGGCACCCCCTTCCCGGGGCCAATAGGTAGACCATAGTGGCGACCCGACCTGAAAAAATGAGGGCGTGGGGTGTCTCGCTTTCTTTACCGTCTATGACGCAGTTACACCACCGATATGATCTAAACAAAGGCAATGAAAAGCTATGCGTTTGTTGGCTAACACTGTTACCACTAATCTGATTGAATCCTGGCCTTAACCCATAAATCTAAGCCGGGGGAGGGGGAATTGTTTTAAGAAAGTCATATATATAAAAAGGAAGTTTGATGTGAAGTGTCTGTCCTATATCTGAGATCAGGGAACACATATTTAACCCCCTTATTTTTGGCAGTAAACAGTCTCCAAATACATAGCACCAGTCAAGTTTGGACACACCTACTCATTCCAGGGTTTTTATTTGTTTTTCAACTGGACAATGACCCAACACACCTCTAGGCTGTGTAAGGGCTATTTGACCAAAAGGGAGAGTGATAGTGCTGCTTCAGATGACTTGGCCTAAACCCAATTGAGATTATTTGCACTGTGGTGTGAAGGAAAAGCAACCAACAAGTGCTGAGTATATGTGGGAACTCCGACTGTTGGAAAAGCATTCCAGGTGAAGCTGGTTGAAAGAATAAAGTTGTCATCAAGGCAAAAGGTGGCTACTTTGAAGAATCTCAAATATAAAATATGTTTTGATTTGTTTATATGATTCCATATGTGTTATTTCATAGTTTTGATGTTTTCACTATTATTCTACATTGTAGAAATAGTAAAAATAAAGAAAAACCCCTGAATGAGTAGGTGTGTAAAAACTGTACTTCCATTCATTATTTCAACTGGTACCGGGGGATCTTCAGACAAGTCTTGTGAGGCCTGTGGGTGTCCTAGAGCAAAACGTGTTCGTTTCCACAGAGGAGTCATATTAGTGTGTAGCCCAAACTGTTTGGACGCTACAGACAGACGTTGGCAGATCGGCTGTATATCGACTTCAGACAAGTCCCAAGACGCTTGTAGAGCAAAACGGAGAACACCGATTTTGTGAGAAGACCAATTTTTGGGACGTCTCATGGTCTGACAAACACCTCCCTAGCTCTGTCACCTTTCACCGCAGATGCGGAATTGCCACATAGGCGGATGCGGTGGATTGAGCCGCATCCAATGCAAAAACATTGGACAGATTTTTTATTAGGATGTTTTTACTATACTAATTTGACTTTAGGGGGTTAAAGACAGTTATTAGCTAATCACACTTTAGTATGACATGAATTCCATTGATCATTTGGTGTCATTGGTGTTACAAAAGATATAACACCCAAATTAAATAAAAAATAAGCAAAAATTAAGTCAATTGTTTTCCAAAATGCCATACCCAAATTCCACCGCAATTCAAGAATGACCCAGGTACACAGGCAGGAATTTGGGATTCTGAAAACCTTCAAATCGGCCACCCTGTTACTTGTTTTGGTAAACAGCTGCGGGTTGGTGCTGGAGAGATCGAACCACTCTCAAATTCATACAGAGGCTAGAATGTCCCTGGCTAGTATCAAATACAATATTAAATAAATACATAATTTGAGGTCACAACAGTGGAGATGGCACTGGCAGGCTGTCAGCTGTAAGATATGGTCTGTGGTGCAGTGTAGGGGGAACGTTTGCGCCTGGCGGGAACCCAATTGTCCTCGGAGCCCTTCGAGGCTGTCTGAACACGGGGGGCCAAGCCATCCAGAAAGTCCCTGTGCTGCTGTGTGACGGCCTGGGAGACTAGGCTGGGTAGGGTCTGCAGACTGACTAGGATGGAGTCCAGTTTGTCGTCCAGACTACCGATCCTCCTATCCAGCTCCTTGCTGCGCCGCTGCAGATCAGACACCAGATCATGCATCATGTTCTGAGTCTGTGGAGCAAAAACGGTGTCAAACTTTCATAATCAGTGTTTAGAAAAAAATATATCAATTAGAGATGATGAAGGTGCTTAGTCACCTTGGCTAGATCCACAAGTGTATTAGCCTGGTCGATGAGTTTCCTCTGTTCCATTTTGACTCTGCGCAATCTAGATGACGTGGGAGAGGGAGAGAGTTATGGAGGGAAAAGGGAAGGGTTAACTTAGGCAGTGTAACATACACACAAATAAACAAATCTTTATTTAACAACGGTTTGAAAAGGCACACTACTTACTGGTGAATGGCTTGCAGGAATTTCCGCTGATGTTTGCGTACCCTGGCGTGATCGATCTTCTTGACTAATTTCATGTGTTTGTAGATCAGCCATGTCTCCCTGAGTACATTGGCAGCTGTGTTTTTTACCTTTGGGAACATTCCAGAAAACAGAGACATGACAGACTGGCTGACATGGCAGACTGTCATAATGGACTGCCCTAGCAGTGGAGTCTGTCTTGTCCATAGAGATAGATAGACACTAATTCCCAAAAGCCTGTTAGCATGGCCATTGAGGACTTTCACCATTTTGAAGTAGGCAACTGAGTGGGGCTTCCTATGGGTTAATGGATGACTAAATAAGTCCATCCAGGTCACCGGGAGAGATCAGACAATTAATTATACTTGTGAGGAAACATTCCGTAACTGCAGGTGGAAGTAAATCACCAACCTTGGCTTTATACCTGTTCAAACAACACACTCCAGGTGGCAGTGTGCACCCTTTCAGTTTGTTTGCCAACTCATAGAAGTAGTAGAAGAAGAAAATGAACTACTTCGAAAGTCTTCTACTAATTGGATAGTAACTTACATTTAATAGAATGATTATTATTATATATGTAGGCCAAAACTTCATTCAAAACAGACTGAAATTTCAGGCCTTCTTTTCAAACAGCTCTTATACTAAAAGGGCATTATCATTTTCACAATTTCCCAGTATTATTTCAACATCATAGTGTGAAACTATATATAAAACACAGGAAAATCACATTGTTGACTGCACTGGGCCTTTAAACTTGCCCTTAGAACTGAAAATGAACATTAGACAAATACACCTTTTCAACAACATTTTGCTTATTGGGTTGCTTATTGGGTTGCTGATTGGGGGCATTATCTTTTTTTATAATGTCTATTTATTTAAAAAAAAATATTATCAGGTTTGGGTAGTAAATCCACAGGTCCGCATCCTGAGTGGCGCAGTGGTCTAAGGCACTGCATCGCAGTGTTGCCGCGTCACTACAGCCTGGAATTCGATCCCAGGCTGTGTCACAACCGGCCATGACTGGGAGACCGATAGGGCGAGGCACAATTGGCCCAGCGTCGTTAAGGGAGGGTTTGGCCGGGGGGGCTTTACTCATCGTTTTCTAGCGACTTCTTGTGGTGGGCCGGGAGCCTGCAATCTGACTTCTGTCATCAGTTGAACAGTGTTTCCTCCAACACATTGGTGCTTCTGGGTTAAGCGAGCGGGTGTTAAGAAGCGTGGCTTGGTCGGTCATGTTTTGGGGGACGCATGACTCTACCGAGCCCATTGAGGAGTTGCAGCGATGAGACCAGATCGCAATTGGATATCATGAAATTGGGGAGAAAAAGGGGTTAAAATTACTCAAATGAAATAATCCACGGGTTCAGGTCAGGCACAACTTTTTATAGCCATGAAGACCTCTAATGTCCACTTACTCGTTTGTATAGCTGAGAGTCCATCATGAAGTTGTGAACGTGCTTTTCAGCTCTGGTCAACTCTGACCTCCTCGCAACTACAGCAACCACCATGGCAGTGCAGCCGGCCCCCTGGAGAGAAAGACACAGGCACTAATACTTTCAAGAGTCGTTATATATGATTTATTCAATATCATAAACTAAAAGCAGATTAGCTGACAGCCATGGTATATCAGACCATATACCATGGGTCTGACAGAATAGTCAACAAAACTAAGGAGCTGATCGTGGACTTCAGGAAATAGCAGATGGAGCACCCCCGCTATCCATATTGATGGGACAGCGGTGGAGAAGGTGGAAAGCTTCCACAACACTGACAAACTGAAATGGTCCACCCACACAGACAGTGTGGTGAAGAAGGTGCAACAGCCGCTCTTCAACCTCAGGAGGCTGAATACATTTTTGTGGCACCTAAAACCCTCACAAACATTTACAGATGCACAATTGAGAGCATCCTGTCGGGCTGCAGTACCGAGTGGTAGGCCAACTGCACCACCCGCAACCGCAGGGCTCTCCAGAGGGTGATGCGGTCTCCCCAACGCATCCCCGGGGGCAAGCTACCTGCCTTCCAGGACACCTATAGCACCCGATGTCACAGGAAGGCCAAAAAGATCATCAAGGACAACAACCACTCAAGCCACTGACTGATCACCCCGCTATCATCCAGTAGGTGAGGTCAGTACAGGTGCATCAAAGCTGGGACCGAGAGACAGAAGCTGTTTTTCAATCTCAGACTGTTAAATTGCCATCACTAGCACATTAGAGACTGCTTGCCTATATACATAGACTTGAAATCACTGACCACTGTAATAATGGAACACTCGCCAATCGCCACACAATAATGTTTACATATTTTGCATTACTCATCTCATATGTATACTGTATCCTATCCTACTCTACTGTATCTTAGTCTATGCCGCTCTGACATTGCTCGTTCAAATATTGATATATTCGTAATTTCATTCCTTTACTTTAGATTGTGTGTATTTTTAGATATTACTGCACTACTGGAGCTAAACACGTGTATATGACATTACTTTGGAACAGACTTCCAAAATGAAAGTCAATTGAAGCTAATTTTATGGTGTTTTTAGTCTTTTGTCCAACAATAAAAATATAAATAAAATAACCATGCCCTAGAGCTACCTCATCATGAATGTCAAAGATCTCTTTTGGCACTTGTCAATGGGGAATGTGTTGGAAACATACCATGATTCCAGTCAGCAGACAGACACCCTTTCCACAGTAAGTGTGAGGGACCATGTCTCCATAACCAATGGAGAGAAAGGTGACAGAGATGAGCCACATGGCCCCAAGGAAGTTACTGGTCACTTCCTGTGTGTCATGATATCTGGAGGAACAAGAAATATACCTGTTGTAATAAACACATCTATCTACCCACTGGGCAAAAACTGGTTGAATCAATGTTGCTTCCACCCCCCCCCCCCCCCAAAAAAAATAACCTCTGTGTGATGACGTAAAATCAACGTGGAAAACTGATTGGACTTGCAGAATTTTGTCTTTTTTCCACCCAACTTTAACCGAAATCCAATGACAGTGTGACGTTTTTCTTGTTGTTGATTTCATGATAAATTCCTGGTTAATTGATAACAACCAAATGTCAATCCAAACTAGACATTGAATTGATGTCTGTGCTCAGTGGGTTTTTCCTAAAGTGTATTAACATCTTATATAATTAAACATAAAGAAATGTAGGAACTATATCAAGCAGAAAGGCAAAGTAGAGCCATAATCAAACTTGAGGCTGTAATCTCTCATGATCTCAAATACGGATATTTTTCAGTGTGAAATATACTGGGTACGAATGATACAGTGCTGGTGGAACAGCCTACTGTGTTGGGGGCGGGGCCTGTACCTCTCACAGATGCGCACTGTCCATGAGGCGATGATCCAACAGGAGACACTGAAGACCAGCAGCACGGTGCCGGGGCAGATGGTCATGAGAGTCTTCATGACGAAGCGCGTGTTGAAGTTGATCTTGTTGATTGCGCCGATGCTGCGCGACGAGGCGTCTGTGAAGAGCTTGCTGTGCAGCAGCATGACGCGACTGATCAGGTAGAGCCTGAGGAACATGGGGATGGAGAGGACGATGTCCACGTCGGCATCAGTTACTGAGGGCATGTAGGTGAAGGCCAGCCGGGCCGTCCAGGTGAAGACATACTGGCCCGGGATGGGGTGGATGGCACAGACCAGCAGCTCCAGCAGAACTAGGAAGATCCGCTCATAAGTCATGGCAATCCTCCAGTCATCAGCTGCATTATCCACCATGAAGAGCTGTGTGTGTAGGTGTAAGGAGAGTAGGGCAAACAAGGGGATTTATTCAATGGGGAAATAAGAGCAAGGGGGAAAACTATAACATTATTGTCGAGATGGGGATGCATATCACCTGTATTTCCCGTGCATGGTACATCACGATTAGTCCGAGCAATATAGCAGTTGAAAGGCTGATAAGGCATTTCAGAGAGAATGAGTATGAGGATTCCTGCAGAGAAGACAGACAATTAAGATGTATTTTGAATCAGTCTTGTCTTACCAATGCTAGCTTACATTATTTGAGGTCAATCCATTACAATAGAGACATTTCTTACCTTCGTGTAAACCCCCCAGGACAATTCCGTCTCCATCACCATGATGACGATCCCAAGCATCCCAAAGATCAAGGCATAGTCGCTCAACTGTTTGCGCTTTCCAAAGAGTGCCTTACGCTGGCTCAATCTATAGCCAATGTCCTTGGTCTTCTTCTGTGGCGTGTCGCTTCCTCCTTCACTGTTGGCCTTACTGTTGTTCTCGCTGAAGCCTTTTGAGAACACCTCCTCCAAGACAGACCTTTGGAGAGTCTGAAGGGGCTCTTGTCTCTCTGAGTCCAGCTCTGAAAGGTTTGGTGGCGAAGCTCCAAGGCTGCTCGGGGGTCTTCCAACATCCCCACTGTATTTAACGTTGGTCACAACTGTGTCGGGAAGGAGTGGGCCACTGCTCTTGGACAGGGAAGGCATCGATCCAACATGGCCAACCGTTTTGGTATGAGGATGTACCTTCTGCTCTCTTTGTCGTTGCCTTTTCCCCACTAGACTATGGTTCTCAGGCCACCGATGGCAACTGGAAGAGGAGTGAACACTGCTTTTGTTGCTAGTAGCCGCGGCTGAATTATTCACTCGTGGGCTGCTGGATGGGTAAAGAGAAGACTGATGGCATTTTAGGGTGCTAAAATGGTCACAACAATGCTGACATTCAGGGTCTTGATGTAGATGCTGGTGTAAGGAAGGTTGTTGGCTCCCACAATGTACTCCACCCTCATTCGCACAGCAGCTAGGTAAACCATTCCTTAACATCCATTGGTGTTGCGTTTCTAT
Source organism: Oncorhynchus clarkii lewisi (assembly GCF_045791955.1). Lineage (NCBI taxonomy): Eukaryota > Metazoa > Chordata > Actinopteri > Salmoniformes > Salmonidae > Oncorhynchus > Oncorhynchus clarkii. The sequence continues at coordinate 16,937,469 of NC_092147.1, read as the reverse complement.
GGGAGGTTGCTGCTGGTCCTGAGGTTGTGACAAAACCAAGAGCTGCCTAACTTCACTTGACTCATTGCCTTTCATAGGTATATTGAGCGAAGGTTCTGGTTTTTCAGAAGTCAATACTGGTGGTAGGTTATGCTCTTTAAGCTTGAAATGATGATGGGTCTGCTGCCATTGACTATACTCCTTCAGCCAGTATTTTCCTCTGCATCGAGATTTTAAATTATCCTGCTGGTGATCAATGGTCTCTGTTGAGGGATCTGATTGATTTGGTTTCTGCGTGAAAAACTGGGATGACGATGAGGCCAGGGTGTTCTGAGGATAGGAGTGGGTATACTGCAGAGAAGGAGGAGTTCCCTTAGAAAATGTGGAGAGGCAGTCCTTCAGGAAGCCCTGCTTTGATCGTGGCTGGAAACCTGCCACCCCTGAACCGTGTTTTGTACTAGGAGAATAGCAAACAGAGCCACAGTCGTCATTAGGACGTTCCACCGTGGTCCCATGCCACTCGGCCATGAGTGGGCTTCCGCGCTGCAGTTCAAGAGTACCACCCACCTGGCTACAAAAGCATAGGAGGTCTTGATTGCTCAGATGGGAAAGTGTAATTTTTAATGGTGGAGATTTCCTTGGTGGAGCGACTCCATTCAGAGTAGCCAGTGGCAGAGAAGTGGAAGGGGACATGCTGTTAGTGCTCTGCTCTGGTACTAACGTTTGGTGGTGGAGGGCAGTTTCAGAGTAGCAATCCTGCATGACATCAGGGGCTTTGTCTGGTAGGGACTGCCCTCTTGAGTTACTGTGATCGGGGTCTTGGTCATTGCAAGAGTCTCCTGTTGAATCAAGCCGAAGTGTTGCATTGGTGGGTTTGACTAGAACCAGCCTCATAATTAATGTATGATGATGATGATGGTTTATTTAATTTCATGTGTACTATGGCAGCTAAAAGCTAAATTGCAGTAATACATACAAGTAACCACATTTCATTTAATAAAATGTGATTCAAGAAAATGTAAAAGTCAGGGAGTTGAGGCAAGAACGGAAGTAGAACGATCAAAGTGGTGGTGGGAGGGGGGAGCGTCTTGGTTACAGCGAGGGAGGTCAGTGGTCATATCAGAGTCAGTCAGAGACAGGTGCGGAACCTTTAGCACACCTCATTGTCCTCAGCCTCTCATTATGGACTCCATAGCTAGCTGGCTAACTACTCCTCTACACTACTAATGTGTAGCACCCAGTTGGATGATGCCCCAGAGCCGCTGGAAGATTAACTTAATGGCTCTTGTACATTTTGAAAATTTGATTCATATTTAGTTGTTTTTAATTGTCTTTTTATTAAACTTTTTGTTTTTGTTAGTTAACTAAGAATGTATTAATAATCAGGTGATTTTGTCCAGGTTTTTCAATACTGTGATGCTGGAAAGGCAGTTGGGTAAATCTTGTCACTTTTAACACTGTTTACATTGATGAACTACAAAGAGTTTGCTAGGAAGGAATCCAGATTCGAATAAAAATGTTTCCCAAAGCAACCTCATATATTAGTGTAACCATGTGCACTTGCCAATGCATGGTGTATTACAGTCGTCCAGCTAAAAGGGTGTTGCGTTAACACAAGAATAATCTGCAAGAAAGCAGAGAAAACATGAACAAATACAATACAAAGACATTGACTCAACTCCTTCAAAGTTGTAAAGTGCCATATCTGATCATAAAGACACATTTCTAAAGCCTTTTTAAGTGAATTAAAGCAGTGTGCACTACAGTTGAGGGCAAAAGCTAACAAAGATCTAAAGCAAACATAGGACTTCTAACAGAGACATTTTGTGAGACTGGAGAGCCCCTGTCAAAACCAGATGAGAGCCCCTCTGACATGAATCCTCCTCCAACAGGGATATCACCATTGCTACTGAAAGGATGTAGGGCAGGCTTGAATAAAATAAAACTATTGTCAACAATTACTGGCACATCATTGTTGAATACACTATTTAGACATTTTTACATTGCTTTTTGTTTTTGTTTGTACTCAAATCTTTTTTGTCGTTATGTAGCCTTGTGTATTTGCCAACTGTGCTAAAACATCCACAGTACAATTTATTTAAGAAAATTATTAGAATCAATATCACAGATTATTCATGATTCATAATGATTTCCGTCTCCTGACTTACTGAGTTTTCCATTCTTTTAACAACTGCACCACAAATACTTGCCCTTAACATATAACTGATAACCTTTGAAAGCATTTCAGGACAAGAAACCTAGTCTAATTTATCAAGCAACTACACAATATTCAAGAAACTCTACAAGGAACTGGTTAAATGCATTTTAAGTTATTGCCTTTAAACTGAACTGCTATCGACCCTCTCTTTCCTAGCTCAATTTTTTTTTTTACCCAATCGTTTGTCCCTTTAGGAAAAATAAAAACTATTGCATGTATTATTGTCATTTTCTCTGCTCTATCGACCCAAAGCATTATACAACTGACCAGACCAGTAGTCATACCCCTTAGCCTGGAGACTCTTACCTTATTCCTTCAGATACATTTCTCTCCCTGTCCGTGTAGAAATCCAGACACAACTTGGAGGTGATCTTGGCCAGTGCCGGGGAAGGGCACCGCTGGAAAGGCATCTGAAGTGGGAGCCAGACAGGCTCTTCCTACACTTGAGATGGGGCCGCTTTCCTTTGAAAGTGATCATTAGGATTCAAACTGAAGAAAGGGCAGCTGCTGGGCTTATTAAAGGCCTGGCATGCAAATAGAATGGGGGACAAAGCAACAGGATACAGAAAAGGTTGTGACATCGGATGTAAGCATTAAGGACCACATCACAGATCACACATACATGGACTCAAAGCAGACCCATAAATAGCTAAAAAAAAAACTGTTGGTTCTTCAAAGCAGAGTTGTCAATTAGCGGTCAGAGAAACTTGTTATTGATGCTTTGTAGTTCAAAGGCCAACACAGAGCCTCTTATCTCCTCCCTCAAGGACAGACCATACAAAGCCTTTTTCTTATTCATCTTTCCTTGATTCCTCACATTCTTTCTCTTTCTCAAAGCGCATTGGGAAAAAAGGACTCAGGGTTAGGATCTTGTTCTTGACAAATTGAAATGGGGTCAAAGTGTCTTATCTGCACACGAATGAGACCACCAGAACATTATAATAAATCTAAAATCCTCCAGAAACACAGTTTAACATTAATTATTGAATCATAAACAGTGAAGATTGTATGTTTATAATAATAATCCAAGCTATCTGCTCCAATCCAACGTAATAATTTACGGTTAGGTTGGGCCACATCGAGCTCCCGAGTGGCGCAGCAGACTAAGGCACTGCATTCGATTCTGGGCTATATACAGACCCTGGTTAGATTCTGGGCTATATCACAACCGGCCGTGATCGGGAGTCCCATAGGGCGGCGCACAATTGGCCCAGCGTCGTCCAGGTTAGGGGAGGGTTTGGTCGGGGTAGGCTGTCATTGTTAATAAGAATTTGTTATTAACTGACTTGCCTAGTTAAGTAAAGGTTAAATAAATATATATATTTTTTTTTTAAGGGGGGGGGGTTCTCTTACCCAGCTCTCTCTACCTGACATTGTTTAATGTAAGAATAGCCTACACACAGCTATTACTTCCTTATGTGTCGTTCACATATACAGCTGTGATAAATGAAGGCTCTTGCATCAGACTAATGTCTAAAAGTGAAATTGGCTTTTGCCACAGCAAGTCATCATTAAACATCTGATCTATACTGAACAAAAATAGAAATGCAACATGTAAAGTGTAGGTCCCATGTTTCATGAGCTGAAATAAAAGATCCCAGAAATGTTCCATACACACAAAAAGCTTCTCTCAAATTTTGTGCACACATTTGTTTACATCCATCTTAGTGAGCATTTGCCAAGAGAATCCATCCACATGACAGGTGTGACATATCAAGAAGTTGATTAAACAGCATGATCATTACACAGGTGCACCTTGTGCTGGGGACAATAAAAGGTCACACTAAAATGTGCATTTTTGACACACAACACAATGCCACAGATGTGTCAAGTTTTGAGGGAGCGTGCAATTGGCATGCTGATTGCAGGAATGTCCACCAAAGCTGTTGCCAGAGAATTAAATGTTCATTTCTCAACCATAAGCTGCCTCCAACGTCATTTTAGAGAATTTGGCAGTGCGTCCGAAAGGCCTCACAAACGCAGAAGAAGTGTAAACCACACCACAGCCTCGGACCTCCATATGACTGGTCCATGTGTGGGCCAGGGAGGGCATAGGCCCACCCACTTGGGAGCTAGGCCCACCCATGGCTGCGCCCCTGCCCAGTCATGTGAAATCCATAGATTAGGGCCTAATAAATGTTTTATTTTTTATTTACTGATTTCCTTATATAGACTGTAACTCAGTAAAATCGTTGAAATTGCATTTAGATTTTTGTTCAGTATAATAAAGCATTTGATAACATGTACACTGCTTAATGCAGTCATTGACTAATGTATACATTATTAAACATATAGGCTTAATATAAGTGATATATTATGCTTAATGTAGCTATGGAGTTGAGGGCTTTAACACAAAGGATACCAGTGATAGTCTCTCGCCAATCAGAAGAGGTTCAAAATAATGCTTGGAGTTATGACATTTGAATGAACAATCATGTTCACTATTATAATTAAACAATCATAATAAATTCTACTTTCAAGAAGCCAGTGAGATGGAGCTACAAACATTTCCTTTAAGTAATACGTTGTGGTCACACACTTTCAAACTCATGGCAGGCAACGTTACAAAGACTGTGGTGTGTTTGGTCAGCAGGCTACCATTTGAATGTGGCTGTGCTGTAAACAAAAAAAACGTTATAGAGAAAGGCAGCACAGGACACTGTCATAAGCCAAATAAATAATTGCCAAGCTTCATCAAAGCTCAATGTCTATTGTGTTCCAAGTGAATTGTAATATTGTGACACAAATTAATATCAAAAGGCAGTTGATTTCACAGCAAATGTATTGGTCAGCCTCAGTTACAACGTTCATTGAAACTAAGAAGGAACACTACCTATGCATAATTATTTGGATCAGAGGGTTATGACTATTATATTCTACAGTAACAGTATTTTCTGACACCTGTATGGTATTGGCATGTATAACAGTATTGTAGCAGAGTAAAAGGCATGGCTACAACAATACTGTAATGATCTGTAAACGCTGTGGTGGCTAATTTTCTGTATTACCAAATGAGGAGAGAGACAAACTTCACACACACCAGTCAGAGTTATACTTAAACTACATCTTTAATAATAAGAGCTTTGCATTAGCACTTGACTTTCAGCAATTCGCCATTTCTAATGAATCGTTGAGTGTCAACACAATGGCTACTGAGATCTTTTTTTTTAGCAAAGATCCACCCCCCTTTGACATGACAAACCACAGATATTTAGGAACTGTTCACAAAGAAGGCCTTTTACTTGAGAGAGGAGTATCCCATAGCCAGATAGCATTCGCTATAAATTATCGTTCAGTTTGGTCCCTAAGAGGAGGTTCTAATCTCGTTCCTGGTACTTCATAGTACAAAAACAGCAACTCATCCAATGGCATATATCAATTGTCAACTCTAGATACTCCCATCTCAAGTAAACCCCCTCTTGACCCCACTCCTGGACAAGCTCACTGAGGGGAGTGACTTGCGCACAGACATTGTGGAGACAAGTAATTGGTTTCCCATTAATCACGCCATTCCTTCACATGGTTTAAGAATAGGTAAAGACACATTCACATATGAAGACAATGTTCCATTCTGACCTCTCCCCTCTCTGGGCCCCAAGTGACTGAGCCCTAGCTGAGGGAAAAGTGCAACTGCCAACACTAGAGTCCAAAGGGATGCATTCTAATGACAAGTTTCTCACATAAGCATATTATGCAACTAAAACATCTTAATTATCTATGTTACCCAACTAATTCTGATTCATCCGCCACAGCGCGAACAGCCGATACAACATTAGATTTATAACATTGATGTCTTCTAGATAGCAATTCATTAACTATGCTGAATAAAAATATAAAAACAACATACAACAATTTCACTGAGTTACAGTTCATATAAGGAAATCAGTCAATTGAAATAAATTAATTAGGCTCTAATCTATGGATTTCACATGACTGGGAAGGGGCGCAGCCATGGGTGGGCCTGGGAGGGCATAGGCACTGGGGAGCCAGACCCAGCCAATCAGAATAATTTTTTTCTGACTAAATGGCTATATTACAGACAGAACTAATCCTCAGTTTCATTGGCTGTCCGGGTGTCTTGTCTAAGAAGATCCTGCAGGTGAAGAGGCCAGATGTGGAGGTCCTGGGCTGGTGTGGTTACAGTCTGTGGTTGTACTGCCAAATTATCTAAAATTACATTGGAGGCGGCTTAGGGTAAAGAAATTAATATTCAACTCTGTTGCAACAGCTCTGGTGGACATTCCTGCAGTTAGCATGCCAATTGCACACTCCCTCAAAACTTGATACATCTGTGGAATTGTGTTGTGCCATACCTGCACTGTTAATCATCTTCTTGATATGCCACACCTATCAGCAGCACAGCCAATGGGTGTGATGTGAGGGTAGGACACCTCCACTTTAGACCAAGCAGCCTTCATGTTCACAGCATTGTCTGTCACCTGTGCAAATACCTTCTGTGGTTCAAGGTCATTGATGACTGCCTTCAGCTCATCTGCAATGTAGAGACAGGTGCGTCTGTTGTCCCTTGTGTCTGTGCTCTTGTGGAATACTGGTTGAAGGGTAGAGATGTAGTTAATTATCCCTTGCCCACGAACATTCGACCACCCATCAGATGATTGCAATAGTCTGCTATCTCTGATTTGCTTGACCTTCACTTGAAATCTGTATCCATCAAATGAGGAGATAAAGCATGTCTGGTTGGAGGGGTGTATGCTGGGTGAAGAACATTCAGAAATCTCTTCAAATACACATTGCCTGTGAGCATCAGTGAACCAGTTGCAATACACAGCTCGAGCAAGACAATCAGCATATCTGACTACATTCCTCTATTGAGTCAAAAACACTTCTGATTCCAGGAGGACCATGAGCTGTTGCTATCGATAAGGTGTCCAATTAATAATTTTCACCTCGAATAGAAGTTGAGGGACTTTTGTCAGAGGTTGCTTGTTGTGAGCGCTGAGGGAACTTTATGCACTTGACCAGATTCTGCATCTTTGTTGCATTCTTCACATATGATTTGGCACAGTATTTGCAAAATGTACACAGCTTTTCCTTTTACATTAGCTGCAGTGAAATGTCTTCACACATCAGATAGTGCCCGTGGCATTTTCCTGTAAAGATTAGAAAAAAAATTGAAAACCCTAATACAAATCCATGTACAGATAAATAGTTAAGCAGTTAGATTAAACTCCTTTAAAATGAAATGTACGGAAACAGGTGAATTAACACTCAGTTAACACGCACAAGCAAGCTTAAACCCACATGGTAGCAAAAACTATCAGAAATTGTTAAGTTAGAAATGATTTAAACACACGTCGCTGTGGGCTACTATTTACTAGCTAACAAAAAATTGTCAAAATATATTCACCCCACCCAGTATCATAATCAAAACTTAACAGAAAGCATGTAGTCCTTGGCTCAGACAGTATAGTAATTTGGGCTTAATAGCATCTCAGTGTGCAAGAGCTAGAGAATCAGCTGTACATGTGATGGAAGAGTGCACTGCACATTTGATGGAAGAATTCACTGTGCATGCAGAGGGTTGCAATTCCATTGATTTGGGGATAGTTCAACCAAAATATGCCAAAAGACCTAGAATTGCCTTGTGTATCCCACAAAAAAAAGGTTCACTGTAATAAGCTAACTTTTTTGATGAATTTAAGCTAAATTCCCTAAATTCCCAGGCTTACTGTAACTTCCCATGGAAATTTACCAGAAAGTTTCCGACTCTTTGCAACCCTAGGTACACCTAATAAGGCCCTGTTAGGATGGGGAACAAGTGCAACAAGACACTTTATCATAAGTAAAGGGGTAGTCATTTCCAATGGTGCTGAAAATATCAGTTTATGACAAGGCAGCTGGCTCTGGTCATGATATTTTCTTTTGTGGGTCATTATCATCATTAAGGGTTAAAGGCCCAGTGCAGACAACTCATTTTGTATGTTTCATATCATAATTGTACAACAGCTGATGAAACTAACACAGTAAAAGTATAAAACATTTCATAAGTAATTTCCTGATAATTGCTGGTTGAAAATACAATATACACAAGACCATCTAAAAGCAGCAGGTTTGCATGGGAGGGATTTTCAGCTTGCCTGGGTCATCACCAGGCCGTAAATTAGACCAATAACAAAGAGTTCCAGACAGCTAGTTTTCAGTTTTCCCCTCCCCACTCAGACCACTCCCAGACAGTCCTAGGAAAAGTCTGAGAAAATGTTGCTAAACATAATTTACAATTTTAATGGAAAACTAGTACAGTAAGGTACTTAATTGTAACCCAGAATTGTCATATTTCTATAAAACAACTCCATTGGGCCTTTAAAAGGAGGTGGTTACTATAGCAAGAGTGCAGACCACATTTTAGTCATTTAGCAGACGCTCTTATACAGAGCGACATACCTGTAGTCTCACTCTCAGAAACAATTAGATGCTAGTATTGTGAACTGTAATAAATTACTTTTAATCTCAAACTTCTGTCACACCCCCCCCCCCCCCCCCCCCGTTTTCAATTTAAGTGCCAAAAACTGATAATGGGAATAAAATCCATAAACCACTGAGATGCTTCACAAGTGGGAATTCACAGTAACAGAAAAATCATCAGGAAAACGGGGGGAATTTGCTTCTCCTCTAAATGAAACAAGCTGAAGTCCCAAGGTGATTCCTTGCATCAGAGGTCCTTCCTAGGGAATGAGTGCAGCTTTTCCAGCAACGTATTCATAATGGGGGAATAATTCTAGGTTGGAGGCATCTTCCATTGTAAGGTCCAATATGTATAGGTAACAGTTTTGTGTTAGCTGCTGCTGGAGTTGGTTCACTTGGCATTGTAGTTGGCAAAGCGCTGGTTCAGGGGGTTCTCTGGCGACTTCATCCACTCCTTTTTCAGTTGCTGCTTGAGCTGCGACAGCCGCATGTTGGGGTTCTCTTTTTTAAGGAGGGGCATGTTCAGTTCCTCGTACGCGGCGAACGCTGCCTTCACCCTGCGCTCGGGGTGGCGGTCGAGCTCTTCAGCCGTGCTGGGAAAGAAACAAAGATGAGGAGAGGGCTGAAACTTGGTTCTCTATGGAACCCCATACTTGTTATGATACCTGTCATGTCTGCGTTATATAGCCTGGAGTATGAAAAGTAACTTGTTATATGTCTACGTTGTAGGTCACACCAAACCCACTTTATGTTGATAACGTATGGTAAACTGATGGAAAGGCTCCCCTAGTTCTATACAGTCATTTCAATATTGCTTTTGTAAGGGGTAACATTGAGAGGTTATGCCTCTTCAGTATTCTGTACCTGAGCACAGCAATGGCATCCTCTATGGATCTAGCGTCCACTGCACCTTCCTCAGGGATGAGGCGATTCACATTCTCCTCCAGGGGTGACTCCAGTTGACTCTTCTCTGTGGATACGAACATAGGAGAGGAGGAACATAAAAATACAACAGAACCCTGAGATGAAAGGGAGCCTGGTTAATGCTTAAAGGAATAATGGTGAGGTCGTTGCCTTTCTCTTTGGGTTGCTCCTGCGGTTGTAACGCCTGCTCAATACGCAGAGTCTCCTCAATCTGGGCCCGGGTCACTTTGCACGCCGCCACAGCAGCAGCCGCCTCCTTGGCCTTGCCCTTAATCTTTGCAGCCTCCTCATCCAAGAGCCGCTGGTTCTCTTTCTTTCTCTCCAGGGCCTCAAGGCGCTTCTTCTCCTTGTCGTCCTGCAGGTTCAAAGAGGAGACATTTAAAGCCGAAACTAAGAAGGAACACTACCTATGCATAATTATTTGGATCAGAGGGTTATGACTATTATATTCTACAGTAACAGTATTTTCTGACACCTGTATGGTATTGGCATGTATAACAGTATTGTAGCAGAGTAAAAGGCATGGCTACAACAATACTGTAATGATCTGTAAACGCTGTGGTGGCTAATTTTCTGTATTACCAAATGAGGAGAGAGACAAACTTCACACACACCAGTCAGAGTTATACTTAAACTACATCTTTAATAATAAGAGCTTTGCATTAGCACTTGACTTTCAGCGATTCGCCATTTCTAATGAATCGTTGAGTGTCAACACAATGGCTACTGAGATCTTTTTTTTTAGCAAAGATCCACCCCCCTTTGACATGACAAACCACAGATATTTAGGAACTGTTCACAAAGAAGGCCTTTTACTTGAGAGAGGAGTATCCCATAGCCAGATAGCATTCGCTATAAATTATCGTTCAGTTTGGTCCCTAAGAGGAGGTTCTAATCTCGTTCCTGGTACTTCATAGTACAAAAACAGCAACTCATCCAATGGCATATATCAATTGTCAACTCTAGATACTCCCATCTCAAGTAAACCCCCTCTTGACCCCACTCCTGGACAAGCTCACTGAGGGGAGTGACTTGCGCACAGACATTGTGGAGACAAGTAATTGGTTTCCCATTAATCACGCCATTCCTTCACATGGTTTAAGAATAGGTAAAGACACATTCACATATGAAGACAATGTTCCATTCTGACCTCTCCCCTCTCTGGGCCCCAAGTGACTGAGCCCTAGCTGAGGGAAAAGTGCAACTGCCAACACTAGAGTCCAAAGGGATGCATTCTAATGACAAGTTTCTCACATAAGCATATTATGCAACTAAAACATCTTAATTATCTATGTTACCCAACTAATTCTGATTCATCCGCCACAGCGCGAACAGCCGATACAACATTAGATTTATAACATTGATGTCTTCTAGATAGCAATTCATTAACTATGCTGAATAAAAATATAAAAACAACATACAACAATTTCACTGAGTTACAGTTCATATAAGGAAATCAGTCAATTGAAATAAATTAATTAGGCTCTAATCTATGGATTTCACATGACTGGGAAGGGGCGCAGCCATGGGTGGGCCTGGGAGGGCATAGGCCCACCCACTGGGGAGCCAGACCCAGCCAATCAGAATAATTTTTTTCTGACTAAATGGCTATATTACAGACAGAACTAATCCTCAGTTTCATTGGCTGTCCGGGTGTCTTGTCTAAGAAGATCCTGCAGGTGAAGAGGCCAGATGTGGAGGTCCTGGGCTGGTGTGGTTACAGTCTGTGGTTGTACTGCCAAATTATCTAAAATTACATTGGAGGCGGCTTAGGGTAAAGAAATTAATATTCAACTCTGTTGCAACAGCTCTGGTGGACATTCCTGCAGTTAGCATGCCAATTGCACACTCCCTCAAAACTTGATACATCTGTGGAATTGTGTTGTGCCATACCTGCACTGTTAATGATCATGCTGCTTAATCATCTTCTTGATATGCCACACCTATCAGCAGCACAGCCAATGGGTGTGATGTGAGGGTAGGACACCTCCACTTTAGACCAAGCAGCCTTCATGTTCACAGCATTGTCTGTCACCTGTGCAAATACCTTCTGTGGTTCAAGGTCATTGATGACTGCCTTCAGCTCATCTGCAATGTAGAGACAGGTGCGTCTGTTGTCCCTTGTGTCTGTGCTCTTGTGGAATACTGGTTGAAGGGTAGAGATGTAGTTAATTATCCCTTGCCCACGAACATTCGACCACCCATCAGATGATTGCAATAGTCTGCTATCTCTGATTTGCTTGACCTTCACTTGAAATCTGTATCCATCAAATGAGGAGATAAAGCATGTCTGGTTGGAGGGGTGTATGCTGGGTGAAGAACATTCAGAAATCTCTTCAAATACACATTGCCTGTGAGCATCAGTGAACCAGTTGCAATACACAGCTCGAGCAAGACAATCAGCATATCTGACTACATTCCTCTATTGAGTCAAAAACACTTCTGATTCCAGGAGGACCATGAGCTGTTGCTATCGATAAGGTGTCCAATTAATAATTTTCACCTCGAATAGAAGTTGAGGGACTTTTGTCAGAGGTTGCTTGTTGTGAGCGCTGAGGGAACTTTATGCACTTGACCAGATTCTGCATCTTTGTTGCATTCTTCACATATGATTTGGCACAGTATTTGCAAAATGTACACAGCTTTTCCTTTTACATTAGCTGCAGTGAAATGTCTTCACACATCAGATAGTGCCCGTGGCATTTTCCTGTAAAGATTAGAAAAAAAATTGAAAACCCTAATACAAATCCATGTACAGATAAATAGTTAAGCAGTTAGATTAAACTCCTTTAAAATGAAATGTACGGAAACAGGTGAATTAACACTCAGTTAACACGCACAAGCAAGCTTAAACCCACATGGTAGCAAAAACTATCAGAAATTGTTAAGTTAGAAATGATTTAAACACACGTCGCTGTGGGCTACTATTTACTAGCTAACAAAAAATTGTCAAAATATATTCACCCCACCCAGTATCATAATCAAAACTTAACAGAAAGCATGTAGTCCTTGGCTCAGACAGTATAGTAATTTGGGCTTAATAGCATCTCAGTGTGCAAGAGCTAGAGAATCAGCTGTACATGTGATGGAAGAGTGCACTGCACATTTGATGGAAGAATTCACTGTGCATGCAGAGGGTTGCAATTCCATTGATTTGGGGATAGTTCAACCAAAATATGCCAAAAGACCTAGAATTGCCTTGTGTATCCCACAAAAAAAAGGTTCACTGTAATAAGCTAACTTTTTTGATGAATTTAAGCTAAATTCCCTAAATTCCCAGGCTTACTGTAACTTCCCATGGAAATTTACCAGAAAGTTTCCGACTCTTTGCAACCCTAGGTACACCTAATAAGGCCCTGTTAGGATGGGGAACAAGTGCAACAAGACACTTTATCATAAGTAAAGGGGTAGTCATTTCCAATGGTGCTGAAAATATCAGTTTATGACAAGGCAGCTGGCTCTGGTCATGATATTTTCTTTTGTGGGTCATTATCATCATTAAGGGTTAAAGGCCCAGTGCAGACAACTCATTTTGTATGTTTCATATCATAATTGTACAACAGCTGATGAAACTAACACCGTAAAAGTATAAAACATTTCATAAGTAATTTCCTGAAAATTGCTGGTTGAAAATACAATATACACAAGACCATCTAAAAGCAGCAGGTTTGCATGGGAGGGATTTTCAGCTTGCCTGGGTCATCACCAGGCCGTAAATTAGACCAATAACAAAGAGTTCCAGACAGCTAGTTTTCAGTTTTCCCCTCCCCACTCAGACCACTCCCAGACAGTCCTAGGAAAAGTCTGAGAAAATGTTGCTAAACATAATTTACAATTTTAATGGAAAACTAGTACAGTAAGGTACTTAATTGTAACCCAGAATTGTCATATTTCTATAAAACAACTCCATTGGGCCTTTAAAAGGAGGTGGTTACTATAGCAAGAGTGCAGACCACATTTTAGTCATTTAGCAGACGCTCTTATACAGAGCGACATACCTGTAGTCTCACTCTCAGAAACAATTAGATGCTAGTATTGTGAACTGTAATAAATTACTTTTAATCTCAAACTTCTGTCACACACCCCCCCCCCCCCCCGTTTTCAATTTAAGTGCCAAAAACTGATAATGGGAATAAAATCCATAAACCACTGAGATGCTTCACAAGTGGGAATTCACAGTAACAGAAAAATCATCAGGAAAACGGGGGGAATTTGCTTCTCCTCTAAATGAAACAAGCTGAAGTCCCAAGGTGATTCCTTGCATCAGAGGTCCTTCCTAGGGAATGAGTGCAGCTTTTCCAGCAACGTATTCATAATGGGGGAATAATTCTAGGTTGGAGGCATCTTCCATTGTAAGGTCCAATATGTATAGGTAACAGTTTTGTGTTAGCTGCTGCTGGAGTTGGTTCACTTGGCATTGTAGTTGGCAAAGCGCTGGTTCAGGGGGTTCTCTGGCGACTTCATCCACTCCTTTTTCAGTTGCTGCTTGAGCTGCGACAGCCGCATGTTGGGGTTCTCTTTTTTAAGGAGGGGCATGTTCAGTTCCTCGTACGCGGCGAACGCTGCCTTCACCCTGCGCTCGGGGTGGCGGTCGAGCTCTTCAGCCGTGCTGGGAAAGAAACAAAGATGAGGAGAGGGCTGAAACTTGGTTCTCTATGGAACCCCATACTTGTTATGATACCTGTCATGTCTGCGTTATATAGCCTGGAGTATGAAAAGTAACTTGTTATATGTCTACGTTGTAGGTCACACCAAACCCACTTTATGTTGATAACGTATGGTAAACTGATGGAAAGGCTCCCCTAGTTCTATACAGTCATTTCAATATTGCTTTTGTAAGGGGTAACATTGAGAGGTTATGCCTCTTCAGTATTCTGTACCTGAGCACAGCAATGGCATCCTCTATGGATCTAGCGTCCACTGCACCTTCCTCAGGGATGAGGCGATTCACATTCTCCTCCAGGGGTGACTCCAGTTGACTCTTCTCTGTGGATACGAACATAGGAGAGGAGGAACATAAAAATACAACAGAACCCTGAGATGAAAGGGAGCCTGGTTAATGCTTAAAGGAATAATGGTGAGGTCGTTGCCTTTCTCTTTGGGTTGCTCCTGCGGTTGTAACGCCTGCTCAATACGCAGAGTCTCCTCAATCTGGGCCCGGGTCACTTTGCACGCCGCCACAGCAGCAGCCGCCTCCTTGGCCTTGCCCTTAATCTTTGCAGCCTCCTCATCCAAGAGCCGCTGGTTCTCTTTCTTTCTCTCCAGGGCCTCAAGGCGCTTCTTCTCCTTGTCGTCCTGCAGGTTCAAAGAGGAGACATTTAAAGCCGAAATGATCAGACCCACGTCAACATATCAGGGAATTACTTAGCATATTCGTCTGGTCTGTACATACATCGGCAGATATTGGATTGTGATATAGCCCAATTGAATAGTGCTGCCGACTATTTGACCCAATGTGGGAATAAGAAACGGAGCATGAATAATCACCTTCCTCTGTTCTTTCTTCAGGACATGTTTATCGTTCTCCTGCCATAAAGCATCATCCAGCTCCTTCTTCTTGCGGGAGTCTTCCACAGCTTTGGCCTCTGCCTTGCGGGCCTTGGCAGTCATCGCCTTGGAGTTCTCGCCCTGGAACTTCTTCGGCATTCCTAACACTAGGCCTACTCTTCAGCTGACACAAACAAAGTATGATTTAGACATTCTATCATAAACCAAACCAGATGGCAAGCTTACTTACTGAGTCACCATCTAATTGAGCCATGGGCCAAAGATAACAGAGTAAACCAACCAAAAGCATCTTAAGGCTAAGTTAATCATTAGAACCATATAACCGTACAATTCTAACGATGAACTTAGTCTGCAAAGGCCTTAAAGGCCATGTCAGTATTTTACAATTATCAGGTCACATGTAATGTTACCTAATCAAAATCTTGATATCAACCTGGCCAGATTGTACAATTTGCTTCAGTTCTGTCATCACATTCTGCGATTGGCTTGCGAGTAGTGATGATCAGTTAGAAGTTTTTAACTACTCTTTATACTGACTAGGATCATTAGCTTTTCTAAAGACTTGTTCATTTTAATCTTTCGTTTGACCTGCTAGTGCTAGCTGCAATGAGTCCTACAGCAGGGCTAATACACGCTCCTCCAGCTCAGCATCTCCAGAGATGTGCTCAAACTATCAACTCTCTGTCATATGAGTGCAGGGAAATAGATCATGAGTATAAAGAATAATACATGTTTAGAACTCATAATTGATCGCATGGTGCAAGAATTAACGCAATTAATGGATTACTGAATGTTATGGACACAGCTCTGTAGAACCAAAACGTACACAGCCTCTGCTCAACAAACTCGAACTTGAGAACAAATCTTTTTTGGGGGGGGGGGGGGGGTGCAGTTCGCAAACGACATTGTGCTCATCACCCTCACGGCAGTCGAGCAATGCATTTCGTCGCAGAGAGTCAATCACAATCTAGTCCGGTTTCGGCCACAACTATAGACAGTTTCAAATGTATCAAGAAATAATCTTATTTGTATGGCTAGCAATCAACAAATGCACATCGTTTTAAAGCACACGTTTGCAAGTCTCATTCACAAATGACAGCTCCAATATGACCCTTATGGTGAAAGAGAGGCTTGTAGAATCATGACTCGAATTTCCAGTTCATCGTTCACCGGTAGGGGGTCCTGCATGTTCTGGGCAGTACTTAAATGAACAAAATTAGTAGAAAGATCAGTTATTTTGACTGAACAAGTTTAAAAGATCTGAGTCAGTACTACTTGCGATGCTACGTAAGTCGACGTAGGCTACGTCAACTGCAGCGGTGTATTTGATCTGCGCATGTGACAGCAGCGCAAGCCTCACTCTGCTCATGGGGTGTCTCTCTTTGTCAACAAAGACTGGTATGCGATCCCAAATATTAAGTCTCAAGGTTCTGCTTGCCTGAGTTAGAATACCTCATGATAAACTGTAGACCCTAATATTTACCAAGAGTTTATCTATATTTCCGTAGCTGTCTATTTACCACCTCAAACTGATGTTGGCACTAAGTACGCACTCAACAAGCTGTTTAGGGCCATTAGCCAACAAGAAAATGCTCACCCGGAGGTGGTGATTTTAATGCAGGGGGGGGGGCTAATTTCTACCAGCATATCACCTGTGCAACTAGAGTAAAATAAACTCTACATCACCTTTACTCCACAGAGACGCATAGAAAGCTACCTCTCGCCCTCCATTTGGCAAGTCATTGGATTCTTTCTAACAAGCAAAAACTCAAAACAGGAAGTATCAGTGACGGACTCAATACGGAAGTGGTCCGATGAAGCGGATGCTAAACTACAGGACTGTTTTGCAAGCACAGACTGGAATATGTTCCGGGATTCATCAGATGGCATTGAGGAGTTTAGCACATCAGTCAACGGCTTCATTAATACGAGCATTAACAAAGTCATCTCCACAGTGACAGTAGGTACATATCCCAACCAGAAGCCATGGATTACAGGCAACATCCGCACTGAGCTAAAAGTCTAGAGCTACCACTTTCATGGAGCGGGACACTAATCCAGACGCTTATAAAGAAATCCTGCTACGCCCTCAGGCAAACCATTAGACAGGCAAAGCGACAATACAGGATGCTCGTCAGATGTGGCAGGGCTTGTAAACTATCACAGATTACAAAGGGAAACCCAACCGAGAGCTTCCCAGTGGACACAAGCAAAATGCCTTCTATGCTCGCGTTGAGGCAAGCAACACTGAACCATTCGTGAGAGCACCAGCCGTTCGACGACTGTGATCACGTTACTCACATCGGCTACGGAGAGCACCTTTAAACAGGTTCCCATTCACAAGGACCAGACAGATTACCAGGACGAGTACTCAGTGTCTTCACTGACATTTTCAGCCTCTCCCTGACACAGTCTGTAATACCTACATGTTTCAAGCAGACCACCATATTCCCTGTGCCCAAGAACAACAAAGTAACTTTTCTAAACAACTACCACACCGTAACACTCCCATCTGTAGCCATGAAATGCTTTAAAGACTGGTTATGGCTCACATCAACACCATCATCCCAGACACCCTGGACTCACTCCAATTCCATACCACCCAAACAGATGACAATCTCTATTGCACTCCACACTGCCCTTTCCCATCTGGACAAAAGGAACACCTAGGTGAGAATGCTGTTCATAGACTACATCTCAACGTTAAACACCATAATGCCCTCCAATCTAAGCTCCCTGGGAATGAATGAACATCTCCCTCAACTGATTCCTGGACTTCCTGATGGGCCAGGTAGTGAGGGTTGGCGTTTATCGTGGACTACAAGAAATGGAGAGACGAATATGCCCTCATTCACATCGACGGGGCTGTAATGGAGAGGATCAAGAGCTTCAAGTTCCTCAGTGTCCACATCACTAAGGACTTACCATGGTCCAAACACACCAAAAAAGTCATGAAGAGGTCATGGCAATGCCTCTTCCCCCTCAGGAGGCTGATAAGATTTGGCATGGTCCCTTATATCCTCAAACAGTTATACAGCTGCACCATTGAGAGCATCTTGACTGGCTGAGTCACCGCTTGGTATGGCAACTGCTCGGCATCCGACTGGAAGGCGCTAGAGGGTAGTGCATACAGCCCAATACATCACTGGGGTCGAACTCCCTGCCACCCAGGACCTTTATACCAGGCGGTGTCAGAGGAAGGCCCTAAAAATTGTGAAAGACTCCAGCCACCAAAGTCATAGACTTCTCTCTGCTACCGCACGGCAAACCGTACCGGAGCGCTAAGTCTGGGACCAAAAGGCTCCTGAACAGGTTCTACACCCAAGCTATAAGACTGCTAAATAGTTAGTCCGAGTAGCTATTGGGTTATCTGCATGGGCCCTTTTTGCACCAATTCTTTTTAACTATGCACACAGACTGGACGCTACCCAAACACATACACACAATCGCCACACACTGCTGCTACTGTCTTATCTATCCTGTTGCCTAGTCACTTTATCCCCACCTATATGTACATATCTGCCTCAATTTCCTTTTCCCCCTGCAAGTCGACTCAGCACTGGTACCCTATGTATATAGCCAAGCTATCATTGAGTATTTATTCCTTGTGTTACAATTTTTTTGGAGGGAGTATAGTGCATTGTTGGGAAGGGCCTGTAAGTAAGCTTTTCACTGTTAGTCTACACCTGTTGTTTATGAAGCGTGTGACAATTAAAATTAAAAAGTGAGTTCGGAAAAACGAATTATGCATCTTAGAAATAGTTCTCACATACAAACTTCATATGTCTGAACTCAGAATCAAATATGCTTCCCCGAAATAACATGGTCGCATTGCTCCCCCAGTATCTGCATGAACCATCAGGCCAAGTATTTTTGGTTGACTCTGCATTCAAATTCAGGTCTTCGTTATTCCATTGTACTGGATCTAATATATATTAGCATTTTACATACATTCATAAGTGTAATAGTTTTTCACAGTATGTCATAAAAAAGTATCTTGGCTGCTGTCTCGGTCACTTTCAAACATGCGCAGAGCACACTGAAAGGGTAAGGGTAGCTCTTGACTTGAACCACAGAGGTTCCATGTAAAGCGAGAGTAATCCAAAAGGCACAGACACACCCCTTGACTTTCAATTGGCACCCTTGACCTGTGTATTCTCTCCTGATTGGCTCTGTGGTGCTTAGTCAATGGGAACTCCGTTGCCGGCCCCATCATAAAGTTTTTACACAGTCTGGCCAAAGTGCCAGAGGTATGAGGAGAGACATCCTCCTTTGTATTTATAGGAACAAATGTCCTAACACTTTGGATCCATTTCTTTGACAGTTATATATATATAAAAAATAAAAGTATATATATATATATATATATATTTTTTTTTTCACACCTTTATTTAACCAGGTAGGCTAGTTGAGAACAAGTTCTCATTTACAACCTCGACCTGGCCAAGATAAAGCATAGCAGTGTGAACAGACAACACAGAGTTACACATGGAGTAAACAATAAACAAGTCAATAACACAGTAGAAAAAAAAAAATAAGAGTCTATATACATTGTGTGCAAAGGGCATGAGGAGGTAGGCGAATAATTACAATTTAGCAGATTAACACTGGAGTGATAAATGATCAGATCATGTGCAGGTAGAGATACTGGTGTGCAAAAGAGCAGAAAAGTAAATAAATAAAAACAGTATGGGGATGAGGTAGGTAAATTGGGTGGGCTATTTACCGATGGACTATGTACAGCTGCAGCGATCGGTTAGCTGCTCAGATAGCAGATGTTTAAAGTTGGTGAGGGAGATAAGTCTCCAACTTCAACGATTTTTGCAATTCGTTCCAGTCACTGGCAGCAGAGAACTGGAAGGAAAGGTGGCCAAATGAGGTGTTGCTTTAGGGATTATCAGTGAGATACACCTGCTGGAGCGCGTGCTACGGGTGGGTGTTGCCATCGTGACCAGTGAACTGAGATAAGGCGGAGCTTTACCTAGCATGGACTTGTAGATGACCTGGAGCCAGTGGGTCTGGCGACGAATATGTAGCGAGGGCCAGCCGACTAGAGCATACAGGTCGCAGTGGTGGGTGGTATAAGGTGCTTTAGTAACAAAACGGATGGCACTGTGATAAACTGCATCCAGTTTGCTGAGTAGAGTATTGGAAGCTATTTTGTAGATGACATCGCCGAAGTCGAGGATCGGTAGGATAGTCAGTTTTACTAGGGTAAGTTTGGCGGCGTGAGTGAAGGAGGCTTTGTTGCGAAATAGAAAGCCGATTCTAGATTTGATTTTGGATTGGAGATGTTTGATATGAGTCTGGAAGGAGAGTTTACAGTCTAGCCAGACACCTAGGTACTTATAGATGTCCACATATTCTAGGTCGGAACAATACATCAATACAACAAACAAAAAAATGAGTAACCTCAACCTTATGGGTCTGTGGGCCAATAAAGTGCCAACTCAATTCTACCACTGACTAGTCTCTCATGCCCCTATGAACAGGGACACAGGGCAATAGTTTTTAATCTAAACCAGCCCTTTTTTACATGAGTACACTAACCCCTAACTGGGTCTCTTTTCTTGACACATAGTAGCAGTTTACCAGATAACAAGTCAAGATCAAAAAGTAGATTGTTGTAAGGGTGTATTACGTCCTGTGCTGGCCCCATTGTCATATCCATTCTGGATTCTGAGTGGTAAAATCACAGCTGAAAAATGGCTCTATGTATGTGGGAATGTCTTATGTCCATCCTACATGTAGTGTTGGTACATGGAATATTCCTCAACTGCATATATCATACATTGCTATTGCAAATAGAAGTATTATGTTCAACAACTGACATTTTCAGATATTATTTTGACAAACAGTTTAACACCCTTTTGTGCTTACAATTAATTATCTTGTCAGATTTGGTGGGCACTGTCATCTGTGATCTTTGTGATATGACTTTCTTTAAGCACGTACTGATGAAACTGTCACTTAATATTTTTTTCTTAAAGTCTACAAACGCTCTACATTTATTCACTCTGATAGGGTTGGATCCTATATGCTACTTTTATTATTGTCCTGTAAATGGTTCAGTGCCTATAATTTAGGCTGAGTGGAGAATGGGGCATAATGGAAATTACCTCTACTAGATTATAGTGATCAGGAAAACAGCATACAATTGTGGCATGTGTATTCATTTGCCTATAACTAAATCAGAATTCCATTATGTTCACATAAAAAAAAAAGAGAATACTTCAAAATGAGAAGATTCTGTCATGGAAAAGACAAGTGGGTGGACATAGAGTGGAAAGGAGGGGAAATAACTCACAACATGCAGCAGGACACCTTCAGCTGCAGGGTCTTTGTAATGCAGGTTTGATAGTTATATTTTCAATAATGAATGGTTAGCTGTTATGTGACAATTAGGTCAAAAACTCTATTTTATTTTTTGGTGTAGATGACCAAGGAAGTTGCACAGAACTTCCCCAACATCCCTTCCCAAATTGATATAGAACCTTCACAAAAACACATGGAGCAACTGCGAAAAGAAATGGCTGAGGATATACTAAAAATGTCTGGTTTGTAATGACATTTAATTCAAAGTAAATGTAAATTCTATATTTTTATGTAGTTGTGTGGGACAGCCATATGTTCAGTTCATGCTCATGATTTCAGAGTTCAACAAAGCCAACAACTGCTTCATGTAAGACAATTTAAGATATAACCCAATGGATGGCTAATTTGTCATACTGCATTGATATTATTTATAACGTGTTACGCTTTGTTTTAGATTGAATGTTTTGCATGCCAACGGTGGTTCCATGTGCTGTGCCTAGGAATGAAGACAAAAGAGTTCAACAGAATAAAGAACACAAACTGGAAGTACAGTCTGTTGTTGAAAATGTATGCTATGCCCCATCCACACTGAAGAGGCTCTGAAATGTACATCAACCAGGGCTAAAGAGAAAGTTAACAAACATTTTGTACTTATTCGAAATGTCTGTTGACATATATACATATATACAATATTAAAGGTCTACACTTTGTTTAATTTGTCAATATTACATTTTTATTCATTGATTTACTGGCCACCATTACTGTGGTTACATGTTCAGTATATGTATTGACCAGCAAATCCACTGCAGCCTACATCACTAGCTCACTCTCCATCCCTGCTTTGGACAATTAATAACATGACACTCGTACTCTGCCCTTTTCCTTTATGGTTGATATTAACGATATAAAGAGATTCTCTCTCACTCCTAGTGTGTTAAATACTGTGGATTTATTTATTTTTTAACAGGGAAAATAACTACTTAGAACTACCAATTATTATTAGATAAATATTAAAGGGTAAACACTGGACTGAACCCCCAATTGTCAAACTAATATTAATGTACAACAATATAGAAGATGCATGACTAGAGGTTATGCAATATTGGTGTATATCCACTGCACGCTTCTTAGGTGTGTAATTGACATGACCAAGGAGCTATTGCAATTTAAAATTCAGAAAAATGTACGTTACACCGCGTGATTTTACACTGCACAAACAAGAGTGTGCAATATACACTGCTCAAAAAAAATAAAGGGAACACTTAAACACTATGTAACTCCAAGTCAATCGCACTTCTGTGAAATCAAACTGTCCACTTAGGAAGCAACACTGATTGACAATACATTTCACATGCTGTTGTGCAAATGGAATAGACAACAGGTGGAAATTATAGGCAATTAGCAAGACACCCCCAATAAAGGAGTGGTTCTGCAGGTGGTGACCACAGACCACTTCTCAGTTCCTATGCTTCCTGGCTGATGTTTTGGTCTCTTTTGAATGCTGGCGGTGCTTTCAGTCTAGTGGTAGCATGAGACGGAGTCTACAACCCACACAAGTGGCTCAGGTAGTGCAGCTCATCCAGGATGGCACATCAATGCGAGCTGTGGCAAGAAGGTTTGCTGTGTCTGTCAGCGTAGTGTACAGAGCTGGCCAGGAGACAGGCCAGTATATCAGGAGACATGGAGGAGGCCGTAGGAGGGCAACAACCCAGCAGCAGGACCACTACCTCCGCCTTTGTGCAAGGAGGAGCAGGAGGAGCACTGCCAGAGCCCTGCAAAATGATCTCCAGCAGGCCACAAATGTGCATGTGTCTGCTCAAATGGTCAGAAACAGACTCCATGAGGGTGGCACGAGGGCCCGACGTCCACAGGTGGGGGTTGTGCTTACAGCCCAACACCGTGCAGGACGTTTGGCATTTGCCAGAGAACACCAAGATTGGCAAATTCGCCACTGGCGCCCTGTGCTCTTCACAGATGAAAGCAGGTTCACACTGAGCACGTGACAGAGTCTGGAGACGCCGTGGAGAACGTTCTGCTGCCTGCAACATCCTCCAGCATGAACGGTTTGGCGGTGGGTCAGTCATGGTGTGGGGTGGCATTTCTTTGGGGGGGCCGCACAGCCCTCCATGTGCTCGCCAGAGGTAGCCTGACTGCCATTAGGTACCGAGATGAGATCCTCAGACCCCTTGTGAGACCATATGCTGGTGCGGTTGGCCCTGGGTTCCTTCTAATGCAAGACAATGCTAGACCTCATGTGGCTGGAGTGTGTCAGCAGTTCCTGCAAGAGGAAGGCATTGATGCTATGGACTGGCCCGCCCGTTCCCCAGACCTGAATCCAATTGAGCACATCTGGGACATCATGTCTCGCTCCATCCACCAACGCCACGTTGCACCACAGACTGTCCAGGAGTTGGCGGGTGATTTAGTCCAGGTCTGGGAGGAGATCCCTCAGGAGACCATCCGCCACCTCATCAGGAGCATGACCAGGCGTTGTAGGGAGGTCATACAGGCACGTGGAGGCCACACACACTACTGAGCCTCATTTTGACTTGTTTTAAGGACATTTCATCAAAGTTGGATCAGCCTGTAGTGTGGTTTTCCCACTTTAAATGTTGAGTGTGACTCCAAATCCAGACCTTCATGGATTGATAAATTTGATTTCCATTGATAATTTTTGTGTGATTTTGTTGTCAGCACATTCAACTATGTAAAGAAAAAAGTATTTAAGAAGAATATTTCATTCATTCAGATCTAGGATGTGTTATTTTAGTGTTCCCTTTATTTTTTTGAGCAGTGTAGAAGGGTAGTCAATGTACATTCTGCACCTTGTTTGAAGTCAGTAGGTCACATAACCAATGATCTATTGAAATTTTACATTTGGAAAAATTCATGTAAAAACGTGTGAGATGGCAATGGACAAACCAACGGGTGTGCAATATAGAAGGGTAGTCAGTGGACATTCTGAACCTTGTTTGAGTCAAGTAGGTCATATGACCAAGGAGCTATTGAAGTTCGAATGTAAAAAGTTTGTACTTTGTTTATGCTCCCTAACCAATTCTACTCGGAATACAAAATGCTGCTCACATTTCCACGTGTATTAGCTTTGGAAAGCGAATTAATGTCCAAATCATGAAAATAAGAACTGTGCAATGTTGTGCGCAATTTTCCAACACCATGACACTTATTTGGAGTCTGTGGGTCCAAAATTGTTCACCCTGCCAGCTCCTATTTGTTCTATTGAGCACTGTGGCACCAACTCCAACTTCCTGAACGTTCTGCCTGCTTCGCTATTGTTGGCAATGATACCTGTTCACGTTGTTTTATAGTTAAAATGTAAACAAAAATTATATTGGAACGCTGAGGTCGTCCCATCGTTTCCTATGGGGGAAATATAGGCATGTCTGACCATTTCGCCAAATATCTCGCAATGTGTGTATTTTTTTTTTCTTCAAGTCGGACGCCATTTTAAACATGTGAATCTCCTCTTTCTAATTACGTAAGCCTGGGCAGCTAGCTCGGTTGTCAAACGCTAGCCCCCCAAATACTTTTTGCCATGGAAAGCTGAGCTCCCCCCATTGTTTTCCACAGTGTATATTTAGATTTTTTCAAGTCGGGCACCATTTTAAATCGGGAGAATCTCCTCTTTGTAATTATTTAAGTATTGGGCAGCGAGGTTGTTTGTCATCGATCGTTAAACCAGAAATATACGTTTTTATTTTTTTCCTTACTATCTCATTACGCTGACATAAGCACCGTTGACACCATCGAGGTGCGGATGTTTACTTTCTACACAAGTTGGGGGTTTTCAGTTTCGTCCGACGAACAGATTGTAGTGGTAAAATAAAAATGAATACATTTTGTGCCATTTAGGCGAAATTTTATTCTAAACATCACCCCAGTCAAAATAGACTGCGAACGTTCGATTCCATTCATTTGCTATGGGCTCGCGCTAGTGTTCCAGTTTAGCCAACGTTCTTGGGTGAATTTTAACCTGTCCAGTCTAGTGTTATAAGGCAGGCAACGTTAACAATGGTTTTGGGAAACAGCTCGGACATTTAATGATGCACATTCGAAGGATGAACTTTGCCTTCGGATGCTTTTGGGAATCCAGGCAAATGCATGTTACACACTGGCTAGCTGATATAAGTAACATTACATTAGAAGTTATACATATCAACCATGTAGCCTAACTCTAGCAATCCTGCAATGTAACGTTAGTAGCAAGCTTACAAAACATTCGACAAACGTTAACTACCTAGCAAGATACTTTAGTCATACGAGTTATGTATTTACCCAACATATTACCAGTAACCACTCATAAAACGT
Source organism: Oncorhynchus clarkii lewisi (assembly GCF_045791955.1). Classification (NCBI taxonomy): domain Eukaryota; kingdom Metazoa; phylum Chordata; class Actinopteri; order Salmoniformes; family Salmonidae; genus Oncorhynchus; species Oncorhynchus clarkii. Next base: position 16,911,776 of record NC_092147.1, on the reverse strand, counting down.
CTTTGCAACCTAGCTAGTTTCCAGCTTCCATAGCGATGAATGTATAAATGAGCAAGTTACTGCTAGCTAGTTAAACAGCCTGTTATGAGCAAGTTATCTAGCAAAGACCAAGATTTTCAGTGTCTCCGTGACAATTGAATCTCTTAACCAATGTAAAAATAAAAGTGTGAAAGGAGAAGGGCTGTACCTGAGCGACAGATGTTGTTTCGAAAAAGGCATCTGAGTGTCAGACCATTAAGCTATGAAATAACCTTTTCGTGACGACGCACCGTGATGACGTGCAGAACGAAATGGCTTGATTAAAGAGATAAATGTAGTAATAAACAAATGAGGAATATTGTTTGTGATACTACAATTCCCTCAGCAATATTATTTTGGTCAAATATCTATGGTGATATACAATGCTAACAAATATTGCATCAGTAACAAGGTAAAGGAAGTTTCATTTAAAATGTTACATCGAATGTATCCTTTGAAACGTGTTTTGGAAAGATTCAAGCTGAATATTGACTATAAATGTGATTTCTGTGGAATGGAGAAGGAGACAATTTTGCATTTGTTTTTTGCCTGTATTTATAGTAGACATTTTTGGATTGACATACAGAATTGTGTTACAAAAAAATAGGACCGGTTGTACTATTTAATGGTTTTGATATAATGATTTATTTCAGAAATGATGACATAAATATGTAGTATATTTAATTGAATTGCTAATAATACTATGTAAATTTCATATTCACAAATGAAAATATGAAAATTCAAAACCTAACTTTTTTCATTTTATAAATGAATTTAAACAATATGGCACTACTTTAACTAAAATGGAAAACAAAAAGGCAATTAAAACTTGTATTATTCATGAATATGATTTCTTTGTTTAGGATTCCTGACAATGTAAATAGTTTTGTATTTATGCTTGTATGTGACTAATCCTGTTTTGTTTGTTGATATTTGTTAATAAAACGTTTTTTTAAATGGCTCGTTTAAGTGACGTCCCAAACGAACCCAATCTGTTTGATTGACTTGTTTATGGGATTTACACTTTGTGTCTAATACATTCTAGTTATATATTTAGTATTGTTATGGTTTCCAAGCAAAGGTTTTGAATTTTAAAAAGTAAAAGGACTTGCTTTTTCCACCAGTTTCCTACCAGCTTGTTGATATTATTAGAATAAATCTAAAAAATAAACCCAATTATTTTCAACACGAACAAACAAGCCTTCTCACTACACAAAGAAATAGAACATTTAAACAGTCCAAATTGGAGGAGCAGACGTATCTATTTTCATGACGTCACATGAAGCATTATGGAGCCAGCTGAAGAAGCTCTCGACAACGAAGTTGAGTTGTCTGGAAATGAAGCTAGTCATGCATGCTCCAACGCAGGCACTACACACAGCAAAAGATTAAAAGAGCTGGAAAATACTGCGTTGCAAACGAGCTTGAATTCTCTACGAATGGAGTCGGAATCAGCCACAGATACCGGGAGTAAGCGAGGCCAAGAGTCCGGGGAGGAGGAATATTCGAACGGCTTGTTGTCCAATGAGTCGGGGGCCTTACCACCACAAACCCCAAGGCCTGAGGCAGTAGAAGAATCAGATACAAATGTTGAAGAAGAAAGGACCCTTACAGACCACTTAAATAAACGTCTCCTCTCATCATTTCTTGATAAATTGAATCAAAGAGACTTGGCTCTTCCCGGTATTCAACGCCTGGACTGCGCTGTCGCAGACGAGGATTCTAACCGGGCCGCGGAAGAATGGTGATGGAGTTGGGAGATATCTGGCACGAGAAAGGAACACGGACCTCCAGTAGCTGATGCTATCAATGTGGACAGGCAGCAACATTAATTTCATGGGGTTTATTTAATTCATAATACAAGCCTCGTGTCGTTTAAGATTGAGCGTCTTGGTCTCGGTTTGTCCCAAATGTATTTGTCATCAATTTAGCTAAAAGCGGGCCAAAGAGGGTGGTGACTGCAAGAAAACAAAAACGTGTAACCTATGTTGAATCCTCAACAACATTCGTCAGAATTATATTTGCTAGGCAATGTTTTGATCTCGGTGATTGAAATAAACTACACATTCTGTCCAGAATTTAAGCATACATGTGTTTTTCCCCATCAATATATAGCCTATGGCCATGGCAACATTACACAGCTAATGCATGCACAAGTTTGTCTATTAGACACACAACCTGGTAAATAAATTACATAATTTTGATATAGATGTTGCAACATTTCATCAGTAGCCCACTCATCCTATAAAAATGACCTACTTTTAATGCAAATGGTTGATATTGATACATCTATCTATCTATTGCATAGGTAGCATGTTCAGTTGGATTTATCAGGATATAAAGCTGTCCTACCTCTTATGGTTTTTCAATTAGTAAAATTGTGTAACCATAGGCAAAAAACACAAGGTGTTGTAAGTTTCCCTCAATTAGCCCATTAGGATAAATTATCTCATATCCAAATTGCTGGAATAGAGCAAAAAAAACTAATTTTTACTTCACTGTCCAATATATTACAAATACTTGCACATAGTATTCATTACATCAATTCCATGAACTAAACTATTTTGAAAGCATTCTTTGTCAGTGGCTTATTCTATTTGAAGTTGTGGAAATTGTCGCTTGAGAAGAACATCTTGTGAAATAAGTTACTCTTTCATTTGTATTGTATTTATTAAGTATTCCCATTAGCTGATGCCAAGGCGGCAGCTACTCTTCCTAGGATCCAAACAAATTAAACCAAAAATCAAATAACAGTACATATTACACCATTACATATCTACAATACAACATTTATAATACCACAATACATACATGTGTAGTGTGTGTGCTAGCGTTTGTGTGCCTATGTGTGTGTCTCCTCAGTCTGCATTGTTCCATAAGGTGTACTTCTGTTTTCTAAATCTGATTTTACTGCTTGTATGAGTTACTTGATGTTGAATAGAGTTCCATGTAGTCATGGCTCTGTGTAGTACTGTGCCTTTTCCAAATCAGTTTTGTACTTGGGGACTGTGACGAAACCCCTGGTGGCATATCTTGTGGAGTATGCATGGGTGTCTGAGCTGTATGCTAGTCATTTGAACAGACAGCTAGGTGCTTTCAACATGGCAATACCTCTCACAGACAAGTAGTGATGCAGTCGATCTCTCCTCTATGTTGAGCCAGGAGAGATTGACATGCATGTCATTGATGTTAGCTCTATGTGCACATTTAAGGGCCAGCTTGTGGCACTTGACCTCTTTGTGGTCAAGTGCCACAAAGAGGGACATAGGCAAATTAGTTTGATTTAAACATTTACATGCTGTACAAGAAGAACAATTTCCTCTGTAGTTGACATAGCCTCTCAAGCAAATCGCAGAATGTGACGACAGAATTTAAGCAAACCGTACAATTTGTTCAGGTTGACATCAAGATTTTAATTTGGTAACATCACACAGTGTAACGTGATAATCGTAAAAGATCATCCGTGACGTGCAGTCTGCAAAGTCCTTTTTGCTGGTCATACACTATACGACTTCTAAAATCTTAGCAACTTGGATGTGCTCACATTTCCATACTTCTTTGTCCCAAATCTTTTATTCCGTCCATCCTCAACCCCAGGATGTGGGTGCTCACATTACACAACATTACACAATAATTCCTTAGTTGATCTTGCCCTGCGTTTCTCGGTTGTTGTAGAACAAAATGCAAAGGATAACAGGGAATGAGGTCTGGATTAATGCAGGGTCTTACCGGTGCTGAAGCCCTGGGCCCAGGCCTGTGGTGGCCCAAGAGGAATGAAAAAATAAATACATTTATAAGATAACTGTTTTACAAAAAAAATATAATACATGAAATTTATACAAATCAAATATATTGGTGACATACATGTTTAGCAGATGTTATTGCGGGTGTAGCGAAATGCTTGTGCTTCTAGCTCCGACAGTGCAGTAATATTTAAGTTTCACAACATATACCCAAAATACACGTAAATCTAAGTAAGGAATTAAGATTGTGTGTGTGTGTATATACTGTATATACATACATACACACACACACAGTTGAAGTCGGAAGTTCACATACATCTTATACGTCAAATACATTTAAACTCAGTTTTTCACAATTCATGACATTTAGTCCTAGTAAAAATTCCCTGTCTTAGGTCAGTTAGGATCACCACTTTATTTTAAGAATGTGAAATGTCAGAATAATAGTAGAGAGAATTATTTATTTCAGCTTTTATTTCTTTCATCACATTCCCAGTGATGGGAGAATGTCAGAAGTTTACATACACTCAATTAGTATTTGGTAGCATTGCCTTTATATTGTTTAACATGGGTCAAACGTTTTGGGTAGCCTTCCACAAGCTTCCCACAATAAGTTGGGTGAGTTTTGTCCCATTCCTCCTGACAGAGCTGGTGTAACTGAGTCAGGTTTGTAGGCCTCCTTGCTCGCACACGCTTTTTCAGTTCTGCCCACAACATTTCTATGGGGTTGAGGTCAGGGCTTTGTGATGGCCACTCCAATACCTTGACTTTGTTGTCCTTAAGCCACTCTGCCACAACTTTGGAAGTATGCTTGGGGTCATTGTCCATTTGGAAGACCCATTTGCGACCAAGCTTTAACTTCCTGACTGATGTCTTGAGATGTTGCTTCAATATATCCATATAATTGTCCATCCTCATGATGCCATCTATTTTGTGAAATGCACCAGTCCCTCCTGCAGCAAAGCACCCTCACAACATGATGCTGCCACCCCCATGTTTGGTGGTGTTCTTCGGCTTGCAAGCCTCCCCCTTTATCCTCCAAACATAACGATGGTTATTATGACCAAACTGTTCTATTTTTGTTTCATCAGACTAGAGGACATTTCTCCAGAAAGTACGATCTTTGTCCCCATGTGCAGTTGCAAACCGTAGTCTGGCTTTTTTATGGTGGTTTTGGAGCAGTGGCTTCTTCCTTGCTGAGCGGCCTTTCAGGTTATGTTGGTATAGGACTCGTTTACTGTGGATATAGATACTTTTGGACCTGTTTCCTCCACCATCTTCACAAGGTCCTTTGCTGTTGTTCTGGGATTGATTTGCACTTTTCGCACCAAAGTACACCCATCTCTAGGAGACAGAATGAGTCTCCTTCCTGAGCGGTATGATGGCTGCATGGTCCGATGGTGTTTATCCTTGCCTACTATTGTTTGTACAGATGAACGTGGTACCTTCAAGCATTTCGAAATTGCTCCCAAGGATGAACCAGATTTGTGGAGGTCTATAATTGTTTTTCTGAGGTCTTGGCTGATTTCTTTTGATTTTCCCATGATGCCAAGCAAAGTGGCACTGAGTTTGAAGGTAGGCCTTGAAATGTATCCACAGGTACACCTCCAATTGACTCAAATTATGTCAATTAGCCTATCAGAAGCGTCTGAAGCCATGACATCGTTTTCTGGAATTTTCCAAGCTGTTTAAAGGCAGTTAACTTAGTGTATGTAAACTTCTGACCCACTGGAATTGTGATACATTGAAAATAATCTGCCTGTAAACAATTGTTGGAAAAATTACTTGTACAAGGTAGATGTCCTAACCGACTTGCCAAAACTGTAGTTTGTTAACAAGAAATTTGTGGAGTGGTTGAAAAACGAGTTTTAATGACTCTAACATAGGTATGTAAACTTCAGACTTCAACTGTATGTATGTATATATATCACACACACGTCAGAGCGTCATTGGACAGTGGCATAGTATAGAACTCAGTATATACACATGAGATGGATGATGCATTATTTACAGACAATTAAAGTGACTAAGATAGCGTAGAACAGTATAGAGCACAGTTTATACATATGAGATGAGTAATGCAAGGTACGGAGACATTCAATTGGCTAGTGTTTAATTTCCTTAAAGTGGCAAGTGATTCCTAATCCATGTCTATAGGTAGCAGCCTCTGATGTGCTGGAGATGGCTGTTTAACAGTCAGTGGTGTAGTATAGAATACAATACAGTATATACAGTGCCTTGCGAAAGTATTCGGCCCCCTTGAACTTTGCGACCTTTTGCCACATTTCAGGCTTCAAACATAAAGATATAAAACTGTATTTTTTTGTGAAGAATCAACAACAAGTGGGACACAATCATGAAGTGGAACGACATTTATTGGATATTTCAAACTTTTTTAACAAATCAAAAACTGAAAAATTGGGCGTGCAAAATTATTAAGATTCAGTATTCATACAAGTAAATATCAATTGCATGATTAAATGTTGTAAACTAGTGAAAACATGGGATAACAAAGCTACAGTCCTTCAGCATAATGGGTGAAATTGTGGTATAACATGACACTTTTGCTGTGCTGAAGGGCAAAAGCGTTATACTGAAGGACGGATTTCATACATAAATATATTTAACAGGCAGTTCCTTGGCCACCTATATAAATGAATGACCTTGACCTAAAGTTTATCCTTACTTTTCATATTTAATATAGCTGGGTAAGAGTTGGGTAAGAGTTGAGTGAATTTAATATTATATTTATACATTTATCTTTTTATGTTAAATGAATGGCCTTCGGACACCAAATTTACACGTCTCATCTTTGACCCATATGCAGTACCAGTCAAAAGTTTGGACACACCTACTCATTCAAGGGTTTTTCTTTATTTTTACTATTTTCTACATTGTAGAAGACATCAAAACGATTAAATAACACATATGGAATCATGTCGTATCCAAAAAAGTGTTAAACAAATCAAAATACATTTTATATTTGAGATTCTTAGCCACCCTTTGCCTTGATGATAGCTTTGCACACTCTTGGCATTCTCTCAAACAGCTTTACCTGGAATGGTTTTCCAACAGTCTTGAAGGAGTTCCCACATATGCTGAGCACTTGTTGGCTGCTTTTCCTTCACTCTGCGGTCAACTATGTATTTCCTCCTAATACTGTACAATCTGTTTGTCGCTTCATTGGCCTGGGGTATACCGAGTGGCGCAATGGTCTAATGCACTGCATCTCAGTGCTAGAGGCGTCACTACAGACACCCTGGTTCGAATCCAGGCTGTATCACAATCAGCTATGATTGGGAGTCCCATAGGGTGGTGCACAATTGGCCCAGTGTCATCCGGGTTTGGCCGGTGTAGGCCGTCATTGTAAATAAGAATTTGTTCTTAACTGACTTGCCTAGCTAAATAAAAATGTAATTGTTTGTTTGAATTCAAGACCAGATTGTTTTCAGTTTGTCAGTCAGAGTAGCCACTAATTTCAGTCATTTGTGTGGTATTAAGTATTAAGTTCTTCTGTTATGTAAATGATGTTGAATTGCATGAAACTGCATTTTTCAAATACTTATTTTTTCCAGACCCGGCTAAAGAATGTTCCCCATATGTGGAAATCCTAAAACGCCTCTGCTCAACTGTAGTTTATGCCACATGGCAAACGTTATTATGGCAAACGTTATGGGGGAAGGTTATAAAACAACCAAAGCCTCGGGGCCAATGATTTCTTAATCCGGCCCTGCAGGGGATGTAAAGCCATAACACATGAGTTTTTCCAGCAGCAGATTATGATGGATAATGTCAAAAGCTTCACTGAAGTCTAACAAAAAAACTCCAGGGTTTCTCAGTACATTTCATATCTGGAGAATTTACATGTGTGTAACCCAAAATTCGGACATTAAATACTTCTGAAAATGTCATTTGTGTGCTCTTTAAATTGCATCCTTTCCAACCCGTGAAGAACCTACAAAAAAACAAATTAAAAGATGCCACAGAATTAAATCAGACACAGTACTAACACCACCAACAAATACTCATAACCGGTGGGCTGTGTGTGCATGTGCTGGTGTGTGTGGTAAAACGTAGGGCAAAAACAAACAAATGGCCAGGCCTTACTTAATTGGAAGCTCAGTTTACAGCCGGATCTGGGTACCTTTATACTTGATTAAACTGCAGAATTTCACTAACTGCTCTCCCAAGACAACAGGCTCTGGAAACATTTACAAGAGAGAGGTAGGGACACCCCCTTCCTCTCCTGGAAGAGAAAATGTACATTTCTTTAGTATTCACTATGCTAAATCTTAATCAGCAACACAAAAGTTTTAATTACAGACAAAACATCATAACTTCTGTTCACCGGGAGTCCACTGTCCTCCCTCAGACAGTAGCGTCCCACCTGGTGAAACATCCGGTGAAATTGCAGAGTGCGAAATTCAAACTACAGAATTATAAATATTTAACTTGCATAAAATCACAAGTGTAATACATCATCACTCTCATTCACGCGCTTGGAAACACTACAGCCAAAATGTGAGCCACCTAGAAAAACTACAATTTCTGGCTCATTTTTCCAAAAAACTGCCTGAAACTCTTTCTAAAGACTTGACATCTAGTGGAAGCCCTAGGAACTGCAATCTGGGAGGACTTCGCCTTATAATAAAAGTGACAGCCATTGAAAATAGTGGTAGGCTGAATTTTTGTTTGGGGGGGGTTGTCCTCAGGGTTTCGCCTGCCATATCAGTTCTGTTGTACTCATAGACATTACTTTAACAGTTTTAGAAACTTTAGATTGGGGATTAAAAAAAATTTGGAGCTGCCTTTTGGGCTTCCGTTGTCCATCTGCTCCCTTGGACGGCGATACTCTCCGGTCCGCGTCCAGGGTCCTTCTCCATTCAGGATGTCCTCCCATGTCCACTCCTCCTGGCCACGCTGCTTGGTCCGTTTTTGATGGAATCTTCTGTAACGGCTGTCGTTGGTGGTAGGAAGAGTAGACCAAAGCAAACAAAATAACAAAAGCGAAAACGCACAATTCTGTCAGGCTAAGACACTAAACAGAAAACAAGATCCCACAACCTAAAGGTGGGAAAAAGGGCTGCCTAAACAGACTTCTGATGTTGTTGAGTATTGTGAGGTTGACAGTGTTTTGATATGCAGTTGGGTAAACGGTTGACAGCACAAATGTTTTGCAATCAAAGACAACGATAGACAGCTGCCTCTGATTGGGAACCACACTCGGCCAAAAACAAAGAAACAGAAAACATAGAATTTCCCACCGAGTCACACCCTGACCTAACAAAACATAGAGAATAATAAGAATCTCTAAGGTCAGGGCGTGACAAATGGTGTATTGAGCTTTTTATTTTTATTTTATGTCATTGTGCCAACTCACAATAGCATCTATTAATTCTTTATTAGATTGGATTTTATTTAGCCTAATTTTTCTCATATTCTAGCCGAATTGGTAAAATGCTTGTGCGTTTCTTTTAGCACATCAATGACTTTTCTATAGTTTTCCTCTTCTATTCCCCCTTTTACGGGAGTGTCAGAAACCATGGATGTCATTTCAATGTTGGTTATGTCTAGGGTTTTCAGATTTCCTCACTCACAGCTCTAATACACATATCAAGGTAGTGATACCCTCTTCCCCGTAGAGCAGTTATGGTATGTGTGCCTTTTAATTGGTTATTGCACTGGATACTTTGTATTAGAACCAATAATAAAGAATCTGCCACTACTGGAGAATACAGGAGACCTAATGTCTTATACCAGTGTCATGCTTCAAATATTTTTGTTAGCAACACACATTGCTAAAATTATTCACAGTTGTCTTCCTATTTCCACATAATTTGTCACATAATCTGTCACGGTTCCCCGACCCAATTGAGCATAAACCAACCTCTCTCCTTATTGCTACTGTTAATATATTCAAATCATGTTCAAACAACGTTCAAATATCTTTTTGCTTTTCTAACCATGGATGATGCTCTCCTCCATAACTTTATCACTATCCACATTCCCACTCACTGACAATGTTTCATCTTTAAGAACAGATATTCTCAGAAATCTCCTATTCTCCATCGTATGCACTTCCTTCCTTTATCCTTCTACATGGACTACTTCTCTACAAAATGTTGTACTAGTACACAAGCATGATCATTTATCCATACACACACTCTATGGCCTCACAGCCACTGAGGCTGAGACTTTCGTCCCACTTACGGATCTCGCAGAGGAATACCCCCACTTCGGACCTATCCTATCTATACAGTGCCTTGCGAAAGTATTCGGCCCCCTTGAACTTTGCGACCTTTTGCCACATTTCAGGCTTCAAACATAAAGATATAAAACTGTATTTTTTTGTGAAGAATCAACAACAAGTGGGACACAATCATGAAGTGGAACGACATTTTTTGGATATTTAAAACTTTTTTAACAAATCAAAAACTGAAAAATTGGGCGTGCAAAATTATTCAGCCCCCTTAAGTTAATACTTTGTAGCGCCACCTTTTGCTGTGATTACAGCTGTAAGTCGCTTGGGGTATGCCTCTATCAGTTTTGCACATCGAGAGACTGACATTTTTTCCCATTCCTCCTTGCAAAACAGCTCGAGCTCAGTGAGGTTGGATGGAGAGCATTTGTGAACAGCAGTTTTCAGTTCTTTCCACAGATTCTCAATTGGATTCAGGTCTGGACTTTGACTTGGCCATTCTAACACCTGGATATGTTTATTTTTGAACCATTCCATTGTAGATTTTGCTTTATGTTTTGGATCATTGTCTTGTTGGAAGACAAATCTCCGTCCCAGTCTCAGGTCTTTTGCAGACTCCATCAGGTTTTCTTCCAGAATGCTCCATCCATCTTCCCATCAATTTTAACCATCTTCCCTGTCCCTGCTGAAGAAAAGCAGGACCAAACCATGATGCTGCCACCACCATGTTTGACAGTGGGGATGGTGTGTTCAGGGTGTTGCTTTTACGCCAAACATAACGTTTTGCATTGTTGCTTCTTCACAACAGTATCTCGGACCTGCCTGCCTTGTTCTTCATGATGCTCTCTGCGCTTTTAACGGACCTCTGAGACTATCACAGTGCAGGTGCATTTATACGGAGACTTGATTACACACAGGTGGATTGTATTTATCATCATTAGTCATTTAGGTCAACATTGGATCATTCAGAGATCCTCACTGAACTTCTGGAGAGAGTTTGCTACACTGAAAGTAAAGGGGCTGAATAACTTTGCACGCCCAATTTTTCAGTTTTTGATTTGTTAAAAAAGTTTGAAATATCCAATAAATGTCGTTCCACTTCATGATTGTGTCCCACTTGTTGTTGATTCTTCACAAAAAAATACAGTTTTATATCTTTATGTTTGAAGCCTGAAATGTGGCAAAAGGTCGCAAAGTTCAAGGGGGCCGAATACTTTCGCAAGGCACTGTAAATCATGGTGAATCCTGCTGATAACGCCAACTGTTAAGTTCTCAACAAACAGAGTGAAAACTCACAGGCAACTAGTAAAAGATCAAACCAAGTTTATTCATCCACTGGGTCAAACAGCTACAAAGACAAAGACCAGCACTTATACCAGCACTTATACCCTCCTACTAGGCGGAGTCAACTGCTTGTACATCTAAACAGCCAATAGATCTCTGTTGCTCGGCCTGTTCAGGGATAATATTTTTTGGACAAATTTGAAATGTAGAAACTGCCAGCTTACAGAGGAAAATATGTCTGAACTGAACGTCCAGAGTAAACAAAATTGAGACATTGCAGAATATCCTGGATAGGGCTCACTCTAAGACCTTTTCCACTTCTCAGCCTGGTCATCGTGCCACTGCCTCGCCACCGTGTTACCACTCTCTGACTGACTGGCCAGAGCTGCCCTGCAGAGACCCCTCCCTAGTGAATTCATCTCTCCCCTCCCATCTCATCTGCCCTCCCCCCATCCCCCTTGGAGAATAAAGGAGCAAGGAAGCTTAAGAGGAGCTGGCGGATGCCACGGTTATCAATCCTGCATCCCAGTGGAGACATGTCACACGCCGTAAACCCATTCACCCCATTGGTGAATGGGGCTAAAATGGCTTTTGGGGATCCCATCCTGCTGACCAACAGATTCCTGCTCCTTCATCCTCTACCCTGTCTCCAGGCCAGGAGGTCTCTACCAAAAATACTACACCCGGTCTGGTACATCGGGCACCACCGCCCTTCGGTCCTCGAGGAGTCTTCTAAACTACTCGAGGCGAAAGAACGGCCGAACCTCCCCGGCCGTTTCAACAGCTGTTATCATCGGCAGCTCTATGGTGAGAAACATTTTGGTTCCCAGTGCAAAAACCCTGTGCTACCCAGGAGCACGAGTACAGGACATTACAAGAATGCTTCTGACTGTTCTACGACAGATGCCAAGAGTTTACGCTGTCGTAGTCCATGAGGGGTCAAATTATATCAGGAGGGCTAGCTCTGAACTTCTGAAAATTGATTTTACACAACTGATTCTAGCATTGAAAGATTCCAAAAAGAGTCCAATAATTTCAGGTCTGGTAACATCATTGGGCCGCGGGTATAAAATATTCAGCAGACTACTGGCATTACACATCTGGCTAAAATATTACTGTAGCTCTGTTGGAATCACTTTTATAGATCATTTTGGCACCTTCTGGAAACAGAAGATACTCTACAGGAATTACTGTGTCCATCGAAATCTTATTGACTCCTGGACTCTGTCCACGCATTTCAAGGCTTTGTTTAGACAGTCACTTCTCAATGACCCAAGACCAGCTCAGTTAATCCCTACCATTGTGACAATGAGTTGTTATAATGCTGCATCAAATGTACATTATCCCAGGGACGTTGGCAGACACAATGTAAGTAACTTAATTCATGTCCCCCTAACTGCCCTGAATACCTCTTTTGAACATAGCTGTTTTGTGCAGTAATCATGTGCCTATGAACCAGAGTTACACTGTTAGCACTGAGGCGGTGTGCCCTAGTAGGAAGTACATTGTGTTCAACTCACCGTGCACTATCAGCTCCAATATAAATAACATGAGCAAGTCTACTTCTGATAAGCTTCCCAGTAAAGCATTAAAAACAATCAAGAAACCCAGAAAAGTGCTAAAAATAGCCTATATTAACATATGTAGCCTAAGAAACAAGGTTCATGAAGTCAATAATTTTCTTGTAACAGATGACATTTATATTCTGACTCTCTGAAACTCACTTAGATAATACCTTTGATGATACAGTGGTAGCAATACATTGCTAACATGTAAAGACAGAAATGCCAACGGGGGCGGTGTTGCGGTCTATATTCAGAACCACATTCCTGTAAAGGTTAGAGGATCTCATGTTAAATACTGTTGAAGCAATACTCTTCTATAAACTGGTCATCTCTGTATACCTATCGCAAGACCCACTGGTTGATGCTTATTTATTAAACCCTCGTAGGCCTCATCCTCTACATACAACACCCGCTCTGCCAGTCACATTCTGTTAAAGGTCCCCAAAGCACAAACATCCTTGGGTCGCTCGTCTTTTCAATTGGCTGCAGCTAGCGACTGGAACAAGCTGCAACAAACACTCAAACTGGACAATTTTATCTCAATCTCTTCATTCAAGACTCAATCATGGACACTCTTACTGACAGTTGTGGCTGCTTTGCATGATTTATTGTTCTTGCTCTTTGTTCTGTTGTCTGTCCCAAATAATGTTTGTACCATGTTTTGTACTGCTACCATGTTGTGCTGCTGCCATGTTGTGTTGCTGTCATGCTATGTTGTTGTCTTAGGTCTCTCTTTATGTAGTGTTGTTTCTCTTGTCGTGATGTGTGTTTTGTCCTATATTTATTATTAATCCCAGCTCCAGTCCTTGCAGGAGGCCTTTTGCCTTTTGGTAGGCCGTCATTCGTAAATAAGAATTTGTTCTTAACTGACATGGCTAGTTAAATAAAATAATAATAATATGGCTACAGGTTCATCTGCCTCACCTAAAGCCCATTCTTATGGGAAGCTGCTATAGACCACCGAGTGCTAACAGTCAGTGTCTGGATATGTGTGAAATGCTTGATAATGAATGGGATATCAGCAGAGAAATATATTTTCTATGTGATTTAAATATTGACTGGTTTTCATCAAGCTGCCCACTCAAGAAAAAACGTAAGTGCCTGCAACCTGGTTCAGGTTATCAGTCAAATAGCACAGGAATGAAATCATCACATTGTATTAGTCACATGTGCCGTTTACCACAGGTGTAGTAGACCTTACAGTGAAGTGCTTACTTACGAGCCCCTAACCAACAATACAGTTTTAAAAAATACAGATAAGAATAAGAAATGAAAGTGAACCTGCTCCACTGCAGCCCCGTCGATGAGAACGACATAATCCAGGTAGAATCAGGAATTCCCCACGGTAGCTGTTTAGACCCCTTACTTTTTTCAATATTCACTAACAACCTACTACTGGCTTTGAGTAAAGCCAGTGAGTCTATGTATGAGGATGATTCAACACTATACAGTACACATCAGCTACTACAGCAACTGAAATGACCGCAACACTTAAAGAGCTGCAGTTAGTTTCAGAATGGGTGGCAAGGAATAAGTTAGTCCTAAATATTTCCAAAACTAAAAGCATTGTATTTGGGACGAATCATTCACTAAACCCTAAACCTCAACTAAATCTCATAATGAATAATGTGGACATTGAGCAAGTTAAGCGACTAAACTGCTTGTTGTAACCCTGGATTGTAAACTGTCATGGTCAAAACATATTGATACAAAAGTAGCTAAGATGGGGAGAAGTCTGTCCATAAAAAAGAGCTTCTCTGCCTTCTTAACAACACTGTTAAGGCAGGTCCTACAGGCCCTCGTTTTGTAGTACCTAGACTTCTGTAATGTGGTCAGGTGCCACAAAGAGGGACTTAGGAAAATTGCAGTTGGCTCAGAACAGGGCAGCACGGCTGGCCCTTAAAAGTACACTGAGAGCTAGCATTAATGATATGCATGTCAATCTCTCAGTGGAAGAGAGATTGACGTCATCACTACCTGTTTTTGTAAGAAGTGTTGACAAGCTGAATGTACCGAGCAGTCTCTTTAAACGACTAGCACACAGCTTGGACACCCATGCATACCCCACAAGACATGCCACCAGAGGTCTCTTCACAATCCCCATGTCCAGAGCAGACTGTGGGAAGCACACAGTACTACATAGAGCCATGACTACATGGAACTCTTTTCCACATCAGGTAACTGATGCAAGCAGTGAAATCAAATCGTTTTAAAAACAGGTAAAAATGCACCTTATGGAACAGCGGGGACTGTGAAGAGACACACACAAAAGGTACAGACACACACATCATTGTAATATTGTTATATTATACATTTTGTATTGTAAATATGTAGTGGTGTAATAATGTTATGATGTACTGTTTTATATGTATTGTAAGTGCTTTAATGTGTTTGGACCCCAGGAAGAGTAGCTACTGCGTTGGGGATCCCTAAGAAATAACAAGTTCTTATCCACCCTCCATTGACCCCAACATATAAATTCCTTATACTTTATTTTACTAGGCAAGTCAGTTAAGTACAACATTTCAATGACAGCCTAGGAACAGTGAGTTAACTGCCTTGTTCAGAAGACAGATTTTTACCTTGTCAGCTCAGGGATTTGATCTTGCAACCTTTTGGTTACTAGTCCAACGCTTTAACCACTAGGCTACCTGCCACCCCAATGTAATCATTAACTTCTAGTATACTAAGTATATTTCCAGCTAGAATCCAACATCATGAATCAGCAAATTTGTATGGATATATACAAAGACATTTTAGAAGAAATGCAGCTAGTTTGCAGTCTTTCGAGCTTCAGTTTGAAGTGATTTTGTTAGCTGTGTTGTTGGCTAGCTCCTCTGGACAACAGTGATGAAAGAGCACATTGTCTATGTCAGGTGTCATCGTGCATCATTAGCCCATTGTTATGGATGTTTCCAAATAAATGTCACTAGAAAACATCTTAAACAAATGCAAATGCAGCTACTTTGCTGTTATTCTGGCTGCACAGTTTGAACGTAAGTTAGCAGTAGTTGGCTAGCTAGCAAGCAAGGGATAAAAACGTTGCCAGTCAGTATGGCAATAAAACAGTTTGAACAAACAACTGGGTCGCGTCCATAGATACAGAACAAAAAGACTTAGTGACTGGGTTGCGTCCCTGGCAACTGAACCGATAGAATGAACGACCAGCCGGCTTTTATATCAATGCTAATATGGAAAAACATTTGCTAGCTAGCTAACCAACAATTGTACCGATTTATTTGAGAGACAAGTGCTCACTGTGCACATTTATGTTTTCAAATATAGTTTACATGTTGTGAACAATCTAAGCCAATCCTGTCTGTTTTGCCCCATACAGTAGTTGCACTCGTCGGTTTTGTTGCTAATCAATCATCCAGTCTATATTCCTGGATTTCAAAGAATGTCCCTGAGCATAAAGCTACATCTCAATAGTCTAAAGTGGATTCCTATACTTGTCTCCTTTCATTCATCTGCACTGAAGAAAAGTGAAGGCATTATAATAAATAACTGCTGGGAATGTCCATTCATCTGTCCAGTTCTTTCATATCAGATTTTATTTTTAGCTTATATCAGGAGGAAAGGAGACTAGGCGATATGATGCGTCAACACTTTGGTTTCGGGATGCTCTCATTGGGTTTCATGTTTATCATCGCCACGGTTGGAATTGCAGGTGTGTGTGTAGCTGATAAGGCATGTGGACAGAACCATAATGGACTCCTTTGTGAAAGGTCCTTTGATCAATGACAAAAAACGTCTGCAGCTTTATTTGACTCTATTGATTGATTCCATTCAACTGAATGCCAACTGACTAAAATTAAATGAAAACCTTTCCATTCTACTTAAGTGTTGCTATAACTGTGTACTTGCATGGTAGTTACATAGGCAGCTACTGTAAAACTGTAGTGTTTAATCAGACATTGTTATATTGCTTACAACTATGTAACATAGTATAATTCATTACAGACCAAGGTCAAAATGCTTTCAAATAGTTGAGCTGCACTTGATTTAGTTTTCCCGGTACTATTTCCCAAAAGTGCATACTTCAAGCTAAATCAGTATTTATCTAGGTCTGCTATATCCCCTTATATAACCACAATGAAATCTCATTTTAAAATGAAAGACCATGTGTCCTATCCAAAATATTCTATTCAAAACCCATGATATGAACATATACTGGCTACCTCAGCTAATTGTACATGATGTACATGTTGCTGAAGAACCTCAATTAAACTGCTGTGCCTGAGGATGACAATTTCTGTCCCTTTCGATATAGAGATATACAGTACCAGTCAAAAGTTGACACACCTACCCATTCAAGGGTTTTTCTTTATTTTTACTATTTTATACATTGTAGAATAATAGTGAAGATTTCAAAACCATGAAATAACACATATGGAATCATGTATCCAAAAAAAAGTGTTAAACAAAACCAAAATATATTTTATATTTGAGATTCTTCAAAGTAGCCACCCTTTGCCTTGATGACAGCTTTGCACACTCTTGGCATTCTCTCACTCAGCTTCATGAGGTAGTGCTTTGTTAATTTGTGGAAAATAATGAGTTTGAGCCAATCAGTTGTGTTGTGACAAGGTAGGGGTTGGTTTGGTAAAAGACCAAGTCCATATTATGGCAAGAACAGCTCAAATAAGCAAAGAGAAATGACAGTCCATCATTACTTTAGACCTGGAGGTCAGTCAATCCGGAAAATGAGAAGAACTTTGAAAGTTTCTTCAAGTGCTGTGATAAAAACCATCAAGTGCTATGATGAAACTGGCTCTCATGAGGACCGCCACAGGAAAGGAAGACCCAGAGTTATCTCTGCTGCAGAGGATAAGTTCATTAGAGTTACCAGCCTCAGAGATTGCAGCACAAATAAATGCTTCATAGAGTTCAAGTAATAGACACATCTAAATATCAACTGTTCAGAGGAGACTGCGTGAATCAGGCCTTCATGGTTGAATTGCTGCAAAGAAACCACTACTAAAGGACACTAATAATAAGAAGACTTACTTGGGCCAAGAAACACAAACAATGGACATTACACCAGTGTAAATCTTTCCTTTGGTCTGATGAGTCCAAATTTGAGGTTCCAACTGCCGTGTCTTTGTGAGACACAGAGTAGGTGAACGGATGATCTCCACATGTGTAGTTTCCACCGTGAAGCATGGAGATGTGACATTGCTTTGCTGGTGACACTGTCTGTAAAGTATTTAGAATTCAAGGCACACTTAACCAGCATGGTTACCACTGCATTCTGCAGCAATAAACCATCCCATCTGGTTTGTGCTTAGTGGGACTATCATTTGTTTTTCAACACGACAATAACCCAACACACCTCCAGGCTGTGTAAGGGCTATTTGACCAAGAAGGAGAGTGATGGAGTGCTGCTTCAGATGACCTGGCCTCCACAATCACCCGACCTAAACCTAATTGAGATTGTTTGGGATGAGTTGGACCATAGAGTGAAGAAAAAGCAGCCAACAAGTGCTCAGCATTTGTGGGAACTCCTTCAAGACTGTTGAAAAAGCATTCCAGGTGAAGCTGGTTTTGAGAATGTCTAGAGTGTGCAAAGCTGTCGTCAAGGCAAAGGGAGGCAACTTTGAAGAATATAAAAATATATTTAGATTTGTTCAACACTTTTTGGTTACTACATGATTCCATGTGTGTTATTTCATAGTTGATGTCTTCACTATTATTATACAATGTAGAAAATAGTAAAATAAAGAAAAACCCTTAAATGAGTACGTGTCCAAATGTTTGACTGGTACTGTGTGTGTGTGTGTGTGTGTGTGTGTGTCCACCTCTCTTCTCTCAAAGCTCTCTATACTTTATTGGGGAACATTGAGTTAAGGTAGTTGTCCGCGCAGCGCTCAGGGCCTCTTTTTCACCAACATCTTCATTGTGCAAGTGGTGTAGAGGCACTATCTGTGGATTGTCCATCTGACTGTCCAGGGTTTTCTGTTGTAAGTCCCACCAGAGCAAGCCAGGGTCAATGGTATTTCTCTTGGTAGGTCCTGTTTAAACAGAAAATATAATTACACACACACACACACACACACACACACACACACACACACACACACACACACACACACACACACACACACAGTGCATTCGGGAAGTATTCAGACCCCGTCCCTTTTTCCACATTTTGTTAGGTTACAGCCCTATTCTGGATTAAATTACATTTTTCTTCAATCTACACACAATACCCTATAACGACAAAGCAAAAACAGTTTTGTAGAATATTTTGCTAATTTATAAAAATAAAAATAAATAAAAAAATACCTTATTTACATAAGTATTCAGACCCTTTGCTGTGAAATTATAAATTGAGCTCAGGTGCATTCTGTTTCCATTGATCATCCTTGATGTTTCTACAACTTGATTGGAGTCCACATGTGGTTAATTCAATTGATTGGACATGATTTGGAAAGGCACACTCCTGTCTATATAATGTGCATGTCAGAGCAAAAACCAAGCCATGAGGTCGAAGGAATTGTCCGTAGAGCTCCGAGACAAGATTGTGTCGAGGCACAGATATGGGGAAGGGTAAGAAAAAATGTCTGCAGCAAGGAAGGTCCCCAAGAACACAATAGCCTCCATCATTCTTAAATGGAATAAGTTTGGAAACACCAAGACTCTTCCTAGAGCTGGCTGCCTGGCCAAACTGAGCAATCGGGGCAGAAGGGCCTTGGTCAGGGTGGTGACCAAGAACCTGATGGTCACTCTGACAGAGCTCCAGAGTTCCACTGTGGAGATGGGAGAACCTTCTAGAAGGACAACCATATCTGCAGATATGCAGAAAAGCGCTCTAGAGCAGGTTAGGACCTCAGACTGAGGTGAAGGTTCACCTTCCAACAGGACAACGACCCTAAGCACACAGCCAAGACAAAGGAGCAGAGGCTTCGGGACAAGTGTCTGAATGTCCTTGAGTGGCCCAGCCAGAGCCCGGACTTGAACCCAATCTAACATCTCTGGAGAAACCTGAAAATAGCTGTGCAGCGACGATCTCCATCCAACCTGACAGAGCTTGAGAGGATATGCAGAGCAGAATATGAGAAACTCCTCAAATACAGGTGTGCTAAGCTTGTAGCATCATACCCAAGAAGAATCAAGGCTGTAATCACCGCCTAAGGTGCTTCAACAAAGTACTGAGTAAAGGGTCTGAATACTTATGTAAATCTGCAAAAAAACTGTTTTTGCTTTGTCATTATGGGGTATTGTGTAGGTTGAGGTAAAAAAAAAATGTAATCAATTGTAGAATAAGGCTGTAATGTAACAAAACTTGGAAAAGGTCAAGGGGTTTGAATACTTTCCGAATGCACTGTATGTCTGTCTGAGCTGAATGGTCAAGACATGGTATTAAACGATAAAAACATTGAGGAAATGATAAATAAATCATACTTTTATTACCTGTTGCATAGCTCACAGCTACCCCAACCAGCACCACTGAAATTGTCCCCACGGCACCAAAGTAGAGGTAGGACATGGAATAAAAGTTCTGCAGACTCGTCCGTCTGTGGAGAAATGTTTCCTTGGTCAGCGTACCTCATAAGGCCAAGAGCCTTTCCTAACCATATGACCAGACCAGGAACATCTGGGCCGTAAACTATCCAACATTCAAGATAAGAGACAAGTTATTGAGTTATGAACACTTTAATGAGATATATGATTGATGATAATAACACACTTTTGCTACTTCTACTGGTGGTACTACTCTCAATTTGTTAGTATGTCTCTCCATATGTCTTCCTCACCCATGTTGATATAGGGGAAGTGGCGTGGAGGCGGAGGGTGTGTCCATGCCCAGGCTGCTGTTGACTGTGCTGTTACTTGATGGACACTGATCTGTATAGGTGGGCAGGACTCCCATGGTCTGCAGACTGGGAGGATGGAGAGTTGATCCAATGACCAGCCACAAGGAGATGGAGAAGCCCACCGCCACGCCACTAAACACGCCCTAAAGACAAAAGTAATATAATCTCTGAAGGCAATCAGTCATTATGGAATTCTCTGGAATGAGCTAAAACAAAACTGTGGTATTAGCTGTACAAATAATCTTCCTATGGAGGGTTAGAATTAAAAAGGTGAAAAAGGGTACGGGTCAATACCCCCATATCAAATCATGGCACCCTCCTAAGCATCAAAATAGAATCATGGATGGACACCCCTGTAACTCTTATTACATGAGCAGCTGATCTTCTCTCTCTTCCCAAATGTTCCCGTTGTGCAAACAGCATCTTGTCCAACTCACCGGCCTGTTACTAGCGGGAACAAACATCCCCAGGACGAAAGCCCCAAGAAGTGGGCCACTGACCACTCCCATGACTGTGAAGGACCCCTGAGGAGGAGAAGAATAGGGACAATGTGACACTGGACAAATCCTTCATTATTCTCAGTCCAAGGCTTATGGCTGTATGTCAGGACAGCATTTTGGTACACTTGTATTGGTGTCCATAAGAAAGCCTTTTGTGTACCTGATCTGAGTCCGTGGCCTACAGAGACTTTAAACATGAGGAGGAATGTAATATGGTGAAGGGAGGAACCTACTTGAAGAACTCCCCAGTCCAAGAAGGATGAGAGAGCAGCCACCGTGATACATCCAGCCCCATACATGAAAGCTAAAACACAGCGACACATTAGATGCTACAACTCCAGCTTGATAAGGTCACATTGTTTTGTACCACATTGGTTTTTGTACCAAATTATTAAATAATCAAACTATTTAGGGCGTTTTTCACTTTAGAGAAAGAGTTGCTGACCTAATACAAAATTATAACTTTAAAATTGCACTTACACAGCCCTCTGGAAATTAAAATCAACCTCTTCTGTGACATGTTGGCTAGAGTTGGTTTCAGTAGATCATCCATGGTAACAGCTGCCATAGCGTTGATGCTGGTGGAGGCGGTACTGTAAAGCAGTGAATTACCAGCAATGATGTCATCAGTGGTGTCAGTCACATGCTGATTTATGACTTGATGCATATTACAGATAGGGATTGGATACCTCAGGGTGCCACTGTATGCACAAGCCAGAAAAAGACCGGGAAAGCCAGGGTGGTCTTGAAAGATGTCCAGCACCAAGTATGGCATATACTTTGAAAGAGAGAAGAGGGGAAATGTATGAAAGCCCAAATATTAACACAAGCGCAATAATTTCATAAAAAGGGAGAAAATAAAATGTTTACAATTCTGTGAAAGTTCATTGGGTGCATTTACTTTTGCTCTCCTGGTACCTCAAGTGGATGTAGATTTCACTTTAGGACCACCCCTTTAGGACCACCCCTTTAGGACCACCCCTTTAGGACCACTCCGGTCCCTGAATACCCCCAACAGTACACATTTTTATTGTAGTCCTTGTCAAGCACACCTGATTCAACTTGTCAACTAACCATCAGGCCCTCAATGAGTTGAATCAGGTATGTTTGTCTGAGGCTACAAAAGTTGGGAACCACTGGTGTAGATTGTAGTAGTTATATCATTACTCATTACCTGGTCTGGAGCAGCAATCTTTCCAGACTTCAAAGGGTCACAGTGGGAGTACAAGGCAAACATGACAATGCCGCAGGTGGCTGCACTGCCTACAACGAGACACAAGCCCACTTGGTTGACAAACAACGCCCTGCAGAGAAGGATAAGCAAACATCTACGTTTAGTCCAGTACAGCCTTGTGGGACATTATTTTTCAGCAAACATCCTTGTTTTATATTATCGGTCAATAGACAGTGTTTTATCAGTAGACGTCCTGTTCCTCCTTGTTACCAAACAGTTGAATTATCATAAATTATCACTTCCAGGGCCCATATTCATAAACAGTTTCAGAGTAGGAGTGCTGACCTTATTCATTATATAATAAAGGGTAAAACTGATCCTAGATCAGCACTCGTTATCCGAGGATCACACATTATGAATAAGGACCCTGGTCTTGTGGGTAAGACATGGACACCCTTCCCTCTAGTCCAACTAATCTTGTATTGGGACAGGGACTGTGCTGGACAGCCATCATTTGAGTGATGGTCTAAACCAGGGCTCTCCATCCCTGTTCCTGGAGACCTACTGTCCTGTACGTTTTTTCACTCCAACCCTATTCCTGGAGAGCTACTGTCCTGTACCTTTTTCACTCCAACCCTAATCTAGCACACCTGATTCTAACAATCAGCTGGTTGAATCAGGTTAGTTACAACTGAGGTTGGATTGAAAACCTACAGGAGAGTAGCTCTCCAGGAACAGGGTTGGAGAGCCCTTGTGTAAACATATTCTGAACATTTTTCTTACAGAAGTGCTGTGCGTCTTATAAAGTAAAGTGAGTCATTCTGGAGTGATTTGGGAGTCATTACATCCTTCTGGTTATAATTACTCTGAACATTCCTATCAGTAATCAGCCTTTCATGTGTGAAGTGATTGTGATTTGTGGCTCTTATTTGTAAATAATAAAAACACCACTGCTCATTTGACTTACTGTATAACAAACTATTGAACATGCACCGTGCTTCTCTTAACGTTCATTTGATAGCCTGTATGCGTCAGGGTTCCTTAGTATTTCAGAACTTATTTCATTTCCTGTAACTACTAGTCCAGTTGGTTACAGTTATATTCTTCTCTTTTTTATATAGGAAGGTCTAAAGAATCTAGAATCTGCTTTTATTCATTGGCAGCGTTAAAAATATATTTGCATATGATCTTAATCTTACATTATCTTGCTTTATCTTATGTGAAAATAAGAAACTGATCCAGCATAGGCTTTGCTGAAAGTGGATGTCTGCACTCACCACTGGGCCTGTCGTTCAGTTCTGCAGGAGATGTAGCGTTGTACCTGTGCCTGGTTCACACCATACATGGACAGCCACAACAGCGTACCGCCAACAGTAAAGCTCCAGAATGTGTATCGCCTCCTTGGGTCGAAGTCAAAACTGATCAAAAGAGAAGGTATTGATGGTGTAGTAATGGTAAGTGTGATTTTTGGGGGTGATTGTGCAATGGATAGCTGAAAGGCATATTGTTAGTTGAATAAAAGGCAGTTTTTTACTCATTAAAGTTAATTCGTGATCCATTGTTGGCAATCTCCAAAACCATTGCTGGCCCACCAACCAAAACAGTGCCCTGGACAAAGATGGCGATGAAGCCAGAGAGCATGACCAGGATCTGGAACACGTCTGTCCAGATGACTGCTTTCATGCCCCCCTGTGGTGCGGAGGACAGACAGACAGATAAGATAAATTCAGAGTAGCACCCTGCGCTAATACAGTCTATTTACTATGAAGTATGGAGAAGGAGTTCTCTAAGTCTTACCAATGTGGTGTAAAAAGTACAAATGAACCCAGTTGAGAAGAGGGATGCCCACATATTGAGCCCAGTGGCTGGAATACAATAATTAAAACATATTAATAACAATTGTACGTAACACATTGATAATGTATCACACACACAGGTGGTATAGAGCATTGTAACACTTACTAAGCCTTCACAACAGCTCATGGTCTCTATAGTCATACATGCATTTATAAAGAATTACATACAGGAGGTTGCATACACATTATTGTGCTTCTCCAGAGATCATACCTTGGCTCAGGATTAAGGCTGGAGCATAGATCACAATTCCTGTGTAGAGCAGCTGGAAAGAAATGATCAAGTATAAATCAATGGCTAATTGACAGTATATGTTATACACACACACACATATCTAATATGTATGTATGTATGTATGTATGTATGTATGTATGTATGTATGTATGTATGTATGTATGTATGTATGTATGTATATATGTATGTATGTATGTACACATTCTGATCTCAACATTATGCATAAAGTCATATGAGGACGACTTTGCGCATGCTCTATCAGTTTGCCTTACTTACTGTTGAGACTATAAACTGGACACTTCCAAGCAGCTGCATCTCTCTGCCAAATCTCATCTTGAGGTACTGTGACAGCAAAGCAAAGAGTAATTGTAACAAAACAGTATCCTTCCACACATACTGTTCTTCCTATCCCTCCCCCTGCCTTCCCCACACACACAAACATTTCAAGTTCAACAGTTGCTAGGCCATAACCGTATTTCTTAATTGCGTAGATCTAGTAGCTATGTGTTGTATGTGCATGGCATCTCTATGGATGCTGTCAATGTAAAGGGTAACAAAAACCTCATTGGTGCTGGTGATACCAAGGCGGTAGAACACTGGCAGGAACAGGTATGCAGTCAGACAGGAGTTGATGGTTTGCCCAAGGCACATGTATAGGAACTTAAAACCATAGAGGGAGGCTTCAGCTGGCACTCCCAGGACCTGGACAGCTGACATGAAGCTGGCACACAGTGACATTCCCACGGGTATGACTGGCATACTACGGCCACCGGTGAAGAAGTCATCCACCTTAGCATCACCCGGTTTCTTCTTCAGGGCCTGGAACAGCCCTATTCCCATGGAAACGAGCAGCATGGCAGCAAAGACGACGTAGTCTGCCAGGACAAAGCCTGGTCGGGGTCGTTCGGGGATATGTTCTCCATCCATTGCTTTGTCCTCCTTGTCGTGTTGGATGGTAGAATCAGATGATCCAGGTGTTTCTTGGGACTGAATAGGATGTATGCATAATGAATATAAATTACGACGTAGAGGATATGATACAGCACCTTTAAACTGCTGTTTTGACCTTTCAACTGCAATTGGTGCATCTGATAAAAGGTTGCTAGGAAAAATGTATTGAATGAAAGAAACTTTACATTTACAGATAAAATGAGTCCCAGTCATATATAGTGCCTTCAGAAAGTATTCACAACCCTTTCCTTTTTCCAAATGGATACACATACAGTTCCTTTTTTTAAATGGATACAGACAGTTGAAGTCGGAAGTTTACATACACCTTAGCCAAAATCATTTCTACTCAGTTTTCCTGACATTTAATCCTAGTAAAAATTCCCTGTTTTAGGTCAGTTAGGATCGCCACTTTATTTTAAGAATGTGAAATGTCAGAATAATAGTACAGAGAATTTATTTATTTCATGATTTATTTCTTTCATCACATTTCTAGTGGGTCAGAAGTTTACATACACTCAATTAGTATTTGAAGTTGGGTGAATTTTGGCCCATTCCGCCTGACAGAGCTGGTGTAACTGAGTCAGGTTTGTAGGCCTCCATGCTCACACACGCTTTTTCAGTTCTGCCCACACATTTTCTATAGGATTGAGGTCAGGGCTTTGTGATGGCCACTCCAATACCTTGACTTTGTTGTCCTTAAGCCATTTTGTCACAACTTTGGAAGTATGCTTGGGGGTCATTGTTCATTTGGAAGAACCATTTGCGACCAAGCTTTAACTTCCTGACTGATGTCTTGAGATGTTGCTTCAATATATCCACATAATTGTCCTTCCTCTTGATGCCATATATTTTGTGACGTGCACCAGTCCCTCCTGCAGCAAAGTACCCCCACATCATGATGCTGCCACCCCCGTGCTTCACGGTTGGAATGGTGTTCTTCGGCTTGCAAGCCTCTCCCTTTTTCCTCCAAACATAAATGGTCATTATGGCCAAACAGTTATATTTTTGTTTCATCAGACCAGAGCACATTTCTCCAAAAAGTCCGATCTTTGTCCCCATGTGCAGTTGCAAACCGTAGTCTGGCTTTTTTGTGGCAGTTTTGGAGCATGGCTTCTTCCTTGCTGAGCGGCCGTTCAGGTTATGTTGATATAGGACTCGTTTTACTGTGGATATAGAATCTTTTGTACCCGTTTCCTCCAGCATCTTCACAAGGTCCTTTGCTGTTGTTCTGGGATTGATTTGCACCAAAGTACGTTCATCTCTAGGAGACAGAACGCTCCTCCTTCCTGAGCGTTATGACGGCTGCGTGTTTATACTTGCGTACTATTATTTGTACAGATGAACGTGGGGCCTTCGGGTGTTTGGAAGTTGCACCCAAGGATGAACCAGACATGTGGAGGTCTACAAAAAAAATTCTGAGGTCTTTGCTGATTTTTCAATTTCCCATGATGTCAAGTAAAGAGGCACTGAGTTTGACGGTAGGCCTTTAAATACATTTACAGGTACACCTCCAATTGACTCAAATGATGTCAATTAGCCTATCAGAAGCTTCTTAAGTCCTGATATCATTTTCAGGAATTTTCCAAGCTGTTTAAAGGCACAGTCAACTTTGTGTATGTAACTTCTGACCCACTGGCAATGTGATACAGTGAATTATGAGTGAAATAATCTTTCTGTAAACAATTGTTGTAAAAATTACTTGCGTCATGCACAAAGTAGATGTCCTAACCGACTCTCCAAAACTATAGTTTGTTATCAAGAAATTTGTGGAGTGGTTGAAAAACGAATTAATGACTCCAACCTAAACTTTAAACATCCGAATTCAACTGTAATACCCCATATTGTTTTTATTAGTTTTATTAATTAAAAAAAAGAAAAGCTGAAATGTCTGGAGTCAATAATTATTCTACCCCTTTGTTATGGCAAGTCTAAATAAGTTACTGTGTAAACAACTTCACCGACCACCGAAATCCTAGAAGTCGTTTGTGCTTAAGTCAAAATTGCATGGTTCATGATTCTTTTTCTCAGGCCAATCAGAACGGTTTGAATGTGTTCCGATTCAAGAAGTTGTTGAGGTGGAAGCAAATCTATTCTCATTGCAGAGAAGACATGTTAGTGGGCATGGTGTGTTTCCAGAGCGATGTGGATGGGTAGCCAGGCAAGTTTGACATCGCAACCAGCGGCTTCTATAGCCAGCGTGACAGTGTGGGAATTTGGCAGTTTGGGTTATTACCTATTATGACCCCATTCCTGCAAGCGAAGACTCCCAGGAACTTACAGAGCTCCAAAAGTATTGTGACAGTGAATGTGTTGTTGTTATGGCTATGTACTCCAACACTTTGGATTTGAAATGATACAATGACTGAGGTTAAGTGCAGATTGTCAGATTTAATTTGAGGGTATTTTCATCCATTTTGTATGAACCGTTTAGAAATTAAAGCACTTTTTGTACATAGTCCACCCATTTTAGGGGACCAAAACTATTGTGACATTCACTTACAGTTTGTGTATCAAAGTAGTCAAAAGTAGGCCAATGTCATCACAAAAATGCAGCCTAAATAACATGAATCAGTGAAGTACTCCTTCAGATAAAGATCTGTATAGCTCCTGTTCTGGCACATCATTTGATTATATGCTGAGGGTATGAAACTAAATGTTCCGGGGCTAAAGTGTTTCAATTTGAAGGGACCAAATAAAATGTTAAAGGATCTTTACATTTTTTTACTTCAATTTGTCCATGTGCCCTGAAAGAAGTCAATGGGGCCAGGAGAGACTGTCATCCACAGTTTTGTTTTGTTTCAAAAGCCACTGCTAACTTAACCAAAAAAAAAACAATAGATAGGGGCAACCTCACCATGTTTAAAATTGCATGACCAAATCAACTCAAAAACTTGGTTCTAAGTTACTTTTACATGGTGAGCTAGTCCCTATCACTCCCATAGTTTTTTAGTTATTATTGCCTGAAGTTAGCTTAAGTTGGCCATGGCTTTTGAAACAAATTTGAACCATAGATGACTGTCTCTCTTGGCCCCATGGATTACTTTCTGGGTAAATGACAAAACAGAGTCGGAAAAAGTGAAGACTAACTATATATTCATGAAAACTTTAACAATTGTCTGACTAAATTTGTTTGATATAGAGGAAGTCTTCATAAAGACCATCAAAAGTCATGGTACTTTGCATTAAGTTCCATTTGTTAGGCTATTTGGTTCAAGGTGCAATACAATATTGATTATTGCATTACCTTTGCTCTAGTTTGTTCTTTTATCAATCCTTTAACATGTTTAATAATGATATCTTAGCTAGCTTGATGACAGTGGCCCTTTTTGCTTATTTTTAATTTTCAAAAAAATAACTGGATAGAAGTGCCATGGATCATGTCAAAATTGTCTAGAAATGCAGGAAATGGACTTTAGGTGGGAAAATAAATATCTGGGGGACGACCCCGCCACATTGTCTCCCCTACCTCTAAAACCATAGTTGTGCACACTGGCACTTTTAGTGGGTTCATAAATATTGTCTCAATAACCCAACATTTGGTTATGGGACCATTATACAGGTTAAGCGGGAAACTCATTCCATTATATCCTGTATCCATGATCAGATTAAAACCACAAAACAATTTGACAAACTTGAAAAAGTTCAAATAACCTTACCTGTGTCCTCTCTAAAACTCAAATTCCCAGTCTCTGAAAACCCTTTACCTTCTAACCTTCTTCTTCTGCAGAGTTTCAATTGACAATAGCCTAAGACATTAGGACATTTTTAGAATGCCAAGTGATGACGAAGAATAGCAGCACCTTTCATTAAAAGTGGCTCTGCAAACTTGGTCTGTTACAGTGAGTGGAAGGTGCTTTGTGTGGTGAACAAGGTATTGGGGGAGGAGCAAGAGTAAAACAGGTCAGGAGGATTAGAATAAGAGGGATTTTAATAAGTTGAAATGTTCCTTATTGTCATGCTGCTGAAATTAACTAATGGGAAAGGGATGGGTTAAAAACACTGTAAATGTATCAGAATTAACACTGGTTTAGATCTTGATTGTGTTTAATTGAGCATATGCAGTTCACTTTCACCTACATTTAAAATGTGCTAATATTTCAGGATTTTATAAAAACATTCAAGTTCAGTTTTATTGATGCCCATATGAGTCAACACAGGCTGAAATCCACAGGCATAATATACTGATTGACATCCATAAATAGATCAATAGGTAAAACATTTAATTACATGTCCTTGTGTATGCGGACACATCTTTAAAGCAATAATCAGTAGTTATAAAGATAAAGCATCTTCCCTGCCCCGTTTCTGTAAAAAGCTGAGGGATGGAGCTTGTGAACAAAAACACTTTTTAATTCATAGACAGAGCTTTGGGATGCAAGGACTGACCATCCATGATATCACTTATGATTTCATAAGTCCAAAACACAATGGAGAATATTCAACAAACTTGCTTTACAAATACATTTCACAAAGAGAGGTTGTGGTATTTGTGACTCTCCTCTTTAGCTTTAAGTTACCCTATTTTACAAATAGTACAGGTTAATTCTGTTTCATGCTACAAATCACCTTTACATGGGAGTCTTGAGTTCCCATTGAATGCATTTCACAATATTAGTTTAGCCATAAAGGGTCTGAACACCAAAAGTACAGGAGATCCGGCAGTATAAATGTCTTGGAAAACTCATACAACACACCACGACTCAGCTTATGTCACAATACTAGTTGTCGCAATGCCTCTTTGAAGACTATCCAACTGAATACAGCTGCACTTGACAACTGAGAATTGTATGACTCCTGATATAGTATCACTTCACTAGCTCTGGCTGACTAACAGCTACCGTCAAGGCTCCAAAAACTTACACATACCTAAGTGACTTGTTTGCTTCTTCCCTACAAGCCTACACAATTGGTCCCTTCACCAGCTGCCAAATATCTGGTACGTCATCCAATATTGGAAAAAACAGCTGGTTGCAGAGTTGTATCGACAATGTGCACAAAAAAAAAAAAGTGTACTCTGAAGACTTTTGTAAGCCCTTAAAGGGTCCCGAAAAGATTCTGATTCCCATGTAAAAGCAGCATTTTGAGTGACTAAAATATCACCTATAATATTTTTGGGGAACAGAAATGCTCTAAAATGTGGGAAAATTTTCGTTTGAAGAGACAGGCTGATTGAGCGGGAAGCTTATATCCATGAGCTCGCCTTGACTGACAGTTCTTTGAAACAGCTATGTTAAGAAACTTGGATGTAGTGAGAAGTGTTGCAGTAATATCATCTTAAGCAAATTTGGTGATACACAAAGCAACATTGAAATTGCATCAATGATGCCCATTTTTATTAGAAAATTTTAGACATCTCTCATTTGGCATGTCTCTTATGATGCGGTTCACTGCAGCACTGAGGGATGTGTTGACATTTGTATTTATTATGGATCCCCATTAGCTGCTGCCAAAGCAAATAATACAATTATTAAACATTAAAATGCATAGGTGTGAGGGTTGACGAGGACAAGGCTGGAGATCACTGTCATGCTGATTGAGTTCGAATAACAAACTGGAAGCTTCAAAAGGAGGGTGATGCTTGGAATCATTGTTCGTCCTCTGTCAATCATGGTTACCTACAAGGAAACACGTGCCGACATCATTGCCTTGCACAAAAAGGGCTTCCCCAGGCAAGGATATTGCTGCCAGTAAGATTGCACCTAAATCAACCATTTATCGGATCATCAAGAACTTCAAGGAGAGTGGTTCAATTGTTGTGAAGCAGACGACACCATTCGGTATACTTCTGGCCCTTCCTTGGACACTGTGCTAACTAACCTACCAAAAGAGCTTCAATGCCATACAACACTCCTTCCGTGGCCTCCAACTGCTCTTAAAACGCTAGTAAAACCAAATGCATGCTTTCAACCGTTCGCTGCTGCACCCGCCCGACTAGCATCACCACCGTGGACGGTTCCGAACTAGAATATGTGGACAACTATAAATAACTAGGTGTCTGGCTAGACTGTAAACTCTCCTTCCAGACTCATATTAAACATCTCCAATCAAAAATCAAATCTAGAATCAGCTTTCTATTTCGCAACAATGCCTTCTTCACTCACGCCGCCAAACTTACCCTAGTAAAACTGACTATCCTACCGATCCTCGACTTCGGCGATGTCATCTAAAAAAAATAGCTTACAACACTCTACTCAGCAAACTGGATGCAGTTTATCACAGTGCCATCCGTTTTGTTACCAAATCACCTTATACCACCCACCACTGCGACCTGTATGCTCTAGTCGGCTGGCCCTCGCAACATATTCGTCGCCAGACCCACTGGCTCCAGGTCATCTATAAGTCTATGCTAGGTAAAGCTCCGCCTTATCTCAGTTCATGATAACAACACCCACCCGTAGCACACGTTCCAGCAGGTATATCTCACTTATCATCCCCAAAGCCAACACCTCATTTGGCCGCCTTTCCTTCCAGTTCTCTGCTGCCAGTGACCGGAACGAATTGCAAAAATTGCTGAAGTTGGATACTTATTTCCCTCACCAAATTTAAACATCAACTATCTGAGCAGCTAACCGATCGCTGCAGTTGTACATAGTCAATCTGTAAATAGCCCACCCAATCTACCTACCTTATCCCCATACTGTTTTTATTTTATTTACTTTTCTGCTCTTTTGCACACCAGTATCTCTACTTGCACATCATCATCTGCTCATTTATCACTCCAGTGTTAATCTGCTAAATTGTAACTATTCGCTCCTATGGCCTATTTATTGCCTACCTCCTCATGCCTTTTGCACACACTGTATATAGACTTCCTTTTTTCTATGGTGTCATTGATTTGTTTGTGTTATTGGCTTGTTTATTGTTTACTCCATGTGCAACTCTGTGTTGTTGTCTGTGTCACACTGCTTTGCTTTATCTTGGCCAGGTCACAGTTGCAAATGAGAACTTGTTCTCAACTAGCCTACCTGGTTAAATAAAGGTGAAATAAAAAATAAATAAATAAATACATAAATAAATGGTGTATTAAAATCAAATCAAATTTTATTTGTCACATACACATGGTTAGCAGATCTTAATGCAAGTGTAGCGAAATGCTTGTGCTTCTAGTTCCAACAATGCGGTAATAACCAACGAGTAATCTAACAATTCCACAACTACTATCTTATACACACAAGTGTAAAGGGATAAAGAATATGTACATAAAGATATATGAGTGATGGTACAGAACGGCATAGGCAAGATGCAGTAGAATGGTATTGAGTACAGTGGGGCAAAAAAGTATTTAGTCAGCCACCAATTGTGCAAGTTGTCCCACTTAAAAAGATGAGGCCTGTAATTTTCATCATAGGTACACTTCAACTATGACAGACAAAATGAGAAAAAAAATCCTTAGGATATTTAATGAATTTATTTGCACATTATGGTGGAAAATAAGTATTTGGTCACCTACAAACAAGCAAGATTTCAGAATCTCACAGACCCGTAACTTCTTCTTTAAGAGGCTCCTCCACTCGTTACCTGTATTAATGGCACCTGTTTGAACTTGTTATCAGTATAAAAGACACCTGTCCACAACCTCAAACAGTCACACTCCAAACTCCACTATGGCCAAGACCAAAGAGCTGTCAAAGGACACCAGAAACAAAATTGTAGACCTGCACCAGGCTGGGAAGACTGAATCTGCAATAGGTAAGCAACTTGGTTTGAAGAAATCAACTGTGGGAGCAATTATTAGGAACTGGAAGACATACAAGACCACTGATAATCTCCCTCGATCTGGGGCTCCACGCAAGATCTCACCCCGTGGGGTCAAAATGATCACAAGAACAGTGAGCAAAAATCCCCGAACCACACGGGGGGACCTAGTGAATGACCTTCAGAGAGCTGGGACCAAAGTAACAAAGACTACCATCAGTACCACACTACGCCGCCAGGGAATCAAATCCTGCAGTGCCAGATGTGTCCCCCTGCTTAAGCCAGTACATGTCCAGGCCCGTCTGAAGTTTGCTAGAGAGCAGTTGGATGATCCAGAAGAAGATTGGGAGAATGTCATATGGTCAGATGAAACCAAAATATAACTTTTTGGTAAAAACTGAACTCGTCGTGTTTGGAGGACAAAGAATGCTGAGTTGCATCCAAAGAACACCAAACCTACTGTGAAGCATGGGGGTGGAAACATCATGCTTTGGGGCTGTTTTTTTACACGACTGATCCGTGTAAAGGAAAGAATGAATGGGGCCATGTATCGTGAGATTTTGAGTGAAAACCTCCTTCCATCAGCAAGGGCATTGAAGATGAAACGTGGCTGGGTCTTTCAGCATGACAATGATCCCAAACACACCGCCCGGGCATTGAAGGAGTGGCTTCATAAGAAGCATTTCAAGGTCCTGGAGTGGCCTAGCCAGTCTCCAGATCTCAACTCCATAGAAAATCTTTGGAGGGAGTTGAAAATCCGTGTTGCCCAGCAACAGCCCCAAAACATCACTGCTATAGAGGAGATCTGCATGGAGGAATGAGCCAAAATACCAGCAACAGTGTGTGAAAACCTTGTGAAGACTTACAGAAAACGTTTGACCTCTCATTGCCAACAAAATATTGAGAAACTTTTGTTGTTGACCAAATACTTATTTTCCATCATAATTTGCAAATAAATTCATTAAAAAAATCCTACAATATGATTTTCAGGATTTTTTTTCTCATTTTGTCTGTCATAGTTGAAGTGTACCTATAATGAAAATTACAGGCCTCATGTTTTTAAGTGAGAGAACCTGCACAATTGGTGGCTGACTAAATACTTTTGCCCCACTGTACATATTTTTTATTTATTTTACCTTTATTTAACTAGGCAAGTCAGTTAAGAACAAATTATTATTTTCAATGACGGCCTAGGAACAGTGGGTTCAGGGGCATATGAGATGAGTAATGTAGGGTATGTAAACATAAGTGGCATAGTTTAAAGTGGCTAGTGATACATGTATTACATAAAGATGGCAAGATGCAGTAGATGAGAGTACAGTATATACATATACAATGAGTAATGTAGGGTATTATATAAAGTGGCATTGTTTAAAGTGGCTAGTGCTACATTTTTTACATCAATTTCCATCAATTTCCATTATTAAAGTGAGCTGGAGTTGAGTCAGTATGTTGGCAGCAGCCACTCAATGTTAGTGGTGGCTGTTTAACAGTCTGATGGCCTTGAGATAGAAGCTGTTTTTCAGTGTCTCGGTCCCTGCTTTGATGCACCTGTACTGGCCTCACCTTCTGGATGATAGCGGGGTGAAAAGGCAGTGGCTTGGGTGGTTGTTGTTCTTGATTATCTTTATGGCCTTCCTGTGACATCGGGTGGTGTAGGTGTCCTGCAGGTAGTTTGCCCCCGGTGATGCGTTGTGCAGATCTCACTACCCTCTGGAGAGCCTTACGATTGTGGACGGAGCAGTTGCCATACCAGGCGGTGATACATCCCGACAGGATGCTCTCGGTTGTGCATCTGTAGAAATTTGTGAGTGCTTTTGGTGACAAGCCAGATTTCTTCAGCCTCCTGAGGTTGAAGAGGCGCTGCTGTGCCGCCTTCACCACGCCGTCTGTGTGGGTAGATAAATTCAGTTTGTCCGTGATGTGTACGCCGAGGAACTTAAAACATACTACCCTCTCCACTACTGTCCCGTCGATGTGGATAGCGGGGTGCTCCCTCTGCTGTTTCCTGAAGTCCACAATCATCTCCTCTGTTATGTTGGCATTGAGTGGGAGGTTACTTTCCTGACACCACACTTCCAGGGTCCTCACCTCCACCCTGTAGGCCGTCTCGTCGTTGTTGGTAATCAAGCCTACCACTGTGGTGTCGTCCGCAAACTTGATGATTGAGTTGGAGGCGTGCGTGGCCACGCAGTCGTGGGTGAACAGGGAGTACAGGAGAGGGCTCAGAACGCACCCTTGTGGGGCCCCAGTGTTGAGAATCAGCGGGGTGGAGATGTTGTTACCAACCCTCACCACCTGGGGGCGGCCCGTCAGGAAGTCCAGTACCCAGTTGAACAGGGCGGGGTCGAGACCCAGGGTTTGGAGGGTACGATGGTGTTAAATGCTGAGCTGTAGTCGATGCAGAGTATTCTCACATAGGTATTCTTCTTGTCCAGATGGGTTAGGGCAGTGTGCAGTGTGGTTGCGATTGCGTCGTATGTGGACCTATTGGGGCGGTAAGCAAATTGGAGTGGGTCTAGGGTGTCAGGTAGGGTGGAGGTGATATGGTCCTTGACTAGTCTCTCAAAGCACTTCATGATGACGGAAGTGAGTGCTAGTCGTTTAGCTCAGTTACCTTAGCTTTCTTGGGAACAGGAACAATGGTGGCCCTCTTGAAGCATGTGGGAACAGCTGACTGGGATAAGGATTGATTGAATATGTCCGTAAACACACTAGCCATCTGGTCTGCGCATGCTCTGAAGACACGGCTGGGGATGCCGTCTGGGCCTGGAGCCTTGCGAGGGTTAACACGTTTAAATGTTTTACTCACATCGGCTGCAGTGAAGGAGAGTCCGCAGGTTTTGGTAGTGGGCCGTGTCAGTGGCACTGTATTGTCCTCAAAGCGAGCAAAGTTATTTAGTCTGTCTGGGAGCAAGACATCCTGGTCTGCGACGGGGCTGGTTTACTTTTTGTAATCGGTGATTGACTGTAGACCCTGCCACATACCTCGTGTCTGAGCCGTTGAATTGCAACTCTACTGTCTCTATACTAACGCTTAGCTTGTTTGATTGCCTTGCGGAGGGAATAGCTACACTGTTTGTATTTGGTCATGTTTCCGGCCACCTTGGTTCATGCTTTCAGTTTCTCGCGAATGCTGCCATCAATCCACGGTTTCTGCTTTGGAAATGTTTTAATGGTTGCTGTGGATATGACATCGCCGATTTACTTTCTAATGAACTCACTCACCGAATCAGCGTATTCGTCAATGTTGTTGTTGGACGCAATGCGGAACCTATCCCAATCCACGTGATCGAAGCAGTCTTGAAGCGTGGAATCAGATTGGTCGGACCAGCATTGAACAGACCTGAGCGCGGGAGCTTCTTGTTTTAGTTTCTGTCTGTAGGCTGGAAGCAACAAAATGGAGTTGTGGTCAGCTTTTCCGAAAGAAGTGTGGGGGAGGGCCTTATATGCGTTGCGGAAGTTAGAATAACAATGATCCAGGGTTTTACCAGCCCTGCTTGCGCAATCGATATGCGGATAGAATTTAGGGAGTCTTGTTTTCAGATTAACCTTGTTAAAATCCCCAGCTACAATGAATGCAGCCTCAGGATATGTGGTTTCCAGTTGACAAAGAGCCAAATAAAGTTTGTTCAGGGCCATCGATGTGTCTGCTTGAGGGGAATATATACGGCTGTGATTATAATCAAAGAGAATCCCCTTGGTAGATAATGCGGTCGACATTTGATTGTGAGGAATTCTAAGTCAGGTGAACAGAAGGACTTGATTTCCTGTATGTTGTTATGACCACACCACATCTCGTTAATCATAAGGCATACCCCCCCGCCACTCTTCTTTCCAGAAAGATGCTTGTTTCTGTCGGCGCGATGCGTGAAGAAACCAGCTGGCTGCACCGACTCCGATAGAATCTCTCGAGTGAGCCATGTTTCCGTGAAGCAAAGAACGTTACAGTCTCTGATGTCTCTCTGGAAGGCAACCCTTGCTCGGATTTCATCAACCTTATTGTCAAGTGACTGGACATTGGCGAGTAGTATGGTAGGGAGTGGTGCGCAATGTGCCCGTCTCCGGAACCTGACCAGAAGACCACTTTGTTTGCCCCTTTTACAGCGACGTTGTTTAGGTTCGCCTGCTGGGATCCGATCCATTGTCCTGGGTGGAAGGCAAAACACAGGATCCGCTTCGGGAAAGTCATATTCCTGGTCATAATGATGGTGAGTTGACGTTGCTCTTATATTCAGTAGTTCTTCGACTGTATGTAATGAAACCTAAGATTATCTGGGGTACCAATGTAAGAAATAACCCGTAAAAAAAAATAATAATAAAAAAAAAAAGACTGCATAGTTTCCTAGGAATGCGAAACGAGGCGGCCATCTATCGGCGCCGGAATCAGAGTTAGGTGATGACATCCGGGCCACCAAAACCCTCCCCTTACCCGGACGTTGCTGGGCCAATTGTGTACCGCCTCATGGGTCTCCCGGTCACGTCCGGCTGAAACACAGCCTGGGTTCGAACCCGGGTTTGTAGTGACGCCTCAAGCACTGCAATGCAGTTCATTAAACTGTTGCGCCACTCGGGAGACCTGCTCTGGCTTCTTAACAACACTATCAACAAGGCAGGTCCTACTGGCCCTGGTTTTGTCACTCCTGTACTACTGTCCAGTCACTGTCCAGTCATGTGGTCAGGTGCCACAAAAGAGGGACTTAGGAAAATTACAATTGGCTCTGAACAGGGCAGCACGGCTGGCCCTTAAATGTACATGGAGAGCTAATATTAATAAATATGCATCTCAAACTCATGGCTCAAAGCAGAGTAGAGATTGACTTCATAACTTGTTTTTGTAAGTATTGACAAGCTGATTTGAACTACTAGCACACAGCTCGGACACCCATGCATACCCCACAAGACATGCCACCAGGGGTCTTTTCACAATCCCAAAGTCTAGAGTAGACTATGGGAGGCACACAGTGCTACATAGAGCCATGGCTACATGGAACTCTATTTCACATCAGGTAACTGATTCAAGTAGACACACAGACACACGCAGATAAACTACATACACATGGATTTTGTATTGTAAATGTGGTAGAGTAGTGGGCACACACACTACTTTGTGAAAAGTGTTATGAAATATAATGTCATGTAATATTTTTTATTGTAAATAACTGCCTTAATGTTGCTGGACCCCAGGAAGAGTAGCTGCTGCAAATGGGGATCCTTAATAAATACAAAAGCACCATATCATACAAAATATACAAGTAGGGGCCTCCCGAGTGGTGCAGTGGTCTAAGGCACTGCAGGCTCTGTCGCAGCTGGCCGCGACCGGCTGCTGACACGGTCGCCAGGTGTACGGTGTTTCCTCTGACACATTGGTGCGGCTGGCTTCCGGGTTGGATGGGCAATGTGTCAAGAAGCAGTGCGGATTGGTTGGGTTGTGTTTCGGAGGACGCATGGCTCTCGACCGTCGCCTCTCCCGAGTCCGTACGGGAGTTGCAGCGATGAGACAAGACTGTAACTACTACCAATTGGATACCACGAAATTGGGGAGAAAAATAAATAAATAAACAATACAAGTAGATTTACCAAATATACACGGGCAATAGCCCAAAGGAAATAGCCTCTGTATCAGGCTTAACCTGTCCTATCTGAATGGACACAGATAGAGGGCAAGACTGTACAGCCTCCCCTTGAGAAACCAAAAATAGAATCTGTCTAACAGGAGCTCAAACAGGTAGGCCTACATAAGCCCCCAGGACCATACACTTACCCAATTGGCAATTACAACCAATAAACTGGTTCTACAAGGTCAAAGGCGATTTCCACATCCATTGTTACAATTGTCTTTATCAGACTTAATGATATTTTGACACCATGAATACATGGAACACTCATTTAATCTTATTCAACTTCATGACTCCAAAGGGTGGCGCTCGGCCATGTAGCCTATTTCTATGCACACTGAGGCACGCATGCTCCTATTACCAACAACCAGAAAGAGAGAGACAAAGGACACGCGGAACTCCGACATAACCCGGGAAACATGAACAAAGGAAACGATACATTGAATTACATAAATCTAACTTCTACCTAGAGTCTTGTGAACGTCCAGGTGCACAATAAACATTGCTCCCACTACAGTGGAAAATTGCAAGATTATGTTATACTACTTTTATTGCATCAAATGGTTGTTTTATGCAACAGAATAGAGTATTCTGTTAACTATTGTGTGTGTTCTACTGAGGATGGGCTTCTGGGAGATAACACTGACAGGAGATTTACGATGTCTTTTGGGTGATAAAACCTAAAGAGCATTACAGAGCAATGAGTTAATGTTTCTGTTCTATACGGGGCCGGACACTGGTCTCTACACAATGAGAACTGTTGACACAGCAGATACTGTCTGCTATGTATTATAGGCATCTTTCATACAGATCTTAACCTTGTGACCCATTATATATATATATAGTGCCTTGCGAAAGTATTTGGCCCCCTTGAACTTTGCGACCTTTTGCCACATTTCAGGCTTCAAACAAAGATATAAAACTGTATTTTTTTGTGAAGAATCAACAACAAGTGGGACACAATCATGAAGTGGAACGACATTTATTGGATATTTCAAACTTTTTTAACAAATCAAAAACTGAAAAATTGGGCGTGCAAAATTATTCAGCCCCCTTAAGTTAATACTTTGTAGCGCCACCTTTTGCTGCGATTAAAGCTGTAAGTCGCTTGGGGTATGTCTCTATCAGTTTTGCACATCGAGAGACTGAAATTTTTTCCCATTCCTCCTTGCAAAACAGCTCGAGCTCAGTGAGGTTGGATGGAGAGCATTTGTGAACAGCAGTTTTCAGTTCTTTCCACAGATTCTCGATTGGATTCAGGTCTGGACTTTGACTTGGCCATTCTAACACCTGGATATGTTTATTTTTGAACCATTCTATTGTAGATTTTGCTTTATGTTTTGGATCATTGTCTTGTTGGAAGACAAATCTCCGTCCCAGTCTCAGGTCTTTTGCAGACTCCATCAGGTTTTCTTCCAGAATGGTCCTGTATTTGGCTCCATCCATCTTCCCATCAATTTTAACCATCTTCCCTGTCCCTGCTGAAGAAAAGCAGGCCCAAACCATGATGCTGCCACCACCATGTTTGACAGTGGGGATGGTGTGTTCAGGGTGATGAGCTGTGTTGCTTTTACGCCAAACATAACGTTTTGCATTGTTGCCAAAAAGTTCCATTTTGGTTTCATCTGACCAGAGCACCTTCTTCCACATGTTTGGTGTGTCTCCCAGGTGGCTTGTGGCAAACTTTAAACAACACTTTTTATGGATATCTTTAAGAAATGGCTTTCTTGCCACTCTTCCATAAAGGCCAGATTTGTGCAATATACGACTGATTGTTGTCCTATGGACAGAGTCTCCCACCTCAGCTGTAGATCTCTGCAGTTCATCCAGAGTGATCATGGGCCTATTGGCTGCATCTCTGATCAGTCTTCTCCTTGTATGAGCTGAAAGTTTAGAGGGACGGCCAGGTCTTGGTAGATTTGCAGTGGTCCGATACTCCTTCCATGTCAATATTATCGCTTGCACAGTGCTCCTTGGGATGTTTAAAGCTTGGGAAATCCTTTTGTATCCAAATCCGGCTTTAAACTTCTTCACAACAGTATCTCGGACCTGCCTGGTGTGTTCCTTGTTCTTCATGATGCTCTCTGCGCTTTTAACGGACCTCTGAGACTATCACAGTGCAGGTGCATTTATACGGAGACTTGATTACACACAGATGGATTGTATTTATCATCATTAGTCATTTAGGTCAACATTGGATCATTCAGAGATCTTCACTGAACTTCTGGAGAGAGTTTGCTGCACTGAAAGTAAAGGGGCTGAATAATTTTGCACGCCCAATTTCTCAGTTTTTGATTTGTTAAAAAAGTTTGAAATATCCAATAAATGTCGTTCCACTTCATGATTGTGTCCCACTTGTTGTTGATTCTTCACAAAACAAATACAGTTTTATATCTTTATGTTTGAAGCCTGAAATGTGGCAAAAGGTCGCAAAGTTCAAGGGGGCCGAATACTTTCGCAAGGCACTGTATATGTTTGTCATATAGGTTGAAAGGGGTGTATCTGGGCTATAAAAGACCTTTGTACTTTTGTCTCTGGGCTCTCAACGAATCATCTGAGCATGAATCGTCGACCAGCCATGACCAGCCTTCGTTATCGTAGAGCACTCAAGCGATTCACTTTATATGTGTTGACCTGCTCTCTTATTAATACGTGATTAAATATTTTGTTTAAGTATAACTCTGACTTGTGTGATAAGTTTGTCTCTCCTCATTTGATAGTAAAGAAATTAACCACCACTTATGGCGAGGGGGATGGGATGTGAATCTTCACTTGATGACCGCTCCTGACAACCTGGGTAAATCATGCACAAGGGATCCTTCAAACTTGGGATCTCAGGGAGACCACACTTCGGGAACAGAGCAGATGGACCAACCTAAGATCTGAGAGGCAGTGAGTCGAGTGGATACCACATCTTGAACTTAGTTTAAAACAAATAAAGAGTTGAGCGAAACACACAAAGTCGAGTTAAGAAAAGCCTCTATTACGTAGGCTCCGAGTGTGTATTCCTGTGTGAGCAGGGCCGAGTCAGAGGAGAGTAATCTGAGAGTTTGTGAACTCAAAGATACTCTGCCACTGGTCGGTTGCGGGCGGCCTAGAGCCGTCCTGACACTGAATTGATCACAGTGGGGATTGGTGCTGTCTGTAGGGGCAAGGGACTAGAGTGACTGTGGGTACTTTGTGAAGCACGGTACCTGGTGAAACCCTATTGGAAGAAGGACCTCATTCTGAAAAGTGTCTGTTACCTTCTAAGTGATCCTCAGAAGTGGTGAATTACAATTATTTGAAATTAAGATGTATCGTAGACCTATCAAACATGAAAAAGAAATGTCTGGGTGTTGCATGAAACAGAAATGTCTAGGTGTTGCAATAAACGGTACAGGGTTGGAATGATGAAATGCTAGCAATTATTGTATTAGATGGAATATAGATTTACCACATAGGGCCTATGCATTTAAACGTGTGAAAGCAAACATTTCAACAAGAGAAAAAAAGCACACTCCGCTGGCAGGAGTTTGGTGAGCGCAAGTGAAGATCTGTGCCTATGGTGCGTAGTCACCACAGTAATTTATTTTAAACGAAACATTCCAAATGCAAACTTCATAAGTAAATCATTTTCAAGCATTTGTTACATACCAAAAGACCAGTAGGGCTATGCTAGTAATTGTTGCCCCATTGCTGGTGAGATTGCAAAGTAAACAGTTAACATTCTTAATCACCCAAAAATTTAAGCTACATATTTTTATGGCAATCCTCTCTTCCTGCAATATGACGTTTGCTAACTCACCCGATCTGTGTTGTTTGACAGTTTGTTGGTCCAATCAGAGTGCTGTGTATGCATTTCACTAGCCAATCTGTTGCAGATTTTTTAGCAAGTGCGATGCTGCTTATTGTCTCTGGCTATGTGTGTAGAGTAATCCACGTAGACTCCGTGCCACAAAATAACTTACAAAACCTGTCCAAATAAGTTCAAGTCATCAGTCAAAGTCGAGTCCTGAGGCTCCATGTTAAGTCTCAAGTTATTTTATTTGTGACTGGAGTCCACAACTCTGGTGATTACTTAACAATATTGTACATGTGTGTCACAGGTGTGACTCATTTGCATGTAATCAGAAACAATTATTTCTATTGGATAATTGACTTGTTATGTGATTTGTGCTGAATGTATTTAAACCCCCTGTTTTTGTGTTTCTTGGTGGCTGTACACAGGAGGTGATGCAGTCCAGAGGCATGGTGGATTGGTCATATTGAGGTGGTCTTATACTGATTAATTGTGTTTATGAAGAATAGAGAAATATTGCAGTGGGCCTCAAAACAATCCATACAACAGAAGTATTGTACTTTGGAGCAGAGTGCCTGTTAAAGGAGCAATTTCAGGGATGACAACATATGTTAACATTAAATACCTGAAGAGAATTCTAGGGCTAGTTGGTGCCCAACACCTTACCCGCTAGGTGAATGGAGGAAATGTGTTGGTAGTGTTGGTTCTGTGTTAAAAAAATGTTTTATTAATAAAATAAAATGTTACCCCTTTTTCATGGTATCCAATTGGTAGTTAGTCTTGTCTCATCACCGCAATTCCCATACAGACTCAGGAAAGGCGAAGGTCGAGAACCGTGAGTCCTCCGAAACACAACCCAACTGCTTCTTGACACAATGCCCACTTAACCTGGAAGCTAGCCGCACCAATGTGTCAGAGGAAACACCTGGCAACCGGGTCAGCATGCACTGCGCGCGGCCCTCCACAGGTCTCACTAGTGCGCGATGGGACAAGGACATCCCTGCCGGCCTAACCCTCCTCAATCCCGGACGACGCTGGGCCAATTGTGTGCCAACCCATGGGTCTCCTGGTCACGGCCGGCTGAGACAGAGCCTGGAATCAAACCCAGAATCTCTAGCGGCACAGCTAGCTAACACTCCAATGCAGTGCCTTAGACCACTACGCCACTCGGGAGACCGGTTCTGTGTTTTAATAGAGATTTACTTACACAGGTGAAGCTTGGTTACTTAGTTAAGATTTGCTGTAAGAGCTTTCGTTCCCTAACCATTGCAGTGTAAGAAAATGTAAGGATTTGGGCATGTTTCAAGAGCGATGCCTGTTCACACCGCTATCATCCAGAAGGTGATGACAGTACAGGTGCATCAAAGCTGGGACCGAACAGCAATCACTAACTCAGAGGCTGCTGCCTACTTTGAGACCCAATCACTGGACACTTTAATAAATTAATCACTAGTCACTTTAAACTACGTCACTTTAATAATGGTTCCATATCTTTCATTACTCATCACATGTATATACTGTATTTTATACCATCTACTGCACCTTGTCTATGCCGCTCTGCCATCACTCATGCATATACTTATATGTACATACTCATTCACCTATTTAGATTTGTGTGTATTAGGTCGTTGTTGGGGAATTATTAGATTACTTGTTAGATATTACTGCACTGTCGGAACTAGAAGCACAAGCATTTCGCTACACTCACATTAACATCTGCTAACCATGTGTATGTGACCAATACAATTAGATTTGAAAGTGTGTGCAGATGGACAGAGTATACTGAAGAAAGGTGTGAAGGATGACAATGTTGAAATTGTGGTGGGGATCATGATCCCGAGTTCCTGGAGTGCACTGTAAGGGTGAAGGCGATAAAGGTGGCTAAAGTTAGTGGTCAATCGAATCTCCTATGCGGCTGTGATTATAAAAGCATTGAGAAAAAGTGACTAGTGAAGATATGGTATTGGATGTACCATAGCCAGTTGTAAATGTTTTCTGCCAGTCAAAATAGACCCTGTGTGTTAAAAAGTTAGATTCTGTGGCGTTCATTGACACAGTTATAAACTGTATGGCTCGAGTGTCAAAGAAACGGGACATTATTGTGGCCTCGGCAGAAAGGTTATTTGGGACTTCAGCAGTTTACAACAGAGGACTTGCAAGGGGTACTGACGCCAGATGACGGCCTGCCCTCCTAGGCTCCCCTTGAGCCTATGCAGGGATAAGAGCCGTTTTTATTTTGAACAGA
Organism: Oncorhynchus clarkii lewisi; assembly: GCF_045791955.1. Taxonomy (NCBI): domain Eukaryota; kingdom Metazoa; phylum Chordata; class Actinopteri; order Salmoniformes; family Salmonidae; genus Oncorhynchus; species Oncorhynchus clarkii. The sequence goes on along the minus strand of NC_092147.1, from coordinate 16,867,095 downwards.
AAAGTAGTTTGATTTAGTGTAGTTTATTTATTTTACTAGTTTGTATGGAATCCTGTTTCCATTCTTCACAGTAGGTGGCAGCATGCACACTAAATTGTGCGAACGCCAATATACCATAGAAGAGCACGTGGCAAATGAGTTTGTGCTATAATTGACTATAAATGAAGATAGACAGCTGGCTGCTGGGCTGTGTTGCTTCCTGTGACCCCTTTTTGTTTGGTTTGTATGTGTCTTAAGTAGCATGGTTTTATAGTAAAAGTAAGAAGTTATATTTATGGAACAGAGTTTGGAAACAAAGGAATTGAACTGTTTTGCGAATGTGCTGGAAGCTATGTGCCTTAAGAAAATAAATGTTAAACTGCGTTTTGTGTTCTGCCTTTGCTTCCTGCTGCCTGCTCAATCTCAGACCTAGAACCTCCCACTTTTCCACCCCATGAGCCTTGCATGTCAACTAGCCCATGTGCTTGAAACTCTGTAAACAGTTGGAACTAACACGGTCTGGAAACTGGCAGACCAGAAGTCTTGAAGTGCTCCTGCACTCCATAAAGAGTAATAGCAAACCCGCACTCTACTCACAACGTTCGGATGAACATCTTCAAGTCAGACTGCCTTTGCAGTTTATGGTACACTCAGCAAATATGATATGAACTCTTAACGGAAGACTCATAATGGTATGGCCTTATAATCTAAACAATGGAAGATTACCAACTGTAGTACAGCATCAACACACAATATTGAATAATATCATATACCGATAGAGAGGTTTGAGAGGCTATGGTAAAATCTAAATTACATTAAGAGAAACATAACCTCGTATGGCAAATACAGTCAATGCCTAATGGGAAGCTAAGTGTTCCCATTGAACAACACAGGGTTTTCACATTCATATAACTTGGGTATCTTTTTTTGTTTGGTTCGCGACAGGAAACTACAAGAACCCACTGCTTGTCAGTGAAAGAGGAAACCACAGTACAGCTTCAAAGAGCTTTCTTTTTGTCTTGAACAAGTCAGTTGACTAACATTCCAACCCATGTTCAAGTCTGTTTACACATTTTCTGTCTATATCTGCTACATGTGAAAAAGGCTAAAATATTTTCTCATACCATTACTGTCACACTTTCAAGTCTTAAATTCCTTTTCCCCACAGAGGAAATGGTATTGACAGATGTCATTTATTGTTAAGTCTCTTCTGCAAACTAGAACAGGTTGAGATTAAAACCGGTTGAAGATACTAATCAAGATACATTTTTTGGTCAGGAAATATGTTGCTCTGTCTCAAACAGGAAACTGTATTACTTTCCTCCTCCCACCACCATGAAACATAGAAGCAAAAGCCTAATCAACAAGAGACATCGAAGACATGGATGCCTGATCAGAAAGAAGACACCTTGCTGTCAATCATATTTTGAGGTAATGGAGTACATACATAGGATACTGTGTGGATGTAGTGGTGAAGACTGAACTTCAATTGATGTCTTTTACTGCTTATTTTTGTCAAGCTGACACTAGTGTCAAGACAACATTGATTAAGTGCTTGAGTCCAGTTCAAATGTTAATCTTTGGATGTTAAGACTCACAACTGTGTTGGAATGTTAGGTTTGTTTAAATGAGAGTGTTGCTCTCCACGTGGTATGTTTTTTTACTATTGTATATTTTTTTCAACATATATTTTCAGTTTTCTGATCAAAAAGCCTCAACCTGGTCTTGTTGAAATAGATTCAACAAAATGTCTTGTGTAGATTCCCATGGTTTAGTTCCTCTGTTTAGGAAACCCCTAGCTTTTAATAACATTTCATTTTCCCTTGTGGCTTCAGTAGCGAGCTTGTTGACGTCATCCTCTTCTTGTAAAATCTAGGACGTCACTATCCTTCCTCTTCCCTAAATTTACTTGCAGTTTCTAAGGTAATTTGTGTTTCAGGAGTGGTTCTGCCAATGGATCTCACTGAGGAGGAGACAGCACCTCTAATGGACAGGGACAGGGGGGGCAGCCAAATGTCTGGTTCTGGCTCTGGTTTACAAGTCCATCTCTACTTCCTCCCTGCCACAAAGGCGGGAACAACGTTCAACATATCCTCTGGACAAATCTCTGCTGAAAGGGTCTGTGTCCTGGCAGCAAAAAAATGTGGTAAGATATGTGTCTTTATGTGGATATGGTTGTAATTTTTTTATTTAACCCTGTTGAAGAGCATATATTGTAACAGTCTGAGGAATAATTGTAATATGGTGTGAAATAAACATCATTAAGCTGTTTACTAAAAAAGTGGCAAGTTGTTCACTTTGTTGTTATTTAAATCCCAGATTTCCCCTTTAAGGGAGGAATTTTGGAAATTTCCTTGACTACGCCACCTTTTGAGTGTGCATACCCATTTGTTGTGGAATTACAAAATATTTATTGGAGCCTTGTGTATCTTCCTTCAGGACCTTGCTGTCTCTACGCTTTATATTTCTTGAGAATGCAGTCACGTATTAGCATGGATGTTCAAACCTGCAAAAAAAATGTTTCTTACAATAACTTTTCTCTCTCCTTAGGAATCCTACCAGTGTACCACAGCCTATTTGCTTTGGCGTTTGATGATCTGTCCAACTTTTACCCCCCAACACATGTTTTCAGCACTGATGAAAGCATTAGCATTCACTACAGAGTCAGGTGAGAAAAAACTTTATGGATTTTTGTGTAAAAAATAAACATTTGACTAGAAATACATTTTATGCCCAATATTAACTATTATGTTGCACTTTATTTGGTCTTAGTCATGTGTAGTGCACCAGCATAGCACCACCATACTGTTTTATCATACAAAGGGATTTTAATAGCTGTGAATGTGAACTGGATGACTCATGTATGTATAAAATTGTACTTTTTTATTGCCCCTGTTGTTACAAAGGTTTTTCTTTGCCAACTGGTTTGGAGAGGGGTCAAAAACATCATACCGCTACTGTCTGAGAAGAGGCAGAATCAGTGCAGTGCTCGACTACTGTGTCATTGATTATCTCTTTGCACAGGTACATAGAAAATACTTCCAACCTTTGCAGTAAACCAAAACTCATATTTAGATATAGACTATTTTGATATGGCAATAAATAATGTGAAATTACATTATCGCACAATTCTGATTTTCCAAAACTACATAAGGCCATTTGTTGTGAATGATTAGCTTTAGAATGTCCAAAAGGGCAGAACACATGCATGTATACGTAGGATGCCTTCGGAAAGTATTCAGACATTTTGTATTTTCCACATTTTTATATGTTACAGCCTTATTCTAAAATGGATAATATAAAAATATAATCTACACACAATACCCCATACTGACAAAGCAAAAACAGGTTTTTAGACTTTTTTGCAAACGTATAAAAACACAAAAACAGAAATAGCTTATTTGCAGAAGTATTCAGACCCTTTGCTATGAGACTCAAAATTGAGCTCAGGTGCATCGTGTTTCCATTGATCATTCTTGAGATGTTTCTACAACTTGATTGGAGTCCACCTGTGGTAAATTCAATTGATTGGACATGATTTAGAAAAGGCACACATCTGTCTATATAAAGTCCCACAGTTGACAGTGCATATCAGAGCAAAATCCAAGCCACGAGGTCAAAGGAATTGTCCGTAGAGCTCCGAGACAGGATTGTATCGAGGCACAGATCTGGGGAAGGGTACCAAAAATATTCTGCAGCATTGAAGGTCCCCAAGATCACAGTGGTCTCCATCATTCTTAAATGGACAAAGTTTGGAACCATCAAGACTCTTCCTAAAGCTGGTCGCCAGGCCAAACTGAGCAATCGGGGCAGAAGGGACTTGGTCAGGGAGGTGACCAAGAACCAAAAGGACAACCATCTCTGTAGCACTGCACCAATCACGAACTCTTTGGTCAGAATGCTAAGCGTCGCGTCTGGAGGAAACCTGGCACCATCCCTACCGTGAATTATTGTAAGGCAGCATCATGCTGTGGGGATGTTTTTCAGCGGCAGAGACTAGTCAGGATCGAAGCAAAGATGAACGGAGCAAAGTACAGAGAGCTCCTTAATGAAAACCTGCTCAAGATCGGCCAGGACCGCAGACTGGGGCAAAGGTTCACCTTACAACAGGACAACGACCCTAAGCACACAGACAAGACAATGCAGGAGTTGCTTCGGGACAAGTCTCTGAATGTCCTTTAGTGGCCCAGCCAGAGCCCAGACTTGAGCCCGATCTAACAAATCTGGAGAGACATGAAAATAGCTGTTCAGCAACGCTCCCCATCCAACCTGACAGATCTTGAGAGGATCTGCAGAGAAGAATGACAAAAACTCCCTGAATATAGGTGTGCTAAGCTTGTAGTGTCATACCCAAGAAGACTTGAGGCTGTAATCGCTGCCAAAGGAGCTTCAACAAAGGGTCTGAATACTTATGTGATATTTCAGTTTTTATTTTTTATAAATTAGCAAAAAATCCCAAAACATGTTTTGCTTTGTCAATGTGTTGATTGATGAAAAAAGCAAACAATTTAATTCATTTTAGAATAAGGCTGTAACCTAACAAAATGTGTAAAAGGTCAAGGGGTCTGAATACTTTCCGAAGGCACTGTAAGTGTTCTACTACTTCTTGCATTCTGTGTATATTCTTAATTTTTTGTGACCCTTTAGTCCCGTAGTGACTTTGTGGCTGGCCAGGCGGGGGTCTCACCTCCCTTGAGCGTCCAGGAGGAGTGTCTTGGCCTGGCAGTGCTCGACCTATGGCGACTGGCTAAGGAACACAACCAGAGTGTAAGGGAGGTGTGCAAGAATGTCAGGTATGAATACTGAAAAGAGGGTATGAAAATTAGTAAATTTCTTTATGCCAACAGGTCTCTTGGTTTCTTATTTGGCTGTGTCCAATATATCAATTACCATTTTTTTCAGTTACAAGTCATGCCTTCCCGAGACACATCGTCAGGAAATCCAGCAACTGAGCCGGCTTGCACGCTACAGAATCCGCAACACTCTGAAACGGTTCCTGAAGAAGCTTGGCCGCTGCTCGGTGGGGGAACGCATTCTAAAGCTGAAGTACCTGATGGAGCTGGCAGGGGTGGAGCCTTCCCACGGCACTGAGACCTTTCAGGTGAACCACCCTGGCTCCCAGCTGCAGCAGAAGGAACCAACATTCAACCTTATGCGGGTCGCCGGGGAGAGCGGTATACAATTCAGTGGAAGTCACTGCCCTGCGGATGTCCTGGTGAGAGAAAGTGCAAAGTCCCTACTGTGGGTCATGATCATGACTATCATCCTGTATCTACTTGACTGACCACAAAACATAAATAATGTTCCCTTTCAGTTGGTCATTCGATATAACATGCTATGGGGAGTGTCGTGGAAATTCAGTACTGAGAGAGACTTGGTCATTTCTTCTAACAATCATCTTTATTTAATATCTATTAATTATTGCAGTAATGAAGCCGTCAGCCCAGCAGTCTTTTTTGTTGTTGTTGAATTTTACCCCTTTTTCTACCCAATTTTGTGGTATCCAATTGTTTTTAGTAGCTACTATCTTGTCTCATTGCTTCAAATCCCGTGTGGGCTCGGGAGAGACGAAGGTTGAAAGTCATGCGTCCTCCGATACACAACCCAACCAAGCCGCACACACCGCGCATCCAACCCGGAAGCCAGCCGCACCAATGTGTCGGAGGAAACACCGTGCACCTGGCAACCTTGGTTAGCGCGCACTGCGCCCGGCCCGCCACAGGAGTCGCTGGTGGGCGATGAGACAAGGACATCCCTACCGGCCAAGCCCTCCCTAAAACGGACGACGCTAGGCCAATTGTGCATCGCCGGTTACGACAGAGCCTGGGCGCGAACCCAGAGTCTCTGATGGCACAGCTGGCACTGTAGTACAGCGCCCTTAACCACTGCGCCATCCGGGAGGCCAGCCCAGCAGTCTTGACTGTCGGACCGAGTGCTTTAATCATACAGAGAATACCATGTCTTTATATACCAAACCTAAAAATGCTTCAACCATGGCTGGCTCCACCCTTCGCTTATAGATTGGCGGGCACCATGAGCCACTTTGGTCTCATCCTGTCTTTATCTGCACCTGGCGTTATCTAAACCCCCGACTCTGGCCTAATTTCTCAGATGCCAGGATGTCTAAGAACCATTGAGGCCTTTGTTCTACTCCTCTCTATCCCAGTTACAACCACAATCTCCTCGATAGAATGTAGGCCCAGTTAGACCAGAGACATATGTCTCACATGCCCCACAAATGATAGAATGGAATTTGGCTGTTTGGTTTTTTATCACAGAGACATCTATCAATTGTCAGCTTCAAGCTATCTTTAGTAAAAACCATGTCTATGACACCCAGCCTAGCTGCAGGAAGCTAGAGTGGACAGACAAAATCAGTATTAGCAGGACAGAAATATCTCACTGTTTGTTAAGTAAATAATTGCTAAATATCGAACAAATCAGGTAAATATGTCATTTTTCTATCACATGAGTCAATAACCAATCCTATTCACCTGAAGCAAACTAAAATCACGCCCAACCTGCCAATCGATGCCAAGCCCGCCCTCGGAAGCCTCGCCTTCTTGGCTATAATATGGGGGCTCGCTCCATTTCCTCAATTCTTCGCTCTTCAGTTTCAAGCACATGATGGCTAGGAGATTAAGTGTCTGTTATGAGGAGAAAGTACTCGTTCCCCTAGATGTTGCGAGTTTTTGGGTCTTGGTATCGTTTTTTGTGTTTGGTGAAAGCTAACTACTTTCTGCTCTGCTTGTGTAGCTAATGCTTCCTTACTTGAGTGGTAAGAGTATGTTTGAAAAGGCTAACCAGCTGGGTTTGAACCTCTGACCGTGCCCTAGGGCATGTGGTTTCACAATGAAAAATGTAAGATTCTCACGAGTGCTGTCCTTTTGCCTGGGGTGGAAACACACTCAGGAGGCCTTGGCTCAGACCAGTTTGCAAGACCATTGTCTCCGGCTGGGTTCAACTTCCACGGGAGTCGGGCTGACTTTGTGAGAAAGATCGGTAGTCAGAGTTGATAGGGGTTCCTCCAGGTTTGGGGGAAGGTATTTACTTCCTGTCCCTGCAGCTGTGAAGCGTTTCTAACCCCTGTTTAAAGATTTTGCTGATGAGTGGTGTGTTACTTAGCTCAAGAGGCTAACAAGATGGGTAATCCTGGCACAGTGCTTCCGAATAAACAGAGCCAGTTCTCTGGATTCCTGAGAGGGACAGGCTGATGTATTTTTATGAGCCAGTTTCGCTAACAAGGTTGTTTGGCTCGGGGTCCTCCTCCCCAATAATTTAGAAAGGCAACAGTGCTCCCAAGTGGCTCGGTCAATGGGGGCAAAACCGTAAAATGGCCTGTTCCGAGAGTGTACATGTAAGTCAAAATGTCTTTAATGATAAGAAGTAGAAGCTCAGTATTGAGAAGTCAGAATTAAAACAGAGCTTGACCAGTCTTGTTTAGTTGGCTCTGGAAGGTCATGGATCTTTACACATGCTAAATAAAATATAGTTTTTATTTGTCACCTGCGTTGAATACAACATGTGTAGGTAGACCTTACCATGAAATGCTTATTTACACGCCCTTAACCAACAATGATGTTAAAAAAAATAAAAAAACTTTACCACTTTTTCTCCCCAATTTCATGATTTCCAATTGGTAGTTACAGTCTTGTCTCATCACTGCAACTCCCGTACATCCTCGGGTGAGGCGAGGTCGAGAGCCATGCGTCCTCCGAAACAAGACCCAACCAAGCCACACTGCTTCTTGACACAACATCATTGTTGGTTAAGGGCGTGTAAATAAGCATTTCATGGTAAGGTCTACCTACACATGTTGTATTCAACGCAGGTGACAAATAAAAACTATATTTTATTTAGCATGTGTAAAGATCCATGACCTTCCAGAGCCAACTAAACAAGACTGGTCAAGCTCTGTTTTAATTCTGACTTCTCAATACTGAGCTTCTACTTCTTATCATTAAAGACTTTCTGACAAAGTCGGGCTGACTTTGTCAAGACTGCTGGGCTGGCCTCCCGGGTGTCCTGTGGCGGGCCGGGCGTAGTGCGCGCTAACCAAGGCAAATGCCAATATGCCTTGCATACTGTTGTTCAGGTTAGTTATCATTGTTTTAGTTTACAATGGCCTGCTTAACCCGGAAGCCAGCCAGATTTCGAATCCAAGATGGCGTAGCAGTCAGACGTCTTGTCGTGTCCCTTGTATATATCGTTTTTTTACATATTTTTCTTCGCATATCTTTTAAAACATTTTGCTAAACCTCAACTTCAAAATACTCTCCTGCAACCCAATGTAGCGCGGATCTGCTTTTTTTTCTAAAGTATTTATATTTACTTCGGATCCGGAACCCCTCAACTGAAGCTAGCCAGCTAACTACCAGCAAACCATTGCTAGCGGTCATCAGCTAACTGGTCATCAGCTAACCTTTAGCTCGGAAAGCTCTCGCCAGTTCGAACAACGCGACTCTAACCAGAGCATAACGGACCTATTATTTTTATCCCCGGATTCCCACCGGATTCCCACCGGATTCCCACCGCAAACGGAACATTTTCAGCTGGATCTTCACAACTAGCTAACTAGCTAACCGCAACCCTGGATGATTACTCCTGGCTAGCGTTTCCATCCACTTAGCTTGAAGCTAGCCCGGCCAGAGCTCCTGTGCTACCACCGAAGCATACTCCTGGGCTACAATATCCGGACCCACGACCGGTCTATCGATGTCACCGCATGAAGAGGCATAAACAGACTCACCCCATCGCGACGTCCCCCAAAGACTAACTTTCTAGCCCTTGCTATCTGCTTCCTTGCTAATTCGGCCTGCTAACTGCTAGCTTGTTTAGCCCCGGTCCGCTAACTGCTACCTTGTTTAGCCCCGGCCTACTAACTGTTAGCTTGTTAGCACAGGCCTGCTAACTGTCTGAATCGCCGCGTCCCAACCACTCACTGGACCCATATTTACTTTCAATCTCTTTTCGATTTTTAATTCGATTATACCTTCCGGTAACCTGCCTCACCCAATGTGATACGGAATCGCTATTATTTTTAATTTTTAGAACACATTCAAGAACCTCCAGAAGCTAACCAGCGAACTAGCTACAAGCTATTTAGTCATTGTTAGCCACTGCTAGCGGCTTTACCTTCTGCACAGCCAGCCAGTTTTTTTAACCTGGATAATACTCGCCAGTCTGGCTTCCCTGCCCCATCCACCGCTGCCCCCTGGACACTGATCACTTGGCTACATAGCTGATGCATGCTGGACTGTCCATTAATCACGGTACTCCATTCTGCTTGTTTATGTTTTATCTGTCGGCCCCAGCCGCACTCAGGCTCTGTGTGTAGTTAATCCGACCCTCCCTGCCTAGTCAACGCCATTTTACCTGCTGTTGTTGTGATAGCTGATTAGCTGTTGTTGTCTCACCTACTGTTTAGCTAGCTCTCCCAATTCAACACCTGTGATTACTGTATGCCTCGCTGTATTTCTCTCTCAAATGTCAATATGCCTTGCATACTGTTGTTCAGGTTAGTTATCATTGTTTTAGTTTACAATGGAGCCCCTAGTTCCACTCTTCATACCCCTGATACCTCCTTTGTCCCACCTCCCACACATGCGGTGACCTCACCCATTACAACCAGCATGTCCAGAGATACAACCTCTCTCATCATCACCCAGTGCCTGGGCTTACCTCCGCTGTACCCGCACCCCACCATACCCCTGTCTGCGCATTATGCCCTGAATATATTCTACCATGCCCAGAAATCTGCTCCTTTTATTCTCTGTCCCCAACGCTCTAGGCGACCAGTTTTGATAGCCTTTAGCCGCACCCTCATACTACTCCTCCTCTGTTCCGCGGGTGATGTGGAGGTAAACCCAGGCCCTGCATGTCCCCAGGCACCCTCATTTGTTGACTTCTACTAATTTTAAACTACTAATTTTAAAAATGACTCTCTCCAGAAATAAGTCTCTCACTGTTGCCGCCTGCTACCGACCCCCCTCAGCTCCCAGCTGTGCCCTGGACACCATTTGTGAATTGATCGCCCCCCATCTAGCTTCAGAGTTTGTTCTGTTAGGTGACCTAAACTGGGATATGCTTAACACCCCGGCAGTCCTACAATCTAAGCTCACACAAATCATCAAGGAACCCACCAGGTACAACCCTAAATCTGTAAACAAGGGCACCCTCATAGACGTCATCCTGACCAACTGGCCCTCCAAATACACCTCCGCTGTCTTCAACCAGGATCTCAGCGATCACTGCCTCATTGCCTGTATCCGCTACGGAGCCGCAGTCAAACGACCACCCCTCATCACTGTCAAACGCTCCCTAAAACACTTCTGTGAGCAGGCCTTTCTAATCGACCTGGCCCGGGTATCCTGGAAGGACATTGACCTCATCCCGTCAGTTGAGGATGCCTGGTCATTCTTTAAAAGTAACTTCCTCACCATTTTAGATAAGCATGCTCCGTTCAAAAAATGCAGAACTAAGAACAGATGGTTAGCCCTTGGTTCACTCCAGACCTGACTGCCCTCGACCAGCACAAAAACATCCTGTGGCGGACTGCAATAGCATCGAATAGTCCCCGCGATATGCAACTGTTCAGGGAAGTCAGGAACCAATACACGCAGTCAGTCAGGAAAGCTAAGGCCAGCTTCTTCAGGGAGAAATTTGCATCCTGTAGCTCTAACTCCAAAAAGTTCTGGGACACTGTGAAGTCCATGGAGAACAAGAGCACCTCCTCCCAGCTGCCCACTGCACTGAGGCTAGGTAACACGGTCACCACTGATAAATCCATGATTATCGAAAACTTCAACAAGCATTTCTCAACGGCTGGCCATGCCTTCCGCCTGGCTACTCCAACCTCGGCCAACAGATCCGCCCCCCCCCCCCCCCCCCCCTCCCCGCAGCGACTCGCCCAAGCCTCTCCAGGTACTCCTTTACCCAAATCCAGATAGCAGATGTTCTGAAAGAGCTGCAAAACCTGGACCCGTACAAATCAGTCGGGCTTGACAATCTGGACCCTCTATTTCTGAAACTATCCGCCGCCATTGTCGCAACCCCTATTACCAGCCTGGTCAACCTCTCTTTCATATCGTCCGAGATCCCCAAGGATTGGAAAGCTGCCGCAGTCATCCCCCTCTTCAAAGGGGGAGACACCCTGGACCCAAACTGTTACAGACCTATATCCATCCTGCCCTGCTTATCTAAGGTCTTCGAAAGCCAAGTCAACAAACAGGTCACTTACCATCTCGAATCCCACCGTACCTTCTCCGCTGTGCAATCTGGTTTCCAAGCCGGTCACGGGTGCACCTCAGCCACGCTCAAGGTACTAAACGATATCATAACCGCCATCGATAAAAGACAGTACTGTGCAGCCGTCTTCATCGACCTTGCCAAGGCTTTCGACTCTGTCAATCACCATATTCTTATCGGCAGACTCAGTAGCCTCGGTTTTTCTGATGACTGCCTTGCCTGGTTCACCAACTACATTGCAGACAGAGTTCAGTGTGTCAAATTGGAGGGCATGCTGTCCGGTCCTCTGGCAGTCTCTATGGGGGTGCCAAAGGGTTCAATTCTCGGGCCGACTCTTTTCTCTGTATATATCAATGATGTTGCTCTTGCTGCGGGCGATTCCCTGATCCACCTCTACGCAGACGACACCATTCTATATACTTCCGGCCCGTCCTTGGACACTGTGCTATCTAACCTCCAAACAAGCTTCAATGCATTACAACACTCCTTCCGTGGCCTCCAACTGCTCTTAAACGCTAGTAAAACCAAATGCATGCTTTTCAACCGTTCGCTGCCGGCACCCGCACGCCTGACTAGCATCACCACCCTGGATGGTTCCGACCTTGAATATGTGGACATCTATAAGTACCTAGGTGTCTGGCTAGACTCTAAACTCTCCTTCCAGACTCACATCAAACATCTCCAATCAAAAATCAAATCTAGAGTCGGCTTTCTATTCCGCAACAAAGCCTCCTTCACTCACGCCGCCAAACTTACCCTAGTAAAACTGACTATCCTACCGATCCTCGACTTCGGCGATGTCATCTACAAAATTGCTTCCAACACTCTACTCAGCAAACTGGATGCAGTTTATCACAGTGCCATCCGTTTTGTCACTAAAGCACCTTATACCACCCACCACTGCGACTTGTATGCTCTAGTCGGCTGGCCCCCGCTACATATTCGTCGCCAGACCCACTGGCTCCAGGTCATCTACAAGTCCATGCTAGGTAAAGCTCCGCCTTATCTCAGTTCACTGGTCACGATGGCAACACCCACCCGTAGCACGCGCTCCAGCAGGTGTATCTCACTGATCATCCCTAAAGCCAACACCTAATTTGGCCGCCTTTCATTCCAGTTCTCTGCTGCCTGTGACTGGAACGAATTGCAAAAATCGCTGAAGTTGGAGACTTTTATCTCCCTCACCAACTTCAAACATCTGCTATCTGAGCAGCTAACCGATCGCTGCAGCTGTACATAGTCTATCGGTAAATAGCCCACCCATTTTTACCTACCTCATCCCTATACGGTTTTTATTTATTTAATTTTCTGCTCTTTTACACACCAATATCTCTACCTGTACATGACCATCTGATCATTTATCACTCCAGTGTTAATCTGCAAAATTGTAATTATTCGCCTACCTCCTCATGCCTTTTGCACACAATGTACAGTGCCTTGCGAAAGTATTCGGCCCCCTTGAACTTTGCAACCTTTTGCCACATTTCAGGCTTCAAACATAAAGATATAAAACTGTATTTTTTTGTGAAGAATCAACAACAAGTGGGACACAATCATGAAGTGGAACGACATTTATTGGATATTTCAAACTTTTTTAACAAATCAAAAACTGAAAAATTGGGCGTGCAAAATTATTCAGCCCCCTTAAGTTTATACTTTGTAGCACCACCTTTTGCTGCGATTACAGCTGTAAGTCGCTTGGGGTATGTCTCTATCAGTTTTGCACATCGAGAGACTGACATTTTTTCCCATTCCTCCTTGCAAAACAGCTCGAGCTCAGTGAGGTTGGATGGAGAGGATTTGTGAACAGCAGTTTTCAGTTCTTTCCACAGATTCTCGATTGGATTCAGGTCTGGACTTTGACTTGGCCATTCTAACACCTGGATATGTTTATTTTTGAACCATTCCATTGTAGATTTTGCTTTATGTTTTGGATCATTGCCTTGTTGGAAGACAAATCTCCGTCCCAGTCTCAGGTCTTTTGCAGACTCCATCAGGTTTTCTTCCAGAATGGTCCTGTATTTGGCTCCATCCATCTTCCCATCAATTTTAACCATCTTCCCTGTCCCTGCTGAAGAAAAGCAGGCCCAAACCATGATGCTGCCACCACCATGTTTGACAGTGGGGATGGTGTGTTCAGCTGTGTTGCTTTTACGCCAAACATAACGTTTTGCATTGTTGCCAAAAAGTTAAATTTTGGTTTCATCTGACCAGAGCACCTTCTTCCACATGTTTGGTGTGTCTCCCATGTGGCTTGTGGCAAACTTTAAACAGCACTTTTTATGGATATCTTTAAGAAATGGCTTTCTTCTTGCCACTCTTCCATAAAGGCCAGATTTGTGCAATATACAACTGATTGTTGTCCTATGGACAGAGTCTCCCACCTCAGCTGTAGATCTCTGCAGTTCATCCAGAGTGATCATGGGCCTCTTGGCTGCATCTCTGATCAGTCTTCTCCTTGTATGAGCTGAAAGTTTAGAGGGACGGCCAGGTCTTGGTAGATTTGCAGTGGTCTGATACTCCTTCCATTTCAATATTATCGCTTGCACAGTGCTCCTTGGGATGTTTAAAGCTTGGGAAATATTTTTGTATCCAAATCCGGCTTTAAACTTCTTCACAACAGTATCTCGGACCTGCCTGGTGTGTTCCTTGTTCTTCATGATGCTCTCTGCGCTTTTAACGGACCTCTGAGACTATCACAGTGCAGGTGCATTTATACGGAGACTTGATTACACACAGGTGGATTGTATTTATCATCATTAGTCATTTAGGTCAACATTGGATCATTCAGAGATCCTCACTGAACTTCTGGAGAGAGTTTGCTGCACTGAAAGTAAAGGGGCTGAATAATTTTGCACGCCCAATTTTTCAGTTTTTGATTTGTTAAAAAAGTTTGAAATATCCAATAAATGTCGTTCCACTTCATGATTGTGTCCCACTTGTTGTTGATTCTTCACAAAAAAATACAGTTTTATATCTTTATGTTTGAAGCCTGAAATGTGGCAAAAGGTCGCAAAGTTCAAGGGGGCCGAATACTTTCGCAAGGCACTGTATATAGACTCTCCTTTTTTTCTACTGTGTTATTGACTTGTTAATTGTTTACTCCATGTGTGAGTTTGCTACTGTGTTGTCTGTTCACACTGCTATGCTTTATCTTGGCCAGGTCGCAGTTGCAAATGAGAACTTGTTCTCAACTAGCCTACCTGGTTAAATAAAGGTGAAATAGAAAAATAAAAATAAAAAAACACCAATTTGTTGGAGGAAACACCGTACACCTGGTGACCGTGTCAGCGTGCATACGCCTGGCCCACCACAGGAGTCGCTAGAGCGCAATGGGACATGGACATCCCTGCCGGCCAAACCCTCCCCTAACCCGGATGATGCTGGGACATTTATGCGCCGCCCTATGCGTCTCCCGGTCGCTCCCGGGTGCGACAGAGCCTGGACTCAAACCAGGATCTCTAGTGGCACAGCTACTGTAGCAACTGCGATGCAGTGCCTTAGACCACTGCACCACTCGGGAGGCCAACAATGATGTTTGAAGAAAAATAAGAGTTAAGAAAATATTTTTGCCTCTAACACCTTGACTATTGTACTCATATCACGCCCCAGTTCAGCTCAGCAGGCAATCTACTCCAAACATGTATTAAGTATGCCTAAAACCTAATTAATACATTCTATAAACATCTTAATAAGAATGATAGACTATAAAGTTATATTCATACAATCATCACTCTGAACACATCCAGCACACAAATATTCTTCCTGATTGTAAAAACATGTTTGCTGTCCCCATTTAAAGATTATGCATGGGGTCCACTACAGCCATGTCTATGGGCATGAAATATGGACATTTCTGCAGGCCTTTGTTGCAACCTGTGTGAGTTTGACCTGAATCTGTGTTGTTGAACAGATAAAATGATGGTGGTGAAATCCCAAGTAGGCCACATGAAAGCTAAAAACATCACACGAACAAAAAAACGCTTCTAATAAAAGTTTCTAATAGAATGACATTGAAAATAAACAGGGGCCTGAATTTATAGCCAACATTATAAATTATGATATATTATCAATGTACACTAGCTTTGAGCGAAGTTTGTGAACCTAGAGCCAAAGTTAAATAAAGATGTCTTTACCATTGAAAAAATATACTTAAGGTGTGTGGCTCTCCCAGAGACGCCAATGCGATAGCAGCTACGTCTGGTCTACTTGTCTATGAACCAGATGTTTCGCTTCCTCTTCCGTCTCTGCTGGAGCGACGATATACTTGTCTCCCAGAGTTACTGTTTTGATGGGACAAGAAGTGCTGTTTCATGAAACATAGGCACATACTCATCAATGAAATGAAATCAGTCAATGAAATGCATGGTGATTTAAAGAAAGCCAAAAGTGAGAGTGTGACAGTTGAAAATGACCAATCAGATTAACTTGATTTGAAAACTCTGCCATACTACTTTAAGGCACAGTAATTCACTGGGGGGAGGGGGGTTATTTTGGATTTTATTTTTTTATTTTTTTATTGGGGGGTGTTTTCTACTGGCGGTCAATTAAAAATATATATTTCTGTAGCTCCTCATCGCACCAAGCCATGGAAATGGTTGTAGATAGTGATTATATTTGGGATGTCAAACGTTCAGCCTGATGCACAGACCCTATGGACACTACTCTAGAGCGCCTGTTTCAGTTATTCTTATGAACACTTTTAAACTCTCTCCATGATTAAAGTAGGAAGAAATAGATGTAATTGTTGTAAAAATGTGTGAGTTTGCTACAGTGGCTTGCAAAAGTATTCACCCCCTTGGCGTTTTTCCTATTTTGTTGCATTACAAACTGTAATTTAAATGGATTTTTATTGGGATTTCATGTAATGACATACACAAAATAGTCCAAATTGGTGAAATGAAAAAAATAACTTATTTCAAAAAAATGTAAAACAGAAAAGTGGTGCGTGCGTATGTATTCACCCCCTTTGCTATGAAGCCCCTAAATCTAAGTGTCCCATGATCTGTCACATGATCTCAGTATATATACACCTGTTCTGAAAGGCCCCAGAGTCTGCAACACCACTAAGCAAGGGGCACCACCAAGCAAGCAGCACCATGAAGACCAAGGAGCTCTCCAAACAGGTCAGGGACAAAGTTGTGGAGAAGAACAGCTTAGGGTTGGGTTATTAAAAAATATCTGAAAACATCCCACAGAGCACCATTAAATCCATTATTAAAAAATGGAAAGAATATGGAACCACATCAAACCTGCCAAGAGAGGGCCTCCCACCAAAACTCACGGACCAGGCAAGGAAGGCATTAATCAGAGATACAACAAAGAGACCAAAGATAACCCTGAAGGAGCTGCAAAACTCCTCAGCGGAGGTTGGAGTATCTGTCCATAGGACCACTTTAAGCCATACACTCCACAGAGCTGGGCTTTACGGAAGAGTGGAGTACTTTGACATATTGAATTATGTTATATTACGATAATTTCCCTATGGTGGACAGAACATGTTCCTACATTACACAGACTAACATTTTCACCACACAATCATTACTATTTTTGTTACATGTACAATCTACACACATTTTTACATACATGGCACTGTTTTTGTTTTTACTTACATAGCAAGAATAAAGTAATTTGAAATGTTGATATACATTACATCTAGAAAGATAGTACTTATACATTCTATGTTTTCAGTCAGAACTATTATAGAACATGAGCTTGGACAGTATCCCTTTTTTCTCTCCAATTTCGTGATATCCAATTGGTAATTACAGTCTTGTCCCATCACTGCAACTCCTGTACGAACTCAGGAGAGGCGAAGGTCGAGAGCCATGCGTCCCCCGAAACATAACCCTGCCAAGCCGCACTGCTTCTTGACACACTGCTTGCTTAACCTGGAAACCAGCCGCCCCAATGTGTCGGAGGAAACACAGTACAACTGGTGACTGAAGTCAGCGTGCATGCGCCCGACCCACCACAAGGAGTTGCTAGAGCGCAATATGACAGGGACATCCCGACCGGCCAAACCCTCCATAACCCGGACACACTAGGCCAATTGTGCGCCGATCTCGGCCGGCTGTAACACCGCCCGGAATCAAACCTGGGTCTGTAGTGATGCCTCTAGCACTGCGATGCAGAGGCTTAGACCGCTGCGTCACTCAGGAGGCCGCATTGGTAGCATTTCTATGTTGAAGATTTTCCATCCAATTGGCTTTACTTTTGTAATACATTATACTTGATCGTTCCCAAATAAGTTCATCCATAACTTATTCTGTGCCTCTATGGTACCGTTTTTATTGCTATCCATCTGTACTGTTATTTATACTATTTCCTTTGAATATAATATTAACTATTTTGGCCTAAATGTTTTGTTTTAAAGATGAGTATTGAATTGCATGACCTCTAATGGCACATTTAAAAGTGTCCCATACAATATGGGAATCTGCTGTACTTATGTTATGCAGGAAAAAGTTATTCTTTGTTTTAAAAATTCTTTGTCTTGGTTAAAAACAGGTTGTCATCCAGTAGGCTTTGATTACATTTCTAATGTCCTCGTCCACGTGGAAATTCTGTAAGAGTTATATTTGATGGTCCGACTGCATTCTGCCCCCTATCAAAGCTTCTTTTTTTTTCTTTTTTTTAAACTTTTGGTGCCAGTGTGAGGGATACAAGAAAGTAATCAAGATGACTAGTTTGATTAAGCCACCACCATGTACAGTATATAGTATATAGATTAATTAGCCAAATCTGTTTATCGTCCAATAGGATATTTAAAATGATCCACCTTACTATCTAATCTGTTTGGACAGTTTGCACATTCGGTTCGAAATTGTTATTGATTAATATCATCACCCCTGTTGAGTTTCTTTGCCCATACAGAAATATATTTCTCCCTCCCATTCCTTTTTCCGTACAACATCATCTGTAATTGGAGAGTGAGTTTCCTGTAAACAATAGATATTATATTCCTTCTCTTTTAGCCAGGTAATGACTGATTGTCTTTTCTTATAATCTGCTAAAACATTACAATTATAACTAGCTATACTTATTTAATCACTTACAATAATGAGATACAAGTTTCAATTATACCTAATATGGGCAGCAGTGTAGCCTAGTGGACTAGTAACTGAAAGGTTTGCAAGATCAAATCCCCGAGCTGACAAGGTAAAAATCTGTCGTTCTGCCCCTGACCAAGGCAGTTAACCCACTGTTCCTAGGCTGTCATTGAAAATAAGAATTTGTTCTTCACTTACTTGCCTAGTTAAAAAAAAGGTTAAAAAAAATCTATGCTCAGAAAGTACCATGATGATCAAGCTGCTAGACCCCCTGAATGATGATATTAGTGAAATCGTGATTTTTTTTGGTCCTGGCTATTTATAACAGTATTTAGAGTCTGCAATACTCTACACCCGAAGGCCACAACCTTCCGAATGCGACTCCACATTCGTAACAATGGTGCGTTTTGAGAATCAGGATAACTTAATGTCTCAGGCTGGACACATTGGCAGTCAGGATCTGTTTTCTCCACCAAGTGTTGTTAACACCCCATTGTACCCCTTATCCAACAGTCGGTTGAGAAACCAGCATTTGAGTGTTCAGAGGTAAATCACCTAAGCTCTTCCAATTGCCATGGAAGTGGCTAGTGTCTTCAGAGGTGTCTGAAACAGTCTGCAACAGTTCCCCTGTGGGATTAAGCCTTGGGCTACCTTGTGTCTTCGATGAGGCAGAGCGCGAATGCGCATTATCAAGTCACAACAGGTTCCCTGTTGTTTTGGACTTAAGGTTCCTTTTGTGACTTTTGGCATTCCAGACTCAGGTCTTGTGTGAGCCTTTTTGGAACCGATAGGGTTTAAGGACTTGGCTGCCGTGGTCGAAGTTATGCAGGATTTTGTCCGGGTTACCACGGTTCCCTGTGGGTTTGAGCCTTGGTCTGCCGTTAATCGTCTGTGGTCGATGTTTATGCAGCGCCCGTGTGCACTTTACCAAGTTACGACATGTGTTTTGTTGTTTTGGACTTGCAGTTCCTTTTATGAGTTCTGACATTTCAGGCTCTCAAGGTAAATATTGGTATTGGAACTGTGGGGTATAGGAACTTGGACTGCAGTTCAGGCTTCTCTCTGACAGTTCAGGCTTCTTGGTTAAGTCTGAGGGAAAAAAGTGGCTTCTGTAGCCTTTTTTGAGCCGGAGGAACCTGTGTGTGCTTGGGCTGCCATGGGCCTCCTAGTTTGGTACCCTCTGAGCCGGCTTGGGGCTTGATTGTATGTCCCCATAGTATGTTATATCAAGTGACTGTCTGAAAGGGAACAAGGGAATGTACAGTTATGACTATAACTGCTGCTCTCTGAAGAAGGGAACGAGGTATAACATATTTTGGCCCCGAGCCGTCAATGGGGTTTGGGCTCGCTGAAGAGCGGTACTGAATTGAGGAAATGGATGTGAGCCCTGGTATTATAGCCAGGAAGGCGGGGTTTCCAAGGGCGGGCTCGGCATTCATTGGCACATTGGGCGTGATTTCAGTTTGCTTCAGGGTTAACTCCCCATAGTATGTTATACTTCGTTCCCTCCTTCAGGGAACAGTAGTATTTTCATAACTGTACATTCTTTCACAGGAGTGGCAGACATTTTGTGACTTCCCAGAGATCATCGACATCAACATCAAGAGGGCGTGCCACGAGCAGGTTCCCCAGGACAGCAGGGTGGTCACGATCACCCGGCAGGACGACAGATGCCTGGTTGGTTGATAACACTGAATCAATGCTCAATACATCCTTAATTAATGCCTAATCAAAAACAATTGATGCTGACTCATTGCACCTGAGCAACATCCATTTCGGGGGGTGTATGGCTAATGAAAAAGTGTGCATGTCACCATTTTTCTCCACAGGAGGCCGAGTTTCAAACAGTGACTGAGGCACTTTCATTTGTTTCACTTGTGGATGGCTACTTCAGGCTGACTACAGACTCCAGTCACTATTTCTGTCAAGACGTTGCACCTCCCAGCCTGCTTGAAGACATTGAAAGCAACTGCCATGGGCCAATCACGTAGGCGCTTTCAGACTTATATCAAACCCATAGAGATACATTAGACGTAAACATTCTGTGTGCCTTTATATGTTGTTTTCTCAGGTCTGAGTTTGCAGTGCACAAGCTGAAAAAAGTAGGCGCCAAAGATGGCAGGTTTCTGCTAAGACGCAGCCCCAAAGACTATGACAAGTTCTTTCTCACTGTCTGCGTTCAGGTAAAAAGTTGACAATTATGAAACATAATCAATCCTCAAATTGCTTTAATCTGGATTTACTTTTTTTAAAATCTGGATTTTACTTTATTTAGATAGTCTGGATGGTCCACCTGTATTGTATTTATTAGGAATCCCCCTTACAATCAAAAATAATAATAAATAACTGTACATCTTATAACATTATTACACCACTGCATATCTACAATAGAAAATGTATAATACCACCATACAACAATATTGCCATGTACCTGTGTGTAGAGTGTGTGTGCCAGCATCTGTGTGCACGTATGTGCGTGTGTGTGTCTCTTCACAGTTAGTGTTGTTCCATAAGGTTTAGTTGTATCTGTTTTATAATCTGATTTTACTGCTTGCATCAGTTACTTGATGTGGAATAGAGTTCCATGTAGTAATGGCTCTATGTAGTACTGTGCGTTTACCAGAGCTTGTTCTGGACTTGGGGACTGTGAAGAGACCTCTGGTGGCATGTCTTGTGGGGTTTACATGGGGGTCTGAGCTGTATGCTTGCTTATGCAGTAGTCCAAGTGTGACAAAACTAGGGCCTGTAGGACTTATTTAGTCAAGAAAACAGAGTAACGCTTTATTAAGTACAGACCTTTCTCCATCTTAGCTACCGTTGCATCAATATGTTTTTACCATGACAGTTTACAATCCAGGGTTACTCCAAGCAGTTTAATCTTCTCAACTTGCTCAATTTTCACCTTATTCATTACAAGATTTAGTTAGGTTTAGTAATAAGGTAGTAGTTAATTTATCAAAGTCTATCAAAACAGCTCCCACAAACATCTTATCAGTTTGTGGTGGAAATTCAATACCAAGGAAACACCTGAAGTCAATATTAAATTAATCATTCTTTATTATCAGTTAATCGGAGAGGTTACAAGCAACCCATATACAAAGTACAAATTTGCCGAAAGCTCCGCCAGGGCGGTCCCTTCTGTTTTCTTACTATATACTGCTACACATAAAAGCTACATAGGCATGGTTCATAGGGTTGGTTCCTGCAGGTGACTGGCTGTTATAGCGTGGGCTCAGTTTCCCAAGACACTGAGCAATTTCTCCTATCCTAACTTCCAGAACATATTCTGGGTGTTTTGCCAATTGGTCTGAGGAGGAGATCACAGTCACTGTCACAGCTTTCTTCCTGGGAAGGTGAGGCGGACCAAAACGCAGCGTGGTTATAGTTCATGGTTCTTTAATAAGAAAACTCAAACATGAACAAACTACAAAACAATAAACGTGAAAACCGTAACAGTCCTAACTGGTGCATAAAGCACAAAGACAGGAAACAATCACCCACAAAATACCAAAAGAACATGGCTGCCTAAATATGGTTCCCAATCAGAGACAACAATAAACACCTGCCTCTGATTGAGAACCAAGCTAGGCAACCATAGACTTACCTAGACACCTAAACTGAGCACAACCCCATAAATCTACAAAAAACCCTAGACAAGACAAAACACATAAATCACACCCTGGCTAAAATAATAAAGAAAACAAAGATAACTAAGGCCAGGGCGTGACAGTCACCTGCATGAACAAAGAAAGAGTGAGAGTAGATGCATACTGTATACAATTACACTCCCTCCTTTTATCACTTCTGTGATAACGATTGTTAAATATTAGTGCTCTTGAGCAGGTTTTCATCAAGGATCTCTCTGTACTTTGCTGCGTTCCTCTTTCCCTCGTGCCTGACTAGTCTCGGGGTCCTTGCTGCTAAAACAGGATGCACATGATGCTGCCACCATCATGCTTCACTGTATGGATGGTGTCAGGTTTCCTCCTGCCGTAACGCTTGGCATTCTGGCCAAAGAGTTAAATCTTGGTTTTATCAGACCAGAGAGCTTGTTTCTCATTGTCTGAGAGTCCTTTAGGTGCCTTTTGGCAAACTCCAAGAGGGCTGTCATGTGCCTATTACTGAGGATTGGCTTCCGTCTGGCCATTCTACCATAAAGGTCTGATTGATGGAGTGCTGGAGAGATGGTTGTCTTTCTGGAAGGTTCTCCCATCTCCACAGAGGAACTCTGGAGCTCTGTCAGAGTGACCATCAGGTTCTTGGTCATCTCCCTGACCAAGACCCTTCTCCCCTGGTTGCTCAGTTTGGCCGGGCGGCCAGCTCTAGGAAGAGTCTTGGTGGTTCCAAACTTATTCCATTTAAGAATGATGGAGGCCACTGTGTTCTTGGGGACCCTCAATGCTGCAGAATTGTTTTGGTACACTTCCCCAGATCGGTGCCTCGACACAATCCTGTCTCAGAGCTCTACAGACAATTCCTTTGACCTAATGGCTTGGTTTTTGCTCTGACATGCACTGTGCCTTTCCAAATCATGTCCAATCAATTGAATTTTCCCCAGGTGGACTCCAACCAAGTTGTAGAAACATCTCAAGAATGATCAATGGAAACAGGATGCACCTGAGCTCAATTTCGAATCTCATAGCAAAGGGTCTGTACCGACTTCAGACGAGTCTCCTGACACCTGTGGAGGTCATAGAGCAAAATTAAGAACACCATCCTGTTCGGTCACTACAGACAATGTTGCGAAAAGAACGATTTTCGGGATGTCTCATGGTCTGACAAACACTGCTCTAGCTCTGTCACCTTTCAGCGCAGATTCAGAAGTGCGACATAGGCAGATATGGTGGATTGAGACGCATCCAATGCAAAAAAAAACATCTCTAGCTTAAAAAAACATCTCTAGCTTAAACTCATGGATTTTGATGGGGACCTTATGGGGTTTTAAGGTTCTCCAAAGCTTTTTACTATCATTCTCTG